>NW_005371038.1:1544083-1591596 GCF_000412655.1 Myotis brandtii | reverse complement strand
CACTGAGGTCGGGGCCGGCTGCTGGTCCCTGCGCATCAGCAGGGCTGTGGGGCCAGGCCTGTGCACAGCTGAGTGACAAGCCCCCAGGAACAATGGCTTCTCGGGATCTTCCTCTTCGCAATCAGGAACCCTGAAGGGCCGCACCCGGGGCCCTGGGATTACTCCTGGGGTCTCCGTCCTGGTGACATCCGTGGCTCCACCTCGGGCAGCGGATGGAGAGGCAGGGAGAGCAGCAGGCTGAGCCAGCCCCTTGGAAGGAGTTTTCTGGAAGGCCCACCTCATAGCCTGCTCTTACACTTTGTTGGCAGCACGGTCTGGCCTGGTCAGCCCCCCACCAGGGAAGTGAGAGGGCTTTGGTAGACCTGGGCACGTGCCACCCACCCCGGCACTGTGTCCCGGAGGAACGAGGCATGCCTGCTCTGTCCTTTATGCTCTCCAGGGCCAGCCTGCACAGCTGCCTTGTCTGTCAGCCACCCTGCAGAGCCTGCTAACCCCAGGGGGCGCGTCACACAGAACATCCTCCTTCCTAGCCCAGCTCTGCCTCCTGGTTGTCAGAGGTCCCGCCAGTGTAGGCCCTCCCCGCCCCGCAGGCGCCAGCCTCTGCTTATGCTCTGACCCTCAGGAGACCTTGGGTCTCATTGTTCCTCCCGACCTCCCAGCACTTCTCTGCTTGAGTGATGAAGGGGTGACTGGAAGGAAAAGGTCGGGAGCCTCTGGGTGTGACCTGCACTGTTTGCATTTTGCTGCTGCTGGCTGTGGAAAAATAAAGAACTTGGTGAAACTTCTTAAGCTTATGGTTTCTTAAGCATCTTTAAAACAAAAACCAAATTTTTATAGCAATTTCAAGCAAAACTATGCAATCATCAAAATGAAATGAGCATGACTGACGTAATGGGAAGTAGCTTTTCTCCTCAGTGTCTGCTCTCAGCCCTGAGCGGCCCGGCTGGCCTACAGCAGATTGCGCGCTGTGCTGGCCCAGGTCTCCCGTCACTTTCCTCTCTCCAGTCCTGCAAAAACCATGATTTCATAGCGCACCAGGCGCCATCTGGCCTCCATTCCTTTCCTGCTAAGGATCAATAAAGTTAATTTCCTTGGTACCGAGGGTATCAAAGATGTGAGTGAGGTTTCAAGGCAGATGTCATATCAGGTGATCCTCCAACGGTTGCAGCTATGGCAACAATCAACTATTTCTCCCTCTACCTTCCTATCATAGTGCGCCCCCGGGGCACTGCCCGGAATAAGAAACTTCCTAAGAGCACAAGAACTCAGAAAAGTAAAATGGTTGTTCGTAAGAGTTTGATTACAACTCAGGCAAGTTCTGTCCCTGACCAGGGAGGGGTGTGGGGGGGAGTGTGACAGCAGGCTCTCTCAGTAGCATGGAGAGGCCTTGCATGTCCTTTAAAAGAAGACACAACCTCATGGGGGTGTCCCGCTGTGGCCTGGGCTTCAGCTATTCGCCTGACTGCGTGTGCAGTGTGTGCAGAGCCCTGCAGGCAGGGGTGGGGGGAGAGGGCTGTTCTCTCAGCCCCAGCGCTGAAGGCAAGCTTGGCACCTTGGAAAACCAGCCCCGCGGTGGGAAGTGCTTTTGCTATATAATGTGTGATTTTTCTATATAATTTAACATCAGAATTTCTTGACTCAATTCCTTGAGACACCAATGACCACACAGTACTTCTTCTATATGAGTTGAGGGTCTCCACAAAAAAAGCAGTGGGGGAAATGTAGGCGGCATTTCAGAATCACTAGTGTTTTTAAAAAAATATGTATTGTTGTATTACATATGACTCCTTTCCCCTCCCATTGACTTCTTCTAGCTGACCCCTGCCCCCTCCCCCGCCGCCCCAGACCCTTACCGCCATTGTGTTTTTTGTTTGTTTTTCTTGAATTGCATCATTTCGACACTGATACGACAAGCCCTTCCGTGCCAGTCCTGCCCCAGAAGAAATGGCCCCTAGCTAAGGCCACTGGGTCCAGGGGTGCCCTAGGCCACAGGCTTTGCTGCTCTAGGTGCTGACAGCCCCTCTCATGTACCTGTTATTTACAGTTGCTCTCAGCATTGAGTGTGAAGTGAGTAACTTTCCTCTTCTGGCTCCTCTTCTGCCCCTTGAACGAAATCAACTCTTTGCCTAGTGTCAGCAAATAGTTAGGGAAGTAAGTCTGCCTTAGTTCTGAAGAGCTCCACTTCCTAACTGCACAGTCAGGATAGGCCATGTTACGTGGTGATAACAAACAGCCCCAGAAGTTCGGTGCTTTAAACAGCAAGACCTGCTTCTCATCCTGCTGCGTGCCGTCTGCCATCTGTCCCTGAGCTGGGCGTGCTTCTGATAGGGTCCAGGGATGAATGCAGCCATACTGACATGCTGTGAATGCCGCCACCACGGAGAGCGCTCCGGAGGGTTTGAGACAATTGGGTGCTCAGGAATAAATGCGACACACGTTACTTCTGCCCATACCCCGTTGGCCAGAATTAGTCATATGTCCCCACTCAAACTTAAGGGAGCCAAGAAATACAGATCGTCCCTGCTCCTGCGGAGGAGAAGCCACCGAGGGGAAACAGTGGCAGTGGCACTGTGGCGCGGCTGGGCCTGCACTCTCGCTGTGTTGAGGCCCCCACCCAAAGGCAGTGTGCCCACGCCGACACCGGGAGCCTGGGCCTGCTGCTGCTGGGGGGTCCACAGTCTTTTCTGAGAATACACATTTACAAAAGAGGGTGCAGGAACCTCACTGCTGACAGGGAGTGGGGGAGAGGGGGGCTGAGGCCATGCGCATGGGGAAGGGGGTGTAAACCTAGCCAATCTCGCCTACCGTTTTGATGTGCACGGATCACTGATTGTGTTGCAGTTATTTTCAGTTTGGGGGCAATATCCACCTGGCCATGGACTTAGACAAAGGCTGGGCTGACAGTCTCCTCAGAGAAGCCTGCTGAAGGTGATCCTGTTGAGCAAGGTTTTGGGGACAGGAAGACCCTGAGGGTAACAGAGGAAAGGTCCTTCAATCCCCTGCTCGTAAAAGCACCGTGAAGGTGGGGAAGGTGGGGAAGGTGGGGAAGGTGGGGAAGGTGGGGAAGGGGAAGCCCGTGGTTCTGATGGGGCCCACGGGAGCGGCCAGCGCTGGCGCAGCACCTGGGACTCTTACTACTACTTGATAATGAATTGTAGGCATTGGAAATGGTTGCCATGGCAATGGGTTGGAAGTAGGTGGGATCATTTTTAAGAAGAATTCTAGATCATCTGAAGGAAAAGAGACACACTTAGCCTCCCAGTTGTCTAATTCTGTACTGACACGTAATTTTAGCTTGCATTTGAAATCGTTTATGCACTATCCAGAGAAAAGCACGAAATGCCATTGGCAGCCATGGCAACCCCAGCAGAATCGGACAGTGACTGCGTTTCTTTCTCTTCCTCCCTCTACAACAACACCAGGGGAAAGGGAACTGGCAACCGGTCGGATAGGAACCACGGAGAAACGGGAATTTTGATTAAAAAAATAATTATATTGGTGTTACATTGTGTTTGTACATAATTTTTCTCTATGTGCCCCCAAAGCACAAGGAACCACGGAAACGGTGCCCTTGGTCTTCCTGCGCGTGTCCCCTGCGTGAAGGGACTGATAAGTTGATGCATTAAAACCATCTGCCTGTGGGGAGGGGGCAGGATGAGCCGGTGTCACCACGGACTTCTGACTAAAAATTCCATATTCATTCTCATTCCTCTGGAATACACTTGACATTTTATGTGATAGGAATTAATTATTTCATTGAGAAATATGCTCTATGCAATAAAGCTGGTTAGTCATAATTCATATTATAATCCATAGCGCATGGCTGCAAAGGCCAAAAGCACGCTTCGCTGCAGTAGTTAGTGGCGCATTGGCGGTGAAAGCCCGTCCGCTCTGTAGGACATGCGCTGTCTCCATCACCCACAGGAACGCCTATGCTCGCTACTTCTAAAGTGTGAGTGGGGAGTGAAAACAGTATCAAAGGAGCAGGGAATAGGAGGGGAATAGGAGGAGAATAGGAGGGGAATAGGAAGGGAATAGGAGGGGAATAGGAGGGGAATAGGAGGGGAATAGGGAACTCAAGCAAGCGGAGGGCAGTGTGAGCCCTGCTCCCTCACAGGGTCTGTGGATCTATTGTCGGGCGGGTGAGGCAAGGCCGTGAGGGTTGGAGAAGACCAGGTGCCCTGCAGTGAGGAAGAGGAGGGGCGGAGGGCGCAGCTGGGGGCCAGGACTGTGGCGAAGGCCGGCCCAGGGACTGAAGACTGGGGAGTCCCCGTGGGTTCTGGACACCAGGCCTGCCCACACAGAACCCGAGGAGGCCGGCTTCAAAGGATGGGAACAGCTGTATCCTGCTGTTTGAAAATTCACGTTAAGCCACTTTGCTGTTCCCAGTTACCAACCTTAGTACCTGCTTTCGCTAATCAAGGGAAATCTTAAGAGGATTCTCACTTTTATGAAAGAGGAAGAAAAGCGAAGATGGTGTCAGCGTCTGTTTTGCAGGAGCTGCTCCGGAGGCAGCGGAGCCGCAGCTGTGACCGTGGCCTCCGCCGCTCAGCGCCAGCCCAGAGCCGCGGCCTGTGGGGGCCACCTGGGCTTTGTCTCCCTGTCTTCTGTGCTTCCCTCGCAAGATGTGGCCGCAGGCAATTGCTTCTTGCCTTTCATATGAGCGTCCTGCTTCCGGGTCCGGGGAAACCATCTCACCTGAGCTTTTTCTTTTTTTTTCTTTTTTAATAGAAGCAAAAGCTGCTTCTCTTTCATGTTCCAAGAGCAAACCTCCTCCAGATTGGTCCGGTTCTTGGAGCCAGGGCCCAGTGACCGTGGGCCCTCCACAGATGGGCCGCCTGCAGGGAGGCCGTGAGGTTTCATTCCTGCTGAGCAGCCCAGGGCAGAGGCAACTCTCATGTCATTTCTGAAAGGGCGCTCTGGCCCTCTTACCAGAAGGGGGAGTATTTTCTCCCTTGCGGTCTTTCTTATTCCCCCTGTGATTCTAGGCTGGTGGAGGGAGTAGGAACGTCTCAGGAGAGACGGATGCAAACCCCTAAGATTCATAAAAGGGGCCAACATGCATGTGAAACCGAGACATCTCTTTGGGTTTACGTGGTTACACAGAAGGAACTTTGTGAAGGGTTGGTGAGCATTTACAAGGAGCATTTTCTTTAGCATACAAAGAAGATAAAATGACTGCCCTGGCCGGTGGTTCAGTGGTGAGGGTGTCCACCTGATCATCGAAGGGTCAAGGACTTGATTCCCTGTCAAGGGCACATACGTGGGTTGCAGGTTCCAGGTCAGGTCCCTGTCAGGAGGCAACCAATCAGTGTGTGTGTGTGTGTGAGTGCACCTCCACCCTTCCACTCTCTCTCTAAAAAAAAGAACATGATATGACTTACCCACTTACCCAAAGAACCAGCAATTGTTCTCTTGGGCATTTCTTCCAGAGAAATGAACATTTATTTTTATGGAGAAATATGTCCGTGAATGTTCATAGCAGCTTCATTTGTAATAGCTCAAAACAGGGGATTATCTAATGTCCATCAATGGGTGAGTGGTTAACCAAACTGTGATACATCTGTGCCAGGGAGCACTCCTCAGCTATGAATATAAATAAACTATTGATAGACATAACGGTTTGGATGGACCTTGAAAATTTTACAGAGTGAAAAAAGCCAATCTCAAAAGATATATACTGGACGATTCCTTTTGTATAACATTCATAACATAACATAATTATAGAGATGAAGAACAGCATGGTAGCTGCCAGGTGTAGGGTAGGGGAAGAGTCATATAAAGGGTGGTATGAAGGAGTCCTGTGCTCATGGTTCAGTTGAGCATCTTGGTGGTGATGGCCACGTGACTCTACCTATTGCATAGAGCCATGTACACACACCCTGAGGACACATATCACGCATGAGCTCTGAGTGAGTTATGTGAGAGGTGCCAGTGGCGGGACCCTGTGTGGATATTGCTCTGTGGCTGTGAAAGATGGAAGACTGGCTAAAACGTGTGTGGAACATCCTGAGCATGTCTTTGAACTTCCTGTGAATCTGAAATTATTTAAAAAATTAAAAGTTACAGCAAAATCAATATGTAGCTAAGTAATCCCATTTTGGCCTCTTCTCTGTTGTTATATTTCAGTACTTGTCCATTATGATGTCCTAGAAGCCTCAAACTGTCCTTTTTAACTGTAGAAGAAATAATATCTTAGCATGCACTTATTGGATGCATATATCATCTGTATATAACATTAAAAAACAATTATGATAGCCCTGCTGGTGTGGCTCAGTGGTTGAACATTGACCATGAACCAGCAGGTCCCTGGTTCAATTCCCAGTCAGGGCACATGCCTGGGTTGTGGGCTCAATCCCCAGTGTGGGGTGTGCAGGAGGCAGCCAATCAATGGATGTTTCTCTCTCATTGATGCTTGTATCTCTCTAACCCTCTCCCTTCCTCTCTCTCTAAAATCAATGGAAACATATTTAAAAAAACAATTATGATAGAAAATGTAACAGGTATATAATGTCAACCAGTCACTATTAGCAAAACTATTGGGGATCCACTCTTCTCCAATAAACTCAGGTTCAAAATGGATTAAAAATAGCTCCTACAAGTACCAAGTGTACAGTAAAATAAGAACAAATATGATTCAATTCAAACAAGTGAAAGTAGTTTAGGATGTGATGTGTAATAGACGCATTTCTTTACTAACATAAACACTTAATGCTGTAAATTTCCCTAAGAACTGCTTTTGCTGCATGCCACAAATTTTGACCTGTTGTATTGTGATCTTCATTCCATTCAGCACATATTTTTATTTATTCTTTAAGATTTTTTCTTAAGGATTTGAAAGCTAATTTTCCAACTGTGGTAGGCTGAAAATTGCCCCCACACCTCAATGTTCACAACCAAATCCTTGGAGCCTGTGAATATGTTAACCTTACATGGTAAAGGGGGCTTCAGGTGTGATTAAGTTGAGGATCTTGAGATGGGAGGTGAGCCTGCATTTTCCCAGTGGACCCAGTGCAATCACAAGGCCCCTTTAAAAGGGAAGCAAGAGAGCCCCAAGCAGAAAGGATAAGTGACGGTAGTAGCAGAGGCTGGAGTGATGCACGTTGAAGGTGGAGGAAAGAATGAAGAACTAAGGAATGTTGGGAAGGGCAGTTTCTCCTAGAGTCTCCAGAATGAACCAGCCCTGCAGACATCTTGATTTTAGCCCTTAAGACCCAGTTTGAACTGGTCTCCAGAACTATCTATATATATATAAAAGCCTAAGCGACTAGCCAACTGGGCCGATCAGCCAGTAGCTATGATGTGCACTGACCACCAGGGGGAAGATGCTCAACACAGGAGCTGCTGAGCTGCGGTCACTTGGCAGTGGCTCTTCTCGGGTGACGCACCCAGAACCAGAGAGGAGGGAGCCTGATTCCAGGGTATGTCACCCAAGAACTGCCCTCTTGCAATCCAGGACCCCTTGGGGGATGTCAGAGAGCTGGTTTTGGCCCGATCCCCGCAGGCCAGGCCTGAGGGAACCTCACCAGTGCACAAATCTGTGCACTGGGCCTCTAGTAAGATAACAAATGTGTATTCTCTTAAGCCAATAAGCATGTGGTAGTTTATCACAGAGCAATCACAGGAAATTAATGCACCAACATTTTATTTTGAAAAATTGCAAAACTTCTGCTTTGTTGTTATAATAATATGGGGCACACCCTGTGTCCTTCACCAGGATTAATGTTCTGCCACATTTGATTTCCTTCTATATATGCATGTGTTTTGCTGAACCATTAGATTATTAGTTGTAGACGTTGTCCTTAAATATTTCCGCATTAATTGAAAAAGGATGACATACCCTCTATAAACAATAGAACCATCGCACTCAGGTACTTCACCATTGATGCAATGCTTTGATCTAATATAGAGTTCATTCTCAAATTTCTCCATTTCTCCATCAGTGTCACTTATTCCTGTGCTTTTTTCTCCAACTGTAAGGCCCAACCAAGGCTCCCACATGGCATCTAATTGTCATGTCTCCTTATTTAGTCTCTTAAGTTTGAACTGTTTTCCTCATTTTTGTCCCCTCCCTGCTATGATATTGATAATCTTGCAAATCCTGGCCAGCTGGTAGCCAGTTCTATGAATTTGAAGACATGTATTGATTCAGGCAATTCCCATGACCATCAGGATACAGAATAATCTCATCCTCAGAAAAGCTCCAGGACCCCATCCGCGGCCCTAAGTCAGAATCTGCATTTTAACAAGAGCCTTGGGGACATTAACTTTGAGAAGCACCAGTTTAGGAAACTTAAAATAATATTAGTAAATTTTTGGACACAGATCAGACCATCAATAAATCATAGCTATATTAAATCTCTTTCATTATTCGAAGGTTTTCCAAGTGCAAACATTTGTTTCATTATGTGAGAAAGATCAACCAATTTATAAATTTAATAAAGGAACATACACACTGGTCAAAGTAAGACATGATCTTGCTGTAATCATCATACTATAATCACGTGAGTGGTCATCAAAATGTCACCTCTCCACTTTGATGACTTCAGGACACTTTCACAAATTGTTTGTTGACACGTGCCCCGTGTGCATATGTTCATGCACATGGATACGCAAACCCTCATACACGCATGCCAATACTCACACCTTACCTGAGATGACTAGGAATAGCTCAATATGATAGGGAAAAATAATAGTTCATTAATGTTAATTTGGTCATCTGGTATATTTCATTTATTGATATAGTTGTATTTTTGAAAAGTGAAATATTTTAATCAATCGTATTTTATTATTTTGTGTCATAATATTAAGATGATTTGTGTCTTTGTGACTGCTCTCATCATTGAGAGACTCGGGTGCTACCACTTTAATGTTATCACCATTAGAAAGAAAAAGAAAATGAAGTTAATTTTGATGTGCTTGATTGAATCTGAGGATAATGATGGTCTGTGGGAAGGACATTGATGCAAGGGACCTCAAAGAAGGGTTTACTCAGTCTTGGAATTCTCTTTATTCATCATATGCCTGTTTTCCTGTACGCTAAATACAGCTGGCAGCTTCTAGAATGGCCCCACGCCCGGCCTCCTGGTGTTCACACCCTGGGTAATCCCTCCATGAGTGGGCTGGACCCCGGAACCAGCTTCTAACCAACAGAACATGGCAAAGGGGCCAGAATGTAGCTGCTGAGAGCGGAGGAGAGACCCTCATGTGTGGCTTGCACTCTCTCCGAGGCTCCTTCACTTGCTCACATTGATGAACCCACACCCGCTGTCCTAAGGAGAGACCCACATGGCAAGGGACTGAGAGGTGCTTCTAGCCAGGAAGGACTGCGTCCTGCCCACGGCCAAGCAGCGGGGTTAGGACAGACCCTCTGCCCGTCGGGCCTTGAGATGACTTGACTGCCCTTTATGAGAAGCCCTGAGTGAGCTGGGCCTCGTCGGGTCCTGACCCACGGAAGCTGGAGATGATAAATGGTGTTGTCTCAGTCTACTACATCTTGGAGTAACTTGTTATGTAGCCACAGATAACTAATACCAGCTAGTTGTTAATTGATGACAACGTGTAGACATAACTTCAGTTCATGTGCATATTTTCCAAACAATAGAGGTGTTCTTTTTTTAATCTAAAAAGAACAATTTTATTAGGTATGACAATATTTTTAATATGTGAAAAATAGTATAAGTCCAAAATATCTCCTTGTGCTTCGCTGCCGTAGTTGTGGAGTGTATAATTTTAACTGTGAAAACACAGGCCTGGTTTTTATTCCTGTATTTGGGGAAGGGTTAGCCCTGGTTGCCTCAGTTTAGGCCGACGTGGTCAGATTCTGCTTGGTATTCTTAGAAGGGCAGTCGGGAAGGCCCTCTCCCACTCGCTTTAGAAATGGGTGGCTTTTCATTTTGAACCCAGGAGTCCATGACTGACTTTTTAAATTAGGTTAGCAGAGAGAGGAGCCTTTCTCTGGGAAACATCCAATTGCTACCTACAGCAAAAATCCAATTACAAACAAAAAGCTTAATAATTTGAGAATGTTCTAAAGAGCTTAAGTGAGTTGCTCTTCAGGATAATGATTGCCTTGCATACCATGCGACATCCTCTGGACCCATGAGGGCTCTGGGGCAAGTATTGTAGAAAACTAAGCATTGAGTCCAATGCGCTCAGTGGGAAACCACCAACTAGCCATTTAATTACAACTTTATTACTTACCATTCAATTTGGTTCCTACAGAGTTAATGTTCCTTCAGGGAATACACAAGGTGATGTTCTAAGGACGTATCCTTATCCATCAATGACAGGAGGGCAGGCCCGTCTCCTGGCCCCTCCACCCCCGGTGGACAGAGAGGCGCTCCCCCTGCTGCCTGCCAGCGCGGCTCTCAGCACGTGTGCTGCTCTATTAAATGATAAACTTTTACCAAATGCTTATATTTCAAGCTAAAGAAAATAAAATCTCAAAAGATGAAACAGGGTCAAGTTTATTTTGACTTCAAAACATTTACATTTTTATTGGAACACATACTTCTCAGGTTAACACACTTTGTTTCACAGTTAGGAACAATCCCACGAGGTCAGTGTAACCCAGTCATTAACACCCAGAGTTCAATGCTAAACACACAGGCTTGTCCTCATGTCTCTAGACTACCTTTCGCTTCTCTGAGCATCTCTCAGCTCTTTTGTTCTAGTGCCTTCTTGTTCTCTCCTCCCATAAACAGCCCCATAGTCATGGAGATGTTTATATCTTTATCTTGTGGAGTGGTGCCTCTGTGGTTCAGCCCATTTTTGGCTCCAGGTCTTCAGTTGGCGCTTGGTGACTGAGCATTGAGATCCGCACACAGAGAAAGTTTGGAGTCACTACAGCCACCACCCCGGCAGCAGCGGGTCCATGTGCAGGTACGTTTTCATTGCTTAGATCTGGTGTTGGATCTGCTCTTACAATTATTTTGTTGTAAATGAGGCGACAATGACCACTGAGTGCATAGATAGTAAAGTGTGAAAAGGCAGGACAAAATTACGTGCCTATGGACAGACGGTTCTCACAGGACCCGGGTCCACCAGGGGAAGCATGAAGACCCCGAAGACCCTGTTGTCTGTCAGTGCCCAGTGATGGGAAGCAAACCTACTCCCACCGGTTCAGCCATCTCGCTGCTCCGTTACACCCCAGCACCATGGACAGCGCCAGGCTCCAGGCCCAAATCCTTTCACTCCTCGAGTTCCAACAGGAATAGCAGCTTCCTGGAGTGTCCTCCAGGGGTGGGATTCAGGAGAAAAGCAGGTTTGCATATTTTTAAAAATGTCAGTGAGGCCCTAACCGGTTTGGCTCAGTGGATAGAGTGTCAGCCTGTGGACTCAAGGGTCCCAGGTTTGATTCCGGTCAAGGGCATGTACCTTGGTTGTGGGCACATCCCCAGTAGGAGGTGTGCAGGAGGCAGCTGATCGATGTTTCTCTCTCATCGATGTTTCTAACTCTCTATCCCTCTCTCTTTCTCTCTGTAAAAAATCAATAAAATATATTTTAAAAAATGTCAGTGAGACACAGACTCAACTAATTTATGGTTGCTTGACTCTAGTGAAAACATGAACAACGTTTAACCAGGAAGCGAAAGGGCGAATCCCAAGGAGAGCAGTCAAGGCTGCAGTGAGTCCCTCCTCCCTCCTCGGGGCCAGGCAGGCAGAGGCCAGCACACAGCAGAGGCAGGGGGCCCAGACGACAAGGACATTTCCCAGAAAGAGGGGAGAAAATGCACACAATTTTAATGACAATGAAAGAAAGAACATG
Source organism: Myotis brandtii (assembly GCF_000412655.1). NCBI lineage: Eukaryota > Metazoa > Chordata > Mammalia > Chiroptera > Vespertilionidae > Myotis > Myotis brandtii. The sequence goes on along the minus strand of NW_005371038.1, from coordinate 1,579,826 downwards.
CCACCAAGTCAGGTTGTGTCTGTCTCCCCCACATCCACCTGCCCTGTCACCAGGAGAAGAGCCAATGGAATAAAGCAAGGGCGAGATGACCTTGGTCCTGGGCCACAAGGGTGTCACCCACCCCCTGAGAGAGATGAAGACAGCGAAGGCAGCAGAGAAGGCAGCCCCACCTGCCTCCCAGTGAGGACTAGGAGAGGGGTCGAGTGGCTGTGTTGGGGCCTCAACTGCTCCCCTTCACCACCACCTGCTTCTGTCAGAGCAAAGGAAGTGCTGGAGGGGCTCCAGGCCACTGGGCTCCGGGCACCTTCTCCTCTGCAGTGACCTCTTGCTGGTGGACCAGACAGCCTCTGCCTGCAGGGCGGAAGGGCCCGTGTGGCTAAGCGCCATCTCTTAATTGAAAGTAGCAACCTGTGCAGCTGAACACTCCAGACAAAACTGAGGCCACTGAGACCAAACCCAGCAAACTCATCGATGAATAGTTGTAAACATTCTTCCAGGAACCACACACACACAGACTTGAAATTGGCAAAGAAACAGGAGAAAGTGCAAGGGACAGGAGGCTTTTAGTCTATAAAGTACTGTACCAAAAACTTGGGACGGAGCAGACAGAAGGAGGGGAGGAGGACAATGAGTATAAGATGAACCTGAACCCCACAGTTCCCTTCACTGTCACGGCTGACCTGCTGCTGATGTGCTGCTGGTCAGAGATGATCATGCGGACGGAGGAACCCGGCGGCGGCTGTCCTGTAAAACACCATGGTGAGCAGAGTGAAACTCGATAGACTGTGTCATTTTTAGGTTTAAAATAGGAAATATTGAAAAAATGTTCACATTAGAGAAAGCTATTAGAAAAACAAGGTTCGAAGTAAAAAACAAATCTCTAATAATCAAAGAAGCTTCACGCTCATAACCATGAACCAAGAGTCACCAGACATTTAAGGAAACAGGACTATGATGAATTAAAAAGAGAAACAGCCCTAGCCGGTTTGGCTCAGTGGAAAAAGAGGAACAAACAAAATTTTTTTGCTTGAGGAAAGAAATATTCCAAGAAAATTGGAAAGAACACTTAACTAATTTGAACATTTCAGAGAGATTTGATATGTCTAGTATTACTAGTAAAATAAGAAAAGGTTGTGTTGAAAAGGGAACACTAGGGTAATAACTTTTTGGAAATTGAAATATTGCCAGATTGAAAATGTAAGATGGCTGAATGATGAACAGAAAATAGCCAGAGATGGAATCAATGACCTGAAAGATGATGGGAAACTCTCCAAAGGCATCGAAGGAAAAAGGAAGAACGAGCAAATAAGAGAGAAAACCTAGCAACGTGGACACCCTCATGCAGGAATCCCAGTGTTCGTCCAGTGGTCTTTCTAGAAGGAAAAAACAAGTTTAGAAAAACATCAAAAAAGAATAGTAAGGATGGATAATAACAATGTTAAGGAAGAAAGTACAATACTCCCACATTTACACTGAAATGACCCCACTGTGTGTTGAAAGAGATAAATTAATAAAAATAGAAAAGACACTCACCTGGACATTTGTAGTGGAGTTTTACAGTCCAGTGCACAGAGCTAATCTGAGGGGCTGCCCCAGGCCGGGAAACACTGGTAAGCCCCTTGGATTACAGACTTCTCGTCAGCAAAGTACATTTTATAAAGTAACATAATGAGAGATCCCTACTGGGGATTGAGACCGGAACCCGAGCATGTGCCCTGACTGGGAGTCGAACCGGGAATTGAGCGACTCCTGGTCAATGCTCAACCACTGAGCCACACCAGCCGGGCCAACAGATAGTTCTGACCATCGTTCTCTGTTCTCTGGGGGAATCTGACTGGGCCGCCAAGTCCAGCTCCCAGGGGCACAGTGGAGACTGCGCTAGGCTGCACACTACATTGGAGAGGCTGCAGCATCTGGGAAGGGTCCTGGCGCAGGCCTGGCTGAGACTTTACCCCACCAGCCCCACCCCTGGCCTCCTGTCCTGGGCCTGAGGTGGTGGGGAATGCCACTCACCACACCACTGTCCCCCATGGCGGAGGGACTGACAACTCGGCCTTTCATCCCTATGGCACTAAGACCAGCATGGGGCTCCACCCCCATGACCTCCCACCTCCCAAAGACCCAGCTCTAAATACCATCACCTGGGATTAGTGCTTCAACATGTGTGACAATCACGACATACACAAGGGCCTGCAGTTTCATCTTTGCTGGCCAGATCTGTCTCTTCTGGGGCCGACCAGGCTGTTCCTGAACCTGAGCGAACTAGGACTTTAGCTGCACAAACGAGACGTTGCCAACGTCTGAAAGAGGAACATGAGCGCAGGAGAGGGAGACGCTAGCTCTGGGTCACACCTGTGTCAGATGCTGGAACGATTGCCAGGGCAAATGAAATAAAACCAAAACCTCTCCGGAAAACTATACCAAAGTGTCGAATCATTGTAATATCCTTCATATTAACTAATAAACGGCTCTAACTTGAACTATAGAGTATTCTCCGCAGTGACCGGCCATCCAGAGCCCATGCCAGGGCCTGCAGGGCTCGCGAGCGCTGATGTGGCCACGCTGAGGACTCACTGCTGCTCCGCCCAGTCTCACTGCCGATGGGTGTGTTTCACATGTGCATCTAAAACACAGGCTTGTAAACAGCAGGACGCAGTCATCAGCAAAGGAGCCGTGGCTTCCAACACGTGCCTCTAACACCCACATCGGGTTTGAGCAATTATTTCTCCAGCTCACGGTTTATTTGTGACACTGGAGTATTAGACAATCAAAGCGAGATCTCTAAAAGATCATTTTGAAAACTGTCCTGGAATTTGTACGGAGCTTAATTCTAATTCCTGTCAGGAGAAAGGAAGCCGGGAACTTGGTTATGGTCGGAATGACGCGCAGACAGGCAGGCTGCAGTGAGAACTGGGCCGAAACGAAAGCTGAAAAGTGACTAGGCTGATTTTACAGAACTTAGGCTTTTTCCTGTGAAAATGGGAAGGTTGTAGGTAGTCGGGGAAACTATGACATCGTCAGTGTAAAGGCTTCAGAAGCTTAGGTTGGTGGGGAGCCTGCTGTGATGACACGTGACTGGGTCACGCTCACCGGGAGCCCTGGCTGCTGGGCTGGGGGTGTGAGGCCCTGCAAGGCTGCGAGGAGGACTCTAAGGAGGCCCTGCTGAGCCACGCGGGCCGTCCCCGACCACAGTCTGCTGAGCAGCCAGTCTCACTTTGGGTAATGAATAGCCTTGTGACCTTGGGAAAGTTAACCTCTGACTTTGATCGTCCCTGGCACACTGCAGGCCTCAGCGAGTGCAGTCCCTCCTCCCTCCTCCTCCCACCCGTGGACCTGATGTCCTGCTTGCTCAGGTGGGAGACTGGGCCGCGTGCACTCCGTGGGCCTCTGGGCTAACAGCACCTTTCCTCCCTGGGCCTCGTTGTCTGAAGGGGTGGACCTAGTGGGTCAACACCACTCAACTGCTATACACAGATGATTCCCGTATCACATAACAAAAGGGGCCTAGGAAGGACATGCAGAGAAACACAGAAAGCAGAAGCAATGTAACACTATGTGTTTGTTCTACAAAATCTCTGATTCCCATGCTTTCACATCTCCTTTTAACCAAAATGTCTGAAAGGAAGTTTCTCAGACTAATTGTGGTTAGTTAATATGAAATATTTTCATGCTAAAAATTTACTCACTTTTAATTGAAATATAATTGGCATGTAATATTGGGTAAATTTATTTTTTTAAGTATATATATTTTTTTTATTTGAGAGAGAGAAAGGAAGGGAGAGGGAGAGAGAGAAACATCAATGAGAACCATCAGTCGGCTATCTCTTTCACGCCCCCTACTGGGAATAGAACCTGTAACCTGGGCATGTGCCCCGACCGGGAAGCTAATAGGCATGAGATGATGCTCAACCAACTGAGCCACACCAGCCAGAGCATGTAATATTGTGTAAGTTTAACGTATGTGATGAGTTGACTTGATGCATTTATGTGCTGCAATAAAATTAGCTAACACTCTAAGTCTATCAGGTCACAAATATACTTAAAAAAAACATGCTACATGCAGGGGAGGTAGAAAGGAATGTGTGTCTCAGTAACCCTGTGTGGTCGCCTGGATGTGCTAGTGCCTGCACTGGGCCTGCACCCAGACTTGTGTGCTCCATGGGCCGCACTGAAGCGGTGGGGGAAGCACAGGCTCCTGAACACCAGGGGGACGGCGGGATGAGGGTGCTGCTGTGACGGCTGACGCCCAACCCCTCTAGCTGGCATGCAGCTCGATGCAAGATGAGATTCCAGGGAGGCATTTGAGAAGGATGAGAGGCACCACAGTCCTCAAGGTCGAGTGTTGTACGTGCATTGGGGGCAGGGAGGACGTGGGCACAGGGCAGGAGCCAGCTTCAGCTATTGGTGGGTCTAAGATGGGTGAGGGTTGAATTTCAGGCTAGTTACTCCTGAGACAGAGAGTTTGGGGTTTGGCACATCCAGACTCTGAGATGCCGGCTTGAGGCTGGACTGACACAACAGACGTGGAAAGGAGACAACTTCAAGAAGCCTCTGGAAGAGCAATTCACAGGGGCAGTGACCGGCCAGGGGGCGGGAGGCAGCAGGAAGAGCAGGCTGGTGGGTGGGAGCTAGCACATCGCCTTCTGCTCTGGGCAGAAGGTGCCTGTGAGAAGCCGACAACCCAACGTGTGCTCACCGTTGTTCACTTTGTTTGTGTGGCTTAACTAGAGACACACAGAGGTGTGGGCATTGGGAAGCTGGCGTGCTCCTCCCACACTCTCGTTCCCACCTGTGATACTGCAGCCCTGTGTCCGCTGGGCTGGGACACAGCACCCGGGTATTTGCGTTGGTCACACATGATTCTGTGTCATCAGTGAGAATGATATCCTGTGGGTATAGTTTTTGTTATAGACTTTTCTTATGAGATTTTGATTTATTTCATTTATCCTGGCAATAGTTTCAGAACTGGCGAGATGAGCGGGTGACTGTGTCCTCTCTCCTGATACAATCCACTCTTCTTGCCTCTCACCTTCAGATGTTGGCAAAATCTCTTTTGTGCAGCTGCAGTCCTATTTACTTCCGGTTCAGGAACAGCCTGGATCAGCACCAGAAGAGACAGATCCAGCCAGCAAAGAGGAAACTGCAGGCCCTCGTGCACCTGGGCATGTTCAGGGAAAATGAGAAAAGATGATTGGTATGGATCGAAAGCTTGTGTCCTACCAAATCCATATATTGAAGTCCTAGTGGCAGATGTAAGGGTAGTTAGAGGAGGGGTCCCAAAAGTTCTACCCAACGGACATGGTGCACACAGACTCCAGGGCATGTTGAAGAACACGTCTGTCTAAATCGTGCCCATGCTTCCCAAATGGACACCACACACAGGCGCCTCCGCATTAGAATGATCATATTGCTGTGTGAGTACTGTGGAGTGCAATACAGCAATGAAAACAGATGCCCTTGCACAATTCACTGGAGCGAAATAAGCCAAACTCTCCCCCACCCCCAAAGTGTATACATAGTTTGACTCCATTTATTTGGAGTCCAAAACAGGTAAAACTAATCTCTAGAGTGTATCGATGCTCACCTGAAAGGAAAAGCTAGAAATAAAGCCAAGCAAGTGATTGGTGTAAAGGGAAGATCATGACCCTCTTAGACAGGAAGAAGGGCTGATTATAGATGTAGGGCTTCCAGTGTTCTAGCCATGGTTTAATTTTCAACCTAAGTAGTAGTTACAAAAATTCACTCTATAATAATTTACCAAAATATTCTTTATAGTGTATAATTTCACAATTTAAAAAATGAAGAGGATATTAGATAAATAATAGATAGCTTCCAGATAATAGATAGATAGGTAGATACATATAGGAGAGATCATCTCTTGATAACAGGTAGATGGATAGATAACTGGAGATATATATGATATATATGATATATATATATATATGATATATATATATATATATATGATAGATAAATAATGATAGATAGATATAGACCTATGGAATAGATAGAGATATGGGTGATATACATATTATCTCATACACAGTGAGGGAGAGTTCAGAGCCTAGCCACAATTCCTTATCTCCTGTAGCTGGGACGATTCTACACTGACTTAATAATGTTCAAACATACACTGTACTATGAAGGATGCAGGGAAAATGGCTGGAAAATGCCCAGATAAGAAAGGTTGTTAGCCACTCTGAGCTTCTGTGTGCTGTGAGGGTTCAGGCACCAGGTCCTCCATTTGTCCCTCAGAATGGCCAGTGCCCCTCGAGGACCGGGACCAGATGATATGTCTCCCGGAGACCTGCCCAGCCTCACGCCCTCCTGTAGCTCCGTGACCACGGCTGCATGTACTCAAGTGGAATGTCATTCAGCTTTAAGAAGGAGACCCTGCCGCTGGCAGCCACGTGGATGAACTTGGACTAACTACATCATGTAAGTGAGGTGAGCCTGTGGGAGCAAGAGAAATGCCACACGATTCCACTTAGATGTGGGATACAACATAGTCAGACTCACAGAAGCAGAGAGCGGATGGTGGGTACCAGGGCTGGAGGGGGGGGTTGGTCGGTGTTGACAAAGGGTACAGTTTTTCAGTTGAGCCAGATGAGTAAGTCCCAGGGATGCGCTGTGGGGCAGATAACAATACTGTGTTGCACACTTAAAATTTGCTAAGAGGGTAGATATTATTTTATGATCTTATCAGAAAAAAATAACTGTCAGTAGGAGGCCAGGAGGAAACCTTGGGAGGTGATGGGCAGCCCTGGGGCATAGGCTGTGGTGAAGGTTCCATGGAGGAAGGCGTCGGCACCTTGTCCAGCTGCACAGCCTTTGTGTCCAGACGACACGGACTGTGATGCGCACTTCAAACAAGAAGGCGCAAGTTATGTTGAAGGTTATTTCTTTTTAAACTCTCCATTTTCTCACACCCTAAAGCAGTTAAATTCACTATTAACTGAGCCTTCTTTCTGAAAGTTGGCAGGATATAAAGGGGAGTTAGCATTTACACACATGCACACACACACACACACACACACACACACACACACACACGCAACACAGCACTGTCTCCCTGTGTGAACACTGTCAGTCCTGTGACTACCTCTGTGAGAGAAAACACGACAACAGGAGAAACGGCGCGGTGCAGAGGGGAGGCTGCAGGTCAGGGGCGGGGGCCCCACCATCGGGCCCGTCCAGGGCCGATCTCTGCGCAGGCCAGCCCAGCGCCTCTGGCTGTGTCAGACGCTCGTTGTCTTTAGTTCCAGCATTTTGAACGTCCTGGGTCTGAGGTGGATTGCTTTGAGCGGATGGATGCTTGTTCACATTTGCTGACGGAATTCTCTGTGTGTGTCCTGTGCCCACAGTGGCCTGTCCCCTCCGCTCCCTGGTCCTGAGCAATCTCCAGGTGCTGCCTTGCCTCCTGCAGCGCTGGGCACACACAGGTGTGGGGGTGCCCGGTTGGCTTCTGCTGCCCAGGCTCTCACAGGAGACTGCCCCCCAGGCCCGCCAGGCTCCCCCAGCAGCTGCCCGCCCTCTCGGGGCAGCACCTCCCGGTTCTGCTCAGCCCGCTGGCCTCCCTCACGCTATAGCTACCGTTTCTTCCCATTTGGCTCTGAGACGCTGGCTCTGAGACCACAGCCTTTCCCTGGTGCGATCTTCTTCCTTCCTGATGGATGCCTGTCCTTACGGAGGGGCAGCTTGTTTCTGTGGACACTTCTGGCAAATTGGGGACCATTCAGTTCACTTTTCGTGAAGCGCTGTCTTCTGAGCTGCACGTGCCCAATTTTGGAGCCGGAGGGCACAGTGCTGAACGCTCCGTGGGCCGCAGGCACCGCTCAGGTCTCTGCGCAGCTGGGCCCTTCGCGTCTCCACGTTACCGACTCTCTCTCATCTCCTCCTGCCGCATTCGATGCGTCCATGGATTTATTTCATTTCTGACTGCATTTTCCAACTGTACAGCTCCCATCGGTTTCTTGTTTGCTTTCTATTCCTCGTTTCTTTCCTGCGACTGTCTAGCTTTCTACTCATTTCAGAATGTGTGCCTTTCAGCTTGCAGCTGACTCTTTTGTGGTTTTAGGTCTTTTGTTTCAAAGCCCAGGCAGCGCTTTTGGGGGAAGGCCCAGCCTTGCCTGCCCGGGGGGCCTGGGCCCCGAGAGAGTAGCTGGTGCTATCCTGCAGCTCATTCCCAAATCTGGTGAGACAAGCAGTTCACACTCTTGATCTCATCTCTCTGGTGTCCTCTCTCACACTGTCCCGTTCTGGGGCTTTCTGTCCCCTGCCAGAGGGCAAGGGGCTCAGGTTCCCCCTTTCCTACAGGGGCTGTGACTGTCTCATCCCAGGCCACAGGAGACCACCAGGGGAGACCCCCCCCCCCGGGATTTGCCCTGCACTCCTGGAGTCGCACTTCTTCCTGTCATGAAAAATGTCCCCTCCCTGAGTTTTAGGAACAGGGCCAGCAGCCACTGTGGGCGACTATGGCTAGAGTGAAGGAGAGCAGAGGACCCAGGAGGTGTCCCAGTCTCGGGGCCCTCAGAGCCCCCTTTCCCACTTCCTGCACTGGAGAGGGGTTCCCCTTGGAGCCGCTGTCCATAACAGCGCAGGTGGCTCCCAGGTGACGCTGGAGGAGATGGAAGCGCTAACCCTCCTCCTGCCTCCTGGAGTTTTCAGCCTCGCTGCCCTTCCCTCACCCGCCTGAGCCACTCACTGTTCCAGGTCACAGGGCTGTTCCGGGCGCCCACAGGACTCTTCTCTGGAAACAGCGGGAGAGACAGAGGGCTTCTTCCTTCTTTCCGGCATCACCACTCCTTGCGTCCCTGGTGAAACACCTGCTCATTGTTCTGCGAGTTTTCCCACTGGATAATCTCTCTCACGAAATCTCTCCTTTCTGTCTAACGGTCTCCACGGTGAGGTGGGCCGCCTGCACCTCTCCTGGCTCCTTGCAGCCCAGGCTTTCGCCTCCGATGCCAGGAGCAGGGCTGCTCAGTTTGGTCCCTCTGCTCTTGAACACGCCCCACTTCTAGAGGGTGATTTTTAATATGCACCCTATTTCCAAAAAAGAAGGTTAGATGTCCTTTAATATTAAACAGAAAGGGGGGCTGCTGGGAGAGGGGTGGCAGCAGGGCCGTCGCGCACTCTGCCGCTCACGCCTGGCTCTGGGTGCCTGCCGCCGGGGGTGATGGGCACGTGCATCTCACCGCGTGGGCCTCTTTCAACAACTTTACCAATTACTTGGCACCAAAAGCACTTTGAAATGAAAGTTTGTACATCCTCATGCACTTCTGCAAACTAATCAGATACATAGCTAAATGGAAGGAGGCAACACAGTTTGAAAAAAATGTCTTTCAAAGTAACTCTGACCTTCAATAGGAAGATAACATGAATTCTTATGGCCTTTGTGTTATTGATAGAGCAAGAGGACTGCTTACTTCTTTGATATTTATTGGTTAGTTTACTAGTTATTCATAGTAAAGTTTGGCCATATTAACAAGTGGACATAATCCTATCCTATATCTTCTTCTTTCCCATATTATTGCTCCAGGGAAACTACATATAAGTATGCTGCTCATCCAAAAGATGAAAATTGCTGTGGTTCCTCTTCTTATCTGAAGGATATTTAAATTTTAAAAGCATCATTTTTGAGTGTGTGCAGCACAATCACTAAATGAGATAATACTAGAGATACTCATATATCCAGTGAGTATTTATAATATTCAATATTTTTATATCTAAATACAGAGTTTTTATAGCAATAAATATTACATAATTATAGTATGTTATTGGTTGTGATGTCAATACACTATGTTAGTTACTTTAGAGTATTTTAATTCAGGCCCAATTCATGCATATTTTTCTGTCTAATCTGCTGAAACTGGACATAGCAATTATTATGATGTATGGGAGAATTCTCCACCTGGCAACCATGGTTGCCATGGTGATGACCATGTGGGCAAAGCGCTATATGACTCACTGCTTTCTCTGCTGGGCTTAGTCATCTCCAAAGGGAAGAACGTGCCTCTGGCCGAGGGCGGCCTCCCGGGCTCCTCTGGGCTCCTGGGGGCCCCTGGTTAGGAGGGGCTCCCCTACTAAAACCCGTTCTCTCATGAAAGGTGGGTCATCTGTTTTGCTAAAACACAATCTGTAACAAGACAACATGCTTATTGTGAAATGGCTACCGATGCATGATTAATACCATGTTCTCCGTGATTCATTGAAAGAAATGCGCAGTTTCCATTCTGTGACATGTTTCAGCTACTATAGCAATTGCAAGATGAGAGAAAACATCCATTATTGGTAAATTTCAAGACCATCATGCCCTAGCTATGAGTTGAATATCTTCAGACATGTCAAATAATGTAAAGTGAGGATCCGGGCCCAAGTCCTTCATCAAACAGCTCTGAGACCTGCAGACTATTAGTTAACGTCTCTGTGGTTTGGTTTACTCATAGGAATGAGGGTTGCTTTGTTTTTCTTATTAAGGGAATACTTTTTATAAATTAAATTTATTGGGGTGACATTGGTCCACAGATCATATAGGTTTCGGGTGTGGGTTCTATGTTACAAGATCTGTATAGTGCACTGTGTGCCCACCACCTGGAGTCAGACCTTCTCCCGTCACTTTACGTTAGGACCCTCTTCTCCCCCACCCCCTTCCTTCTAGCAACCAGCACACTGCTGTTTGTGTTCATGAGTTTCAGTTTTATATCTCACATATGAGTGAAATCATATAATTCCTAGCCTTTTTTTTAACTGAGTTACTTCACTTAGCATAATGTTCTCAAGATCCATCCGTGTTGTTGCAAATGGCAGCATTTCATCCTTTCTTATGGCTGAGTAGTGTTCCACTGTGCATATGTACCACATCTTCTTTATCCAGCCCTCTATCGCAGGGCACTTTGGTTGTTTCCATGTCTTGGCCACTGTGAATAATGTGGCAATGAACATAGAAGTGCATATATCCTTGTGAGTACCTGATTTAGAGTTTTTCTGGTATATACCCAGGAGTGGGATAGCTGAGTCGTGTGGTCCTCTATTCTTAAATTTTTGAGGGCTCACCAGACTGCTTTCCATAGTGGTTGTACCATGTACATTCCCCCCAGCAGTGAATGAGGGTTTTCTTTTCTCCACAACCTCCAACACTTGTTATTGCTTGTCGTGTTGATAACAGCCACTCCAACAGGTGTGAGGTGGTATCTCACTGTAGTTTTGATTTGCATTTCCCTAATGGCCAGTGAGGGTGAACATCTTTTCATACATCTATTGGCTTTTCATATGTTTTCTTGGGAGAGGTGTATTTCCAGGTCCTCCACCTACTTTTTGATTGGGTGGGTTGTTTGTTTGCTGTTGAGTTTTATGAGTTCTTTGGAAATTAAACCTTTGTTGGAGCTACTGTTTGCAAATATTATCTCCTATCTGGTTGGCTGCCTCTTTGTTTTGTTGTCAGTTTCTTTTCCTGTGCAGAAGCTTTTTATTTTATACTAGAGGCCTGGTGCATGAATTCGTGCATGGGTAGGGTCCAGCCAGCCCACCCTGATAAGGCCAGGCTGGCCAGGGGGAGGGGCTGCAGGCAGTTGGCTGGCCGGCCCTGTCCCCTGGTGCAACTCCTGGTTGAACTCCCAGTCGAGGGGACAATTTGCATATTAGCCTTTTATTATATAGGATAGTCCCATTCATTTATTTTTGCCTTTACTTCCCTTCCCTTTGGGGTCAAGTTCATAAAATGTTCTCTCTGACCAAGGTCCATAAGTTTGGTACCTATATTTTCTTCTATGTATTTCTGTTTCGGGTCTTATATTTAGGTATTTGATCCATTTGAATTAATTTTTGTACATGGGGACAAACTGATCCAGTTTCATTTGTTTGCATGTGGCTTTCCAGTTTTCCCAGCAATGTTTATTAAAGAGACTGTCTTTATTCCATTTTGTGTTTCTGGCTACTTTCTCAAAAAATATCAGTCCATATACATATTGTTTTATAGCTGGGCTCTCTATTCTGTTCCATTGATCTGTGTGTCTGTTTCTCTGCCAATACCATGCTGCTTTGATTATCGTAGCTCTGTAGTATAATTTGAAGTCAAGTAGTGTGATACCTCCAGTTTTGTCCTTTTATTTCAGGATTGCTTTGGCTATTCAAGGTCTTTTGTTGTTCCATATAAATCTGATGATTTTTCATTCTACTTCTTTAAAAAATGACATTAGGATTTTGATGGGGATTGTAGTAAATCTGTATATTGTTTTGGGTAATATGGTCATTTAAACTATGTTTATTATTCCAATCCATGAACATGGGATATTTGTCCATTTTGTTGTGTCTTTTTCAATCTCTCTTAATAATGCTTTGTAATTTTCAGTATATAGGTCTTTCATGTTCTTTGTTAAGTTTATTCCTAGGTATTTTATTATTTTGGTTGCAATTGCAAAAGGAATTGTTTTTCATTTCTTTTTCTAAAGTTATGTTGTTAGTATAAGGAAGGAAATAGATTTTTGCACATTTATTTTGTATCCTGCAACTTGATTGTATTTGTTTATTATTTCTAATAATTTTTTTAGTGGAGTCTTTAGGGTTTTCTATATACAGAATCATGTCGTCCGCAAAAAGTGACAGTTTGACTTCTTCCTTCCCTATTTGGATGCCTTTTATTTCTTTCTCTTGCCTTACTGCTCTGGCTAGGACTTCCAGCACTATGTGGAATAAGAGTGGTGAGAGTGGACATCTTTGTCTGGTTCCCGATCTTAGGGGAAAAGCTTTTCCTCTAAGCTTTCAGTTTTTCACCATTGAGTCTGATATTAACTGAGGGTTTACCATATATGGCCTTTATTATGTTGAGGTACTTTCCTTCTATCCCTATTTTATTGACTGTTTTAATCAGAAATGGATGTTGTATCTTATCAAATGCTTTTCTGTATCTATTGATAAGATTATATAATTTTAACCCTTTCTTTTGTTATTGTGATGTATTACATTGATTGATTTGAGTATGTTGAACCATCTTGTGCCTCTGGAATGACCCCCACTTGATCATGATGTATTATTCCTTTGATGCACTGTTGTATTTGATTTGCTAGTATTTTGTTTAGGATTTTTGCATATGGATTCATCAGACATATTGGTCTGTAGTTTTCTTTCTTTGAGTTATCCTTGCCAGGTTTTGGTATCAGGGTTATAATGGCCTTGTAGAATGTATTAGGCAGTATTGCCTCTCCTTCAATTTTCTGGAAGAGTTTGAGAAGGATAGGTTTCAAATCTTCCTTGAATATTTGGTGGAGTTCACTGGTGAAGCCATCTGGTCCTAGACTTTTATTTTTTGGGAGGTTTTTGATGGGTGTTTCAATTTCCTCACTGCTGATCAGTCTATTTAGATTTTCCAATTCTTCATGATTTATTCTAGGAAGATTATATATTTCTAGGAACTTATCCATTTATTATAGGTTATTGAATTTGGTGGCACATAGTCTTTCATAATATTCTAGTATGATCATTTGTATATCTGTGATATCTGTGGTGATTTCTATCTCATTTATGATTTTGTTTGTATGGGTATTTTACCTTTTTTCCTTAGTGAATCTATCCAAGAGTTTGTCAATTTTATTAATCTTTTCAAAGAACCAATTATTTGTTTTATTGAATTTTTGTATAGTCTTTTTGTTCTCTATTTCATTCAATTCTGCTCTAATTTTTATTATTTTCTTTCTTCTGCTGACTTTGGGTTACTTTTGTTCTTGTTTTTCTAGTACTTTAAGATGTGATGTTAGGTTGTTTACTTGGGATTTCTCCTGTTTCTTGAGATAGACCTCTAATGACATAAACTTCCCTCTTATTACTGCCTTTGCAGCATCCCAGAGGTTTTGATATGTTGTATTGTCATTCTCATTTGTCTCTCTATATCTTTTGATCTCATCTTTTATTTCTTCTTTGACCCAGTCATTTTTCAGTTGTATGTTGTTTAATCTCCACATATTTGTGGGTTTCTTTACTTCCTCTTGGCAGTTTATTTCTAATGTCAAGTCATTTTCAAGACAGAAAATCTGTATTTCAATCTTTTTGAATTTGTTGATGCCAGTTCTGTGACCCAACATATGGCCTATCCTTGGGAATGTTCCATGTGCACTGAAGAAGAATGTATAATATGATATTCTGGGATGAAAGGCTCTGTAAATGTCAATTACGTCCATTTGGTCTAATGTTTCATTTAAGGCCTATTTCTTTATTGATTTTCTGATAGGTTGATCTGTCTAGAGCTGTCAATGGAGTATTAAGGTCCCCAACTATGACTGTTTTGATCTGTTTCTCCCTCTAGTTCTGTGAGTAGTTGTTTTGTATATTTCGGTGCTCCTTGGTTGGATGCATATATATTAAGAAGCCTTATGTCTTATTGATGTAGTGTCCCCTTTATCATTATAAAGTGTCCATCTTTGTCTGTTGTTATCTTTGTTATCTTGCTTATTTTGTCAGATATAAGTATGACCACACCTGCTTTTCTGTGGATGTTATTTGTTTTGATATTCATTTTCCACCCTTTTATTTTGAACCTACCTTTGTCTTTGCAGCTTATGTGTGTCTCTTGTAGGCAGCATATGGTTGGGTTTTGTTTTTTGACCCACTCTGCTACTCTGTGCCTCTTTATTGGGGAATTCAGACCATTTATAATTAGGGTAATTATTGATGTATGGGGACTTCCTATAGCCATTTTATCTTTTGTTTTCTGGTAGTTCTGTGCCTCTATTGGTTTTTTTCCCTTGTGTTTCTGACTGTTGTTTTTGTTTGGTTGTGTTCCATACTTTCCTCTGTTTCTTCATTTTTTAAGCTATGTGTCCTGGATTGGGGATTTTTTTTTGTGTGTGTGGTTACCATTAGGTTTATAAAAAATAAAGAGGCATATATACAGTTTTGTTTTCCTTTTGAGTGCATCCTCCTCCTTTGCCAGTTCAGACCTTTCCCCTCCCCCTTTTATGTTTCTGTTGTCACAAATTATCCCTGTTTATGCTGTAAATCCTTTGGTGAGCTTACTTGTAGTGTGTGACCTTATGTTATTTGTCTCAGGTAGAATAACTCCCTCGAGTATTTCCTGCAATGTAGGTTTTCTGGTGATAAAATCCATCAGCTTCTATATGTCTGGGAAAGTCTTATTTCTCCTTCATCTTTAAAGGATAATTTTCCTGGATATATTATTCATGGCTGGCAATTTCTCTATTTCAGATGTTTGAATATTTCCACTCTCTTCTGGGTTTGTAGAGTTTCTGCTGAGAAGTCAGATGAAATTCTCTGGGTTTACCTTTGTTGGTCACTTTCTTCTTTTTCCTGGCTGCTTTGAGAACTTTTTTCTTTGTCATTAATTTTGACAGTTTTAATGCAAAGTTCCTTGGAGAAGACGTCTTTGGATTGAGGTAACTAGGTGTTCTGTTGGCTTCTTGGATTTGAGGATCTAGTTCTTTCAATTGATTTGGGAAGTGCTCTTCCACTATTTTTTTAAAAATACATTTTTATTATTGATCTCAGAGAGGAAGGGAGAGGGGGAGAGAGATAGAAACATCAATGAGGAGAGAGAATCATTGATTGGCTGCCCTCTGCATGCCCCACACTGGGGATTGAGCCCACAACCCAGGTATGTGCCCTGACTAGGAATCAAATTGTGACCTCCTGGTTCATAGGTTTGATGCTCAACCACTGAGTCACGTCAGCTGGGCTCATCCACTGTTTGTTTGAATAGACTCTCCATTCCTTTCTCCCCCTCTTCCTCTTCCAGAATGCCTATTATTCTAATACTAGATGCCTGGTGCACAAAATTCATGCATGGGTGGGGTCCCTAAGTCTGGCCAGAGATCAGGGCCTGTTGGGGCCATCTCGCCCAGTCCCAATTGGGGCCGGGCCAGCTGGGGCCTGCCAGATACGGGGATAGATGGGGGAGGGACCGCAGAAGGTTTGCTGGCTGGGGGGAAGGACTGGGGGCTGTGGGAGGTTGGCTGTGGAGTGCACTGACCACCAGGGGGCAGCTTGTGTTATAGCGGTCGTTCCGGTCATTGCAGTCGTTTGGTTGTAATGGTCACTTAGGCTTATATATATATAGATTGCTTTTTCTGATGGAGTCAGATAGTTCTTGTCAAGCTCTTTTATTTTTCTTTACCCTCAGGTCTCATTCTTCTTCCTTCTGTGTCATTTCTTGATTCCTATCTTTGATATCACTAATTCTTTCCTCCATCTGGTTGGCTCTGTTTTCTTTGCTCAGTAGTTCACTCTTAATCTACTTAATTGCATGCTTTATTTCTGATTGGTTCTTTTTTTAAGTTTCAATCTTTTTGGTAAAGTACTCATTTTGGTCAATATTTTTTTTTCTGAGTGCATTGAATTGCCTGTCTGT
The DNA here is from genome assembly GCF_000412655.1 of Myotis brandtii. NCBI lineage: Eukaryota > Metazoa > Chordata > Mammalia > Chiroptera > Vespertilionidae > Myotis > Myotis brandtii. The sequence goes on along the minus strand of NW_005371038.1, from coordinate 1,563,475 downwards.
ATTTTCTTGCATCTCATTGAGTATTTTCAGAACTACAATCTTGAAATCTCTCATTTATATCACATATTTCCATGTGTGCCAGCTTGCTTTCTGGGGATTTTTCATTTTCTTTCTTATCATCCTCATTACCATGGTTATTCAGGGTGTTTGCTGTTCTCCTTTGGGTAGGCATGTATATCTATACTAGAGGCCCAGTGCACGAAATTCATGCACTGGGGGGTGGGTTCCCTCAGCCCAGCCTGCCCTTCTCACAGTTCGGGAGCCCTCAGTGGATATCTTACTGATGGCCACAGTCTGGCAGCAGAGGCTCGGAGCAGGCGTCCTGTGTGTGTTGTGTGTGTGGTGTGTGTGTGTGTATCTGTCCGCTGGGGGCCTGCCCCCAGCTGCATTGGAGGCTCAGAGCAGGCGCTGTGTGTGTGTGTGTGTGTGAGTGTGTGTGTCTGCTGGGGGCCTGCCCCCAGCCACACCGTGGATGCTTGGAGCAGGCACCCCTCTGTGTTGATCTCTCAGGCTCCTGGCCTCCACTGCGTGTTTTTCTCTCCCTGGAGCTGTGGCCAGGGTGGGGTGCTGCCTGCAGGCAGCGCTTTCCTGCTCATGGATCACCGGATCACTGCAGAGACTGGGGGCAGGCCCTGCTGGGTGCTGCCTGTGGGGAACTTTCCTGCTCTGGGATCGCCATGGGGTCCCAGCTGGCAGCAGGGCTTAGGCGGGGCTTAGGCAGCATGGGGCTTAAGCGGCACACGGGGGTCCCGGCTGGGGGCGGGGCTTAGGTGCATGGGGCTTAGGCGGCGGGGGCTTAGGTGGCACACGGGGGTCCAGGCTGGGGCGGGGCTTAGGTGAAGCAATCGTGCCGCCTAAGCCCGGCTGCCCAGGGCCGCACATGGGGCCCGGATGGCCTCTGGCGCTGGCCAGCCCTGCCTGCAGTATGCAAATTAGCCGCCATCTTTGATGGCGCTGATTAGCCAATGGGAAGCATAGCAAAGGTACGGTCAATTACCCTTTTTGTCTTTTATTAGATAGGCTTAATGGCTGATAGCATCCTCCTCTGAAGAAAACTTTCTATTGTTTTCCAGTAGATGAAGCTGAATCACAAGACTTTTCACCTCTGTGATCTCCCTGTCTTAAACTCCATGACTTCCGGCTTCTGTAAGGCAGTACGGCCATGTTGCTTAGGGCTGGGATTTGTTCTGCTTTCACTGTAATGGTGACTCCTGACCTCCTACCCTAAGCACCGCATCCGGGGATCAGCCACAGAAGGAAACAGTGGTTCTATTGCAATAGCTTCTGATTTACAGATAATATGCCCCTTCACCTAACTCCAAGATCAATGGGAGTTGATTTTTGGGAGTCCAAGTGGCAGCAGGGCTCCTTTGTCTGAAGTACCACCTACAGGCCAGATAGTGGAGAGCTGCACAGCAGAGCCCTGTGCTCTGTCAGGTGTCTGCTGGCTCAGACACTGCTCACTCTACTCGCTGCTCACCCTGTTGGACTGTCCCCCACAGCTCTCTATTCCTCCCTGCTGGCCAAGCCTTGAGTTCCTGGCTTCAGGGCTGCGTCTGTGGGCTGTCTGCACTTCCTCCCTTCTCATCTCCCTGTTCATTCCCCGTTGCCCACCTTTAGGTGTTTGAATGCATGGGTCTCTCAGGTGTGCTTCTGTATGGAGCAGAGAATTCCTTGTTGAATTATAGTTGGTTAATTTGTTGAAATATCAAGGGGGGAGGCCAAGAGGATTTCTCACACCACCATTCCTCTGACATCACCCAAAGAAAAAATAAGGAATGAGGATTAAATGTGAAAATACATTATTATATTTAAAAGAGTTCTTAGTATCTTCTGTTTTAAGTTCTTTCAGTGAGGGCTTGCTGTCATCATCATTAAGTATCACAATTCCTATAGACTATCATCCCTGCACTATTCTGGGCTCCCTGGGGAGTGACCTCCTTAAAACTCCTCTCTAACCCCTCCCGCCCCCCCAGGAGCTGGAGACACACCAGTGAAGACCACTGTAAACCATTGTTCCAAGTTCCAAGTTCCTCACTTAGATGGAGCTCATCTGTCAAAAATACCTCTAAGGGTGAGAGGCAGCAACATGGGTGGGTGTGTCTCTCCTTCTGACTAGCCCTTGGTCTCTGGGAGACTATCCCAAGATCTACCTTGGAGAGTGAATTGACAGGCCCATTGGTATCAGGATGAACTGTCCTCCTACCCAAGTTAATTGGTAATACAAAGATCATTTGATGTTCCAGCTGCTGGTTCTGCTGTTTTATTTTTTAAAAAATTCACCTAAGGATATGCTTACTGATTTTAGAGAGAGGGAATGGAAGAGAGAGAGAGAGAGAAAAGGAGAGAGAGAAAAGAAACATCGATGTGAGAGAGAACATCAATTTGCTGCCTTTTGTATGTGACTTGACCAGGGATTGAACCTGTAACCTAGGTATGTGCCTAGGTGGCTGGGGCTTGTTCTGCTGTTTTAGTTTTCATGAGTGGCATAGCTCAGATGGGAAGAAAGCTGTTCATTAAACCCTCTCAAAAACCCACCCTGTTACAGTTTCTTTAATTAAATCATTGGGGTAATATTGGTTAATAATATTATATAGGTTACAAGTGTACAATTCTATAATACATCATCTGTACATCTCATTGTGAGTTCATCACCCAAAGTCTAGTCTCCTTGTATCATCATATGTTTGACTTCCTTTACCCCCTTCATCCTCCTTTCACCCCCTTCCTTTCTGGTAACCACCATACTCTTGTCTATGTCTATGAGTTTGTTTGTTTGTTCCACTTGTTCATTTGTTGATTTTTGTTTTATAAAAACAACATTGAATTAATTGATCTTATTGAATCCATGTGCAAATTTATCAAAACAGGCATAGAAATTCAGGGATCCCTATACAGAATAAGACAAAAAGATTTTTGGTGTTGGTGTTATATTGTTTTATTTTCTGGAGATATTTTAGAATTTTAGGCATTGAATTTTTTGTCATTAATATTACAACCTAAGATTGTTAAGGACTTTCTGAGTCACCTAATTTATTTAGTTATCGACTGTATCTTAATGGCTCTAGTGAACTTAGAATTACATGGTAGTAAACTAGAAGAGGATACAGCCTGTAGGCTGCTTACTGAAGGAACACAGAGAAGGGTATGTGTGTGAGAGGGGGTTAGCAGCTGCTGACATGTAGCTGAAGCTGCCACAGAGTGCTGGGGAAAAATAAAAATACTGTGTACAGCTTACGGGTGGGTCTAATCCAATGACATCAACTTCAATAGATTCCAGAAAAAGGTGAAGTAATCCAGGGGTGTGGGACATTCTTTTTATTATTATTATTATTATTATTATTATTATTATTATTATTGCTGTTAGAGGAGGATTTTTTACTTTTGTTTTTTTTGGTACAGTTTATTTAAAAACAGTGAATCAATTAATTAATAAACAATTTTTTGTACCAAATTATATTTATCATTGTGATTTTCAAAAGAAATAATTCATTCACAATTGCCAACTTGAGAAGACTTACAAAGATATGTTTGTGTAAGTGTTTATATATGATGAAATAGGGGAAAATGTGGAAAGAAAATAAGATGAAGCTAGGTGTAGGCATGCTGTAAGGACTTGTGTATTTCTTTTTTAATTGGATCATTCATTTACCCTTTTAACAAATTATGTATTTATTTATTAATTTTAGAGAGATGAAGGGAAAGAGAGAAACATCAAATGTGAGAGAGAAACATTGATTAGCCACCACCCGCACATGCCCCTCCTGGGGATCAAACCCACAACCTGGGTATGTGCCCTGACTGGGAATTGAACCCACTACCTCTCAGTGTATGGGATGACACTGCAACCAACCGGACCACACGGACCAGGAAAGGTTGGACACCTTAAACAGGACAATGAAAGTTCTCTTTTTCTTTATTTCCTAACGTTTTCTTCATTAAGCTGATGATATAAGTGCAGCCCCTCAAAGCACTGGAGGTGTTGGTGTTTTGAGCTCCTTTTTCTTAATGCCTTTCACTTTAATAGGCATTCAGCCTGTTATGTTTCATATCTATCTTTAAATATGCATACACCTTACAAAATGTATTATTTTTATTAAACATACTGTGATTAATTTGTTAATTATTAACATTGTAATTAATAATGTATTATTATTTTGATTACAGATGCATTTAAAATTTTGTTTCATTGTGTTTTTTTTTACTTTTATTATTTTGTTTTAAGTATATATCTTCTTACTAAGTATAGTTTAAGGGATCTCAAAATATTTGATCTCTAGAATTCTTTACATCTTAAAAATTATTAAGGATTCCAAAGAGCTTTTTTTACTATTATATTACATTTATCAATAGTGACCATATTAAAAATTAAAATGGAAAACTTTACAAACTAATTACTAATTTACTTGAAATAATCATAAAAATCCATTGCACATTAACATATATTTTATTATATTTAATACTAGAGGCCCGGTGCATGAAATTTGTGCATGGGGGGGTAGAGAGGGGGTGTGTCCCTCAGCATGGCCTGCACCCTCTCCAATCCAGGACCCCTAGGGTGATGTCCGACTGCCTCTTGCAATCCGGGACCGCTGGCTCCTAACCACTCACCTTGCCTGCCTGCCTGATCGCCCCTAACCACCTCTGCCTGTCTGCCTGATTGCCCCTAACTGCTCCCCTACCAGCCTGATCACCCTTAACCACTTCTGCCTTGCCCCGTACCCGGGACCCAGGATTCCCTCCTCCAGCCGGTTGTAGGCACTTGGAACCCAGGCTTCCCTCCCTCTGGCTGGCCGCAGGCACCCAGGACCCGGGCCAGCTTTGCCAGGGCCAGCTGCAGCCGCAGGGGACCATGGGCAGGTGGGACCTCGGGGTGGGTGGCTTGTCCCTCTCCCGGGCCGCAGGCGCAGGTGCAGCTGCTGGCGCCCATGATTGCAGGGTGGGTGGCTTGTCCCTCTCCAGGGCCGCAGCCTGGCTGGTCCCCATTCCTCTCTTGTGATCTCATTTGTGCCTGGCTGGTCCACATTCCTCTCTCGCAAGCTCATTTGAGCCTGGCTGGTCCCCATTCCTCTCTCCCTAGTGTTGATTGTCTGAGCCGTTATGGCATGATGGCGTGAGGGTATGATGACCATTTGCATATTAGCTCTTTATTATATAGGATATATTTTTATAATAGATAACTATAACTAAACATTAGTAAGAAGAGTAGCATTGTTTTTCATTTTTGCAAATCTCTTAAATGTGAAGTTTAATAAAATAAATTTGTTATTTTCACATGTTTCTTCATTTAAGTTGCAAAAAAGTTTTTTTTAATTTAAAGTATATGAAGAAATTCTGGCCTCAAATAGATAAGCTCATCTATTCTAACAGCTTTGTCAGCTAATTGTGGACATTTTTCTTTGATATTTTCATGAAATTTGACAAGTAATAGTTTCTAAAGGTTAATTGCTATGTGAAATTTGAAACCATCTCAAACAACTGTTTATAGTCATTTAAAGTCCATGGGTCTATCCTGCACTTTGAATAGATCATATGTGCATGTGTGATATTGTAACATAGCACATTGGTCACTTAAAAAAGATTGATTTACTGACTAAAGCAGATCTTCCAAATGTTGACACATTTAATTCTGTAATATTAAAAATTACATATTAGTACATTCATATGGCACCGCCTGTATCATCAGAGACATCTTTAAGTACTGGGAAGCTGCCAAATTTCCAAAATCCTTCATTTCATTTGAAAGCTCAAGCTGTACCATCGACAGCAAATACTTTCAGTTATTTCCTCTGAATTGGTAGGCTCACTTTGCTCAGTTTTGAGAAAATGTCTGCCAAAGTCCACATCTAATAACCATCGCCTGTCTTTCAGTTGTTCAGTCAAGTACAAATGGGGTTGTATGCAAAGCGTGACCATTTCAGCTCATGCCTCAAACAGCTGCCCTGTGATTTCCTTGGTAGAGTTCTCATGCCTCAGTGTGCAGCGTGCAAGTTCTGCGGGCACATCCCATTTCATCACACAAGATATCAAAAAGGTCCAGATTCAGTAAAAGTAATACTATCTACCGGTTCAGCAAGGATGTTCTTAACAACTGGGAATTGTTTTAATGTGTGTACACGTCAATGTGGAATGCAATGAGCACTTATATAATTTGATGCCATTGTTTGGTTTGTGCTAAGGCTCTAGCTGCCTTATGCCACTCTGCTTTGTATTATCATTGCAAATATCCATGCAGTAGAAAAAGCAAATAGCACCTTCATATCACCATGAAAATAGCTTGGCCTCATTATCTGTCTCAAAGAGTCTCTGAGAAGCTCTGGGACCCTCAGGCCGCACTGTGAGAACTGAAGATGCAACTCATTCCCTCCACTTGATGAAGATCACGATGCCTTGACTAATAGTGAAACATCCACATTATAACGGTGACATTATAAGGTGAAATAGTTGAGATTTTAGAGAGAAAAATCATCATATTGCTGGGATGCATATTACAAATTATATGGCCAATCTTTGATTTTCTAATAAATAAAATAAGTAAATCTCATTTCTAACAAAGGCATATACAGATTGAGCCGTAGGAGTTAACAATGAACCTTTTAGAATGCAAAGCAAACAAACTTGACGTCACAGGTTGACTAAAAATATTACCAGGATCCAATTCTGTTATAACAAATAATTATAGATATGACAAGAAAAGACCCCTACCCCAATTTATCAATTCTTGTATCCTTAACGCATTCAAGGTAAAGGGCTAATTGTGCCTCAGTATTCACCTTCATCTGTATAACATCTAGTTTGCCGAATTATATTTTCAAAGAGCATTTGTGTCATCAGTCTTCCATTATTGAAAAATGTTCCTTAAATTTCTAAAGAAAATGTATGGCTCTGATGGCATTTATAACTTTATCAAAGTCTCTCAGGCAAAACAAGGAAGTTGAGCTGACAGACATTTTTTACCCAAAGGCCTTATCTAGTTACACTGGGTTCTGCAATTCCTTGGAAAACTCGCCTCCCCTTTTATGGAACAACCTGTGCCTCAGGGGTTTCCGCCTTTCAGACTGCAGCACTGTCTCCAAGCTCAGGGCCAGGTGTCTGGAAGGTCTTTATGTAAACTCAATTTCATTAAAAGTTATTGATCTCTATGAATTTTTAAAATGTTCATTCTGTGACAATTTTGTCACCCTACATTTTCCCAGGAAATTATTTATCTTATCTAGGTTTAAGGTATCCTTGTTGAAAACATCTTTAAAATTGTATGTCTGCTGTCTTCCCTTTCATGCTGTTGTGTGTTGACTCGCATACCCTGTCTTTTCTTTCTAACAAATTTCTCTTGTGGGGGCTTTGTCTGTGTTGTCCATATTTTAAAAGCAACATTTTAGGGTTGAATATTTTCTATTATATGGTCCTTTAATTCACTGATTTTTTTTCTTTTATGTCATTTATAAAAATTTACCCCAAACTGTGTCATTTTTTTCTAACTCTTTACTGATATCTGGGTATTTAACATTTCTACTCTTCTGACTTGAAAGCATTAAATTTCTTTCTGTAATTGTTTCAGCTTTCCTCAGTGTTGTTGACTTGGCATGCTTTATTTTTATTGAGCTGTAGGTACTTCGTAAGGTCCCTTTTTATTTTCCACCAAAGGCTACTTAGTAACATGCAGTTAATTTTCAGACACACAAGCACTGCACAAAAATATAGTGCCAGTGCCTTTTATGTCTTATTTTAGAAAGACCTACCAACCTTGAGGTCATAAAGATATTCCATATTTTAAAGGCTTAATGGTTTCTAGCTTTACCTTTCATGACTTTAATCCCTCTGCAATTATTTTTCTTGTAATATTTATGTATAAGTCATTGCATTTCTCCCCTATAGATATATAGTTGCCCCAGCACCATTTATTAAAGAGAATGTGCCATCTCCACTTTGTCAGCATTAAATGCCATTATATATGAAGTTTTGGGTTTATAAAGTTAATTCTGATTGGGCTACTTGACTATTTCTGCACCAGTACTACACACTGCTAATCACAACTTTGAAGTAGATTTTTACTTATTTTTGTTTTTTATATTTTTTACAGCTGTTAGTATTCCATGGTATAAATGTACCACAGCTTTTTCACCCAGTCATCTACTGATGGGCACTTGGACTGTTTCCAGATCTTGCCTATCTATAATAATAAAAGCATAATATGCTAATTAGACCGAACAGCTGAACAACCTTCCGGACAAAGCAAGGGCTGCAAGGGCTGAGCCCCTTGCATGAATTTCATGCATCAGGCCTCTAGTTGTAAATAATGCTATGAACATAGGGGTCATACATTCTTTCTGATTGGTATTTCAGGTTTCTTAGGATATATTCCTAGAAGTGGGATCACTGGGTCAAATGGTAGTTCCATTTTTAATTTTGAGGAAATTCCATACTGTTTTCCACAGTGGCTGCACCAGTCAGCATTCCCACCAGCAGTGCACTAGGGGTCCCTTTTCTCCATTTGTTGATTTGTTGATGGTAGCCATTCTGACAGGTATGAGGTGATACCTCATTGTCGTTTTAATTTGCATCTCTCTGATGATCAGTGACTTGGGGCATTTTTCCATATGCCTCTTGGCCATCTGTATGTCCGCTTTGGAGAAGTGTCTATTTGGGTCCTTTGCCCATTTTTTAATTGGATTGTTTATCTTCATTTTGTTAAGTTGTATGAGTTCCTTATATGTTTTTGATATTAACCCTTTATCAAATGTATCATTGGTGAATATGTTCTCCCATGCAGTGGGAGCCCACTGCAATTTGGGAGAAAGTGATATATTTAAAAGATTAAGTATTCTAATCCATGAACATTATATTTTTGCCTTTATTTAGTCTCTTTCACTATTTCTCAGTAATGGTTTTGAATTTTCTCTATGGAGATCTTGTCCATAATTTCTTAGGTAAATCCTGGGTGCTTTGAAGAGATAGTATTATTATTTTTTTGCTGTTATATAGGCCAATCAAAACTATGCTCAGAGCATAAAGAGTAAGGAAAGAATATCCTATTGCTTAGAGATGATGATAGAAGAATAACAGATGACAAAGAGAAAGACTCTTAAATCCATTTTTCTTTCAAATGCCCATTTTCTTTAGCTATTGTAAGAACCAAGAAATGTTTGTACATGTACAGGCTTTATATGCCACATATATATTTAAACTAGAGGCCCGGTGCATGAAATTTGTGCACTGAGAGGGGGCAGGGTCCCTCAGCCAGGCCTATGCCCTCTCGCAGTCCGGGACCCTCTGGCGATGTCCCCTGGGGGATTTGGCCTAAGCCAGCAGTCAGACATCCCTCTTGCAGTCTGGGACCCCTTCCTTGCTCCTTACCACTTGCCTACAGCGGAGGCGGGAGAGGCTCTGGGCACCGCCAATGGGCTCACCAGCCTTGAGCCTGGCTTCTGGCTGAGTGGAGCTCCCCCTGTGGGAGCACACTGACAACCAGGGGGCAGCTCCTTCATTGAGCCCCCTGGTGGTCAGTGCACATCATAACTACCAGCCATTCCGCCGTTTGGTCGATTTGCAATAGGGTTTTATTATATACGATGAGTCAGAGCGATGGGTCAACATTGTGTTACTTTAGTAGAACCACAGACATTCAAAGCTCTTGAAATCAACAGGAGACTCAGCAAAATCACACCGCAGAGCAAAAATAAAAATTTCCTGGCTGAGCTGACATTTACGGAAGATTTCCCTCATGGCTGCGACTAAGATGAAGAAGCTCAGCGCCAAATTCCAGAGCTGCTGCCTCGGGCCCTTTCTGTCTCATCTGCTCTCAGATTCTCCTTGTCTAAACACACCATTTTGCTTTTTTCATGTTTAACTCAGGTGTCAGTAAAAAGAATTAGAAATAATAATTGATAATAATAATGGCAGAGACCTACTGAATATTTAATATATGTGTTTGAGGATCAAATAGAATAATTTATGTGAAGGTCTTAAACATAGTATCTAGCAAATATTTAGTAAAAAACAAACATAAATTCTTACTGTGCTTCTTAGCTCTTGTTTAAAAAATGTTTTTAAAATGAGCTTACCTTGATATTCAGTGCATAATGAAGTCTCTCAGCCCATCAAATTGAATCACCTTTAATTCAGCTTCTTTTTTTACTTTAGCCCTCAGTTTCTCTTTGTGGTTAGAATGTCAGCCCATGAACCAAAGGGTTGGTTGTGGGTTCAATTCCTGGTTCAGGCACGTCAGGGAGGCAACCAATCAATGTGTCTCTCTCACTCTGTCCTTCTCTTTCTCTCTATCCCTCTCTTCCCCCTTTCCACTCTCTCTGAAAAAATCAATGGAAAAAATATCCTCGGGTGAGGATTAAAAATAGATAGATAAAATGCCTTTTCCACTTTAGAACGGGGCCTCTGTGACTGTCCACCTGCGACACGCCTGCCTGTGTGTCAGGACTTGTTGGTGGGCCACAAGTCTCCTTCCTTTAACTTCCGCTCCCTGGATTCTTCTCCAGGTTCTTGTCATCAGCCTCACCTGGTGACCCCGCTGTTGCTGCTTGATTTCCTGGCCCTATGACCCTGGTGCTGACGGTCATCGTGTGCTGTTCCTGTGCGCGCACTCAACAAGTCTGTGATCCCTTGAGGAGACATCTAGCCAAAAGCAAGATATATAATTTATGATCAAAATGGTTGTCAGCCATTAAGTTTAATTTTTAATGCCTTTTTTGGGATCATAACTATGTACTTCACAAGTATTTTTAAATTTACAAGCTCTAAGATGACTCTTATTTCACAGAATGAATTAATTTTAGTACTGGAACCTCTTCTGTATTTGACATCAATCACTATTCATTTTTTCACTTAACGTATACAGTCAGCCAGCATGAAAGTCACTGCCAGAATCAGAAGGTACACAATTTATTTTGTAGAATAAAATGAAACAAAAAATGATTTATTTGAGGACCTGAAATTAAAGATGCAAACCCATCCAGGTCCATCATCCATCCTAAGAGCCTTCTGCTGAGAACAAAATAAATTCATGAGAAACTGCACTACCAGCTTCGTTCTCAATTCCTGGCGGGACCTTGTCGGTCCTCATATCTTAATTATTATCTGCTTCACTAGCCAACAGAAGAAGCAGCTGTCACATGTTAGTCATCAAAACGATGCCAACACACCTAGAAAGATCGTCTGTCACTGGACACATCACGGCAGCTACAGTCGCAGTTCCTAAGCAGTTAGACTCTATTTCAACATCCTAAAACCTTCAGTTTCTCAGGAAAACCGTAAGTACTGCTGATGAGGCAGCTGGTGAGATAGGTCCTCATTTCTGGAATTTTTCCCTGGATTAAATTCCTATGAATACTGGAGTCAATTGGAAGATTCCCAAATATCAAAACAGCATTAAAAAGATAATCTACAGAAAAACACTTTAAAACTATAATCTTTGAGGTCCTATGCAGCTTCATAATTTCATGTAGAGGTAGGAAATGAAAATTATGATTTATAAAAACCTTGAATAATTGTTTTCTTTTCATTGTCATGGAGGTTGGGTAGGGAGACAGAAATGTCTCCCAGATTCAAGAGAATATAAAAGTATGGGTTCATCATTGTTTCTTTGTATTGTCTTTTAACACCCAGCACTAAAAATACGCCTCTTATTTTCCTGATTCATATATAGAAAGCCAGGATTCTAAAAACCCACCTTATAGCAATGCAGACTTCATTCAATAGATATTTTTGTCAACCTTTATAAATTGTAAGCATAAACAAAAAGGTTGCAAAATTAGCATTGTAATAAAAATAACTAACATGTATTGAGAACACATTGTGTACCCGGCACCCTGCATAAGTTTTCAATTCTTTTGGATAGATACCAAAGAGCATGACTCAGTTATCTTTCAATTGTCTCCATAGTTTACCATTTCCCATAAGCTTATGAGATAAGTGCACTTTGCATTCCCATAATTACAGGAGAAAATTATTGCTCAGGTAGGTTAGGTTTAATGTATCAGCTGAAAGTAGCTGAAAGTAGCTGAGCTGCGAAGGCTACGCTCTTACCTGTAGACCCTGTAAGCCAGGGAGGTGAGCTGGATGTCTTGTTTGACCCTTGGGATCCTTCCTTGCCCTTCTCCATCTTTTCCTGGGCCCCTTGGGCGTCCAGTTCGGTTTGGTCAATGGAACTCAGCAAAAGAGAAGAGGAATGGAGGGAACGAGGTTGGCAGGCTTATTTCTTGCCTGCAGGGACACTGAGCCAGGATGACAGCGAACAGCTCATGCCAGTCAGTCCCTTCTCACAACACTTTTCCTCTGGGTCCGAGCAGTTGCTCCGTGCAGTGTCCCCTCTGGCTTGGAAGCAGTGACAGCACCCTGCCAGCTGTGGGTACCGCATCATTCTTCCCCCCAACTTAAGTGCCAACTCTTTCTTGCCAGGATCCTGATGGATTAATGGAGTCTATCAGAATCTGTTTCAGCATAAATAAATTATAAATTTCACATGTAATTTTCCTATTCCTATAAAGGTGATACAACCACAAGATATTATAAGTCAGACATACCAGAGCAACCAGCACAATGGTCTCATATTGAATATTTTGTAAATTCAGTTAAAGCAAAATATAGATCAGTAAGTCCTTTAAATACTGGAATTACAAATCTGCCTGCCCATGCTGCTCTATGAATATATTCTCGTACTCTCCCTTATTTTCCTTCATCTGTTTTGAGGTTGTTATCTTAGTATTTAATATTCAACAGTTTAAATAGTGTGTGTCTTAGTGCGGATTTCCTTGGGTTTATCCCTTTGGGGAGTTCATTAATATTTTTTTAATCTGTAGGTTCAGGCCTTTTTTACCAATTTTTGGGAGTTTCAGCCATTCTTTTCTTAAAAGTTTTTCTTTTTTAGAGCAGTTATAAGTTTACAAGAAAACTGAATGGAAGGCATGAAAATTTTCCATATCCCCTCTGCCCCCACACACTCATAGTTTCTCATGAACAACATACTGACCAGAATGGTTTTTGTTTTGTTTTTACCAAAAATCAACCTATATTGATGCTTCATAATCACCCAAGTTCTACCGCTTACTGTAGGTGTCACTCTTGGTGTTGCATATTCTGTGAGTTTGAACAAATATCTAATGACATATATTCATCATTATAATAGCATACACAATATTTTTACTGCCCTAAAACTTCTCTGTATTCTGCCTACTCAGTTATCTTTTAATTGTCTCCATAGTTTACCATTTCCAGAATGTAGCCTAGTTGGAATCATACCATAGATAGCCCTTTCAGATTGGCCCCTTTCACTCAGTAACATGCATTGCAGTTTCCTCCATGTTTCCTCATAGCTTGCTAGCTCAAGAATAAGACCTGTAGTGCTGAATAATATTCCATTATCTGATTGTAACACAATGTCATTATCTAATCTCCTACTGAAGGACAACTTGGTTGCTTCCAAATTTTGGCAATTATAAATAACGCTGCTATAAACATCTGTGTTTAGGTTTTCATGTAGACATAAGTTTTTAATTCTTTTGGATAGATAAGAACATGACTGGTGGACCATGCGGTAAGAATGTGTTTGATTTTGTAAGAACCCATCAAACTGTCTTTACAAAGTGCTTATACTATTTTGCATTCCCACCAACAGTGTATGAAACTTCCTGTTGTTCAATGTTCTCATCAACATGTAGTGTTGTTGGTGCCTGGAGAGTGCCCGTTCTAATAGGTTTGCAGTGGTACTTCATTGTTGTTTTAATTAGTATTTCCCTGATGACATATGGTGAGGAGCATCTTTACATATGCTTAGTTTCCATCTGTATATCTGCTTTGGTGAGGTGTTTGTTAAGGTCTTAGACCCATTTTATAGTCAGGTTGCTCATTTTCTTGTTGGACTTTAAGAGTTCTTTGCATATTTCAGGTGGTAGTGCTTTGTCAAATGTGTCTTTTGCAAATATTTTCTCCCAATCTGTGGCTCGTCGTCTTCTCTTGATATTGTCTTTTTCAGAGCAGACATTTTTAATATTAATGAAGTCTAGCTTCTGAATTATTTCTTGCATGGATTGTGTCTGATTTCTCATCCACAAAGCCAATGTCACTTCCAAGATCATCTAGGTTTTCTCCTATGCTATCTTCTTAAGAGTTTTATCATTTTGCGTTTTACAATTAATATCCATTTTGAGTTAATTTTGTCATGTCAAGATTAATTTTTATATGTGGATGCCCAGTTTCAACACCATTTGTGGAAGAGACAATATTTACTCCAATCTATTGCCATTGTTGATAGCTATAAAATAAGTTACTGAGATATTAATTGAAATCGCATTGAAATATAGATCAAGTTCAGAAAAATTGACCTCTTTCTATCCATGAAGATGGAATATCTCTCCATTTATTTATGTCTTTGCTAATTTTGTTCATCAGAGTGTTGTAGTTTTTCTTATATGAAACTTGTATGTTTTGTTAAATTTATAAGAATTTCATTTTTTGTGGTGCTAATGAAAATGGTATTATGTTTTTATTTTCAAGTTCCATTTGTTCATTACCGATATAAAGGAAAGCAATTGACTTTTGTATATTAATCTTGTACTCTGTAAGGTTATTATGCTTATAAGTTTTAGGAGGTATTTTTGCCGACTCAGGTTTTCTGCATAAACAATTATGTCACCTGTGAACGAAGATAGCTTATTTTTCCTTCTCAATCTATATACCTTTTCTTTTCTTTACTTTTCTTATTGCATTGGTAAGGACTCCAGTATGATATTGAAAAGGATTGGTGAGGGAGACATTTTTCTCTTGTAACTGAGCTTAGTGAGAATGCTTAGAATTTGTCACCATTAAGCATTATGTTAGTTAGCTATAGGTTTGTTTCTGTAAATATCCTTTATAAAGTTGAGAGAGTTCCTTTCTATTTTTAGTTTTCTTAGAGTTTATTATTATTATAAATAGTGTTGGATTTTGTTATGTTTTTTAATGCATCAATTGATATGATTGTTCATTTTTAGTCTACTGATGTGATAGATTACATTAACTGACTTGTGAATGTCGACTAGATGAATCCTACTTGATCAAGCTGTATAATTCTTTTCATACTTTTTAAATTCAGTTTGCTAATATTTTGTTGAGGGTTTTTGTGTCTATGTTCATGAGAGCTATTGGCTTGTAGGTTTCTTTTCTTGTAATGTGTTTGTTTGGTTTTGCTATTAGGGTATTGCTCAGAATGAGTTAAGAAATATTCGCTCTGCTTCATCCTCTGAAAGAGATTGTACAGATTGATATGATTTTTTTCTTAATGCTTGGTAAAATTCACCAGTGAATCCATTTAGGCCTGGTGAGTTCTGTTTTGGAAGGTTATTAATTATTGATTCAATTTCTTTAATAAATATAGGCCTTTTCATACTGTCCTTTTCTTCTTGTGTACCTTTTAAAGCTTGTGTCCACTTCATCAAGATTAGCAACTTGTGGGCTTAGAGTTGTTCATATTTCTTATTATTTTAATCTTCATGTGTATATATAGACAAACAGAGCAGAAGTCCTAACAGCAGACAACACATACTGTGAAAACCTAATTTATGCCAAGATGATACCTCAAAGCCATAGGGTAAGGATGGTCTCTCACTAGTGGTACTGAGTCTTGAAGCTAATATCACTCACTACCCAGAAAACTAAATAACAAGTCAATTATAAATCAAGTTTTTATAAATTTGAGTTTTTATATATAATATAGAAAAATACCTTCTCAGTGTTGTGTACAGAAATATTTCTTAAACAAGGCACACAAAAAACCTCTAAATAAAAAAGTGACATATTGGACCCAAAAGATTTCAATAAGACACAAGAAGAACACAGGGCATTTTATATACTGGACTACATTAAATTTAGAAACTCTGGTTCCTGGGAGATTATTTAATATTAAGGTTAGGAAGTTTAGGCTGAAGTTACATATTGAACAATACTATTTTTGGTATGTCATATGGCCTATGGTAACAGAAAAATTGTTTTTAAAAAATGCAGTAAGAGAGGTTTTGGTTAATTTTTAGGTAAACTTATTAAGACACTTCAGAAAAATTATCTGAATAGCATTCAAGGTTAATAACCAAACCAAATAAAATGACAACTTACTTCTCTGGAGTAGTTTAAGTGACTAAAGGCATGATAGCCTGTTGCTGCTAAAAAAAAATTCATTTGGGGAAACATGTTTTTCACTGATCTCCTGATACATTTCCTAAGCTGTTGACAATGTTAAACAGATATTTTAAAATTCACATCTATATTCCTAACAGAATCATAAACTTAATAGCATATCCTACCAAATGATAGTGTTAGAGATGGTGATCTACTTCAGATTCCCAATGAGTTCAAAGGACAGAATGGGTGGCGCTGGGGAGCCAGGCAGTTTCACAAACCAGTTGTTCAAGTTAAAAAAATCAGCAGAAGAGAAAATACTCGTACTTTCTGGAAGAAGACAGAATTTATGAAACAAGCTTTCCAGGGCATCTGTGGGGCACCGGGAGGCCCGCAGGCGAGCAGCAGAGGGTGCGCTGTTCTATTCGTCTCCCTCGCCGTAGGCTCTGATTTGTTGAGACCAGTCTACTGTCAGCGTGAATGGCACCTAATCTGTTTCTATGGTTTTCTTATTCATGGATATATGTTTAAATCTCTACCCAGAAAAAAATTTAATTTAATTTTGGAACTATAGACGAATCACAGATTCTTTGTAGAAATCTACTGCATAGTCATTGCTTTCAGGAAGAGCGACAGGCTTAGAGTTTCCCGGTGCTCAGCATTAGTGGGTGTTGACATAAAGAAGTGATTCCCAAAAACCCAGGACACTGCAAACGCTGCCTTCCAGTGATGTTCACAACTTAACTAACATGTCCACATTCTCTCATTTCCTGATAAGGAGGAACGGGAAGCTTTGTAAATGACTTATTAATTTAGTAGAGGCCCGATGCACGAAAATGCATGCAAGAGTAGGCCTTCCTTCCCCTGGCTGCCAGCACCCGCTTCCCTCCAGCACCCGGGCCCCAGGCTGGCTTCCCTCCTGCCCGGCTTCATCAGGAAGGACGTCCGGAATGACAGAATGACATCCAGAAGAGGTCTGGTCTAATTAGCATATTGCCCTTTTATTATTATAGACTTGAAATTTTCCATTTTAAAGCTCTGGGCCCTTTGTTTGAAGCCAAAAGTCAGAAATGGGCTTTGCCAAATGTTTAGACTACCTGACTGCTTCTGGCTGTGTGGCCTTAGGAAGGTTATAGAACCTCTCCGAGCTTTTGCCTCTTCAGTCATACCATGAAGGTGATGAGTGTTACACTGTGCGATTGTTGTGAAAATTAAAGAGTGACATCAAAGAGTGACAAAACCGATGGCTGACATATTAGTGATGCACAGAGGCCCCGTTGCAATTTGTATTATTAGTGCTGTCGGTTTATGCCTCCAGGCCCTCGTGTTTGGGCTCACGGCTGCTCCTCCGCACACGCTCCAGTAGCTCTTTGCTAATCAAAGCCTTGATGCTGTGTGCGGATTTGGGTCCAGCCTGTGGAGGGGTGGGTGCTGTGCCCCACTCTGGGCAGATGGGGAGATAGTGAAATGGGAAGGGACTCCAGCAGAGCAGAGGGGCAGAGCTGGGGTCCTACAGAGAGTCCCTGAGAGCCTGCTCAGGAAAGGGAGCCGGGGAGGCCTCCCAGTGGGCGGCCTGCTCCAGGGCGGGCTGAAGGAACCCTAAGTGGAGTCATCAAAGCGTGTGGATGCCTCCTGTCACCCGAGGCGGTCCCACCGGTCCCACCGCTAACTCCAGCTGCTGCCTCAGGTCAGCTGGCGGTGCCCAGCCCCTAGGACTGGGCACTCAGACGTCCTCCCACGTGCAGGAGCGTCAGTGGCGAGTCAGCGGGCTGCAGGGGTTGGTGAGGAGCGAGCCCCCGGGTCTCAGAGAGCTAGGAGGCCATTTCGAAGGACCTAGGCCAATGCATGTGAAGATTTAGGTGCAGTAGTTAGTTTTCAGAAAATAATATGACCCAAATTAACACAAGTGATAAAAAAATTCTTAAGGGAAAGGACCAAGGAACCAAGCACTCTCCTGAGAACGCACCAGGTCCAGTTGAAGGGGTGAGAGCCGTTTCCCACGGCATAAAGCTGTCCGTAGCTCGGAGGAAAAGGTAATTCCCTCAGTTTGCTGAGTTTGCCAAATGATGATAATTGATCTGTACTATACAAAAAAACAGTAAAATGTTATCTGAGGAAATAAAAGCTATCACATGAAGATGATGACGACACTTCTAAAGGGCAGCCTGGGCTGGGGGTTCTTTCCAAACTGATAAATTGGATGTAACCATAATAAAAACACCAGGAAAGCTTTATAAAATGTGCCAAGCTCGTCTTAAAGCTTATGTGGAGGAGAAAATACAGGCTGGCTAAATAAAAGACGGGAACAGAAAGGTTAAGGATGTCTGCTTAGCAGGTACCACAGGATGTCATAGGCATATAAAGAAACAAAGCTATACAGTTATGGATAAGAAAAAGTAAATAATGCACAGAGCTTCATAGAGAATTCACACAAGCATGCACGCATGCGCGTGTGCACACACACATATACACACGCATGCACACGCACACATGCACACACACAGTGTGAGACTGTAAGATAGTAAAGGGTAGGACCCATGTCCTTCAAAGTTCTTTTAATCTGTCCTACCAAAAATATTTTTTGCAATGAATTATATAATTTTAAATGTTCTTAAAATACCTTCTGATGTTTTGTGTGTTTTCTGTTTTATTTGTCTTGCTGATATGTTCCTTTTGTAAAATGGAGGAAAGAATTTTAAGAGCAAAGCCTTTCTTTTGGCTGCAACTGTGTTCAAACCCCATCTCATTTTCTAGCTGGGGATTCTGGGTGAGTTCACTAACCTCTTTCTGTCTCAGGTTCCTCGTCTATAAAATGGGACTAATACTACGGTACATGCCTGCTAGAAAGGTTAACTGAGATAGATATGCTAAGATAGATTACTGATGGGGCCCGGGGGTCATTAACATGATCAATAGGCGGAACAGGAAGAAGACAGCTTGGCTGGAAGGTGTGACAGTGTGTGGGGCAGTGCCAAGAAAAATATTTCAAATTTTAGAATGACCCTAAATGCAATGGGAAGCATTGAAATATTTCTGTGCCAGGAAGACAGGACATGGGGTTTGCTCTTTTAGTAGATTCCCTTGGAAGACTACAGCCCGGACATTATACTTTATTACATTCTGTAGTTTAGTCCTGTTTTATAGTTAATCTGAGGCACACTGTGTGACAAACACTTCACTCCGTAGCCAGGGGAGCGCTGCCCTGGGGAAGAACAAAGGTGCTGAAAGCCTGTTACTTCTGACCCTGAGCCTCCCCTCTCCCCAGCCTCCCCTGTCCCCAGCCTCCCCTGTCCC
>NW_005371038.1:1534833-1544067 GCF_000412655.1 Myotis brandtii | reverse complement strand
CTCCCCCCAGCCTCCCCTCTCCTGAGCCTCTCCTCTCCCCCTGGGCAGGCTGCTGGCTCCACTCTGCTCAGAGGAGCTGTTTTGCTGCTGGTGAGCTGTGGGCGGAGAAACAGCCTCAGGCAGCTCATGCTAGTCCTGGGAACTCAAGTTTGTGACACTCAGTCTTTAAATTGTATATTTACTTTGTTAATCTAAATTTTTCTTTATGTTTATTGCCCTAATTGATTATTTTAGGAAGCATCTTATTAAAGTATACCATATACATATGCCTAAATATTTCATTTAAATGTGTTTGCACAGACATAGGTTTCTGAATAGATATTATAAGTTTTTATAGAAACCCTTTGTATTATCAGTAAGTTTATAGAGAATTTTACACATATTCAAGGTTTTGGAAGTAATTTTAAATTATATATTGTTGGTCTCCAAAGCAGCAGAAAAGCTTGAACGAGGTTTTCCAACCCGCCCCTTCCGTTCACTCTAATGAGCAGGTGAGTCTCATGACGCGGAAGGTTTGCTCCAAGTGACTTCTGTTCCCTCCGCCTTTGGCATTTTGTTTCCAAAACATTTGTGTGAAAGACAGAGGGAGCAGTGCCCTGCCCTTTACAACCCCGGAGAGAGAAACATCTGACAGAGAATAGTGACGCAATGGGTGTTTGTCCCCAGAGTGTAAATAAAGGGGATTAACGTGACTATTGAGCTAGGAGAATAGGAACCAGGAGCCGGGAGGCTTTTGTTCATAGTTTTGATATTGGGATAGAGAAAAGCGGAAAAAGCATTCTATCAAACGTTCAGAAGTGCACTTGCCTGTTGTTTTTAAGAAAAGTGAATGGATCTTAAGGTATATAATTCACATTTATATTTTATGACACATATTTTGTCTTAAAACACATTAACATTTTTATTAAGATCTGTCGCTCTGCTTTTCTGAGCTGCATCATGGCCTCAGATGTGAAACCTCACAGCGGAGGAGATGCCTCTGCAGGTGGGTGCACGTGCAGACATGGCCTGGCCTTTGTGAAATGTGATGAAGGCCAAGGCTCACCGGAGAGGGCAGCTTCCTGCTTTCCCCTCGGGAGGTCTCGGCCAGCACTGGTCCCTGGTACACCAGCCACTTCCTCATGTGCATTACAATTTCTAGTATTTTTTATTAGTAGTTTCATTAATGCACCTTAATTACAGGTATTTTAAACTTCTAAATGGAATTTTTGTTTTTATTTAATACTAGAGGCCCGGTGCACAAAAATTTGTGCACTTGGGGTGGGGGGTCGCTCAGCCTGGCCTGTGCCCTCTCACAGTCTGGGACCACTTTGGGGATGACCACCTGCTGGTTTAGGCCCGCTCCCTGGGGAATTGGGCCTAAGCTGGTAGTCAGACATCACTCTGGCAGCCTGGGAGCCCTCAGGGGATGTCCACTTGCCAGCGGGGAGCAGGCCTAAGCTGCAGTCAGACATTCTTAGCGCTGCTGAGGAGGCAGGAGAGGCTCCCACCACCACCGCTGTACTGGCAGCCATCAGCCTGGCTTGTGGCTGAGCAGAGCTCCCCCATGTGGGAGTGCACTGACTGCCAGGGGGCAGCTACTGCATTGAGCGTCTGCCCCCTGGTGGTCAGTGTGTGTCATAGTGACCAGTCATTCCCAGTCTTTCTGCTGTTAGGGTCAGTTTGCATATTACCCTTTTATTATATAGGATAGAGGCCTGGTGCACGGGTGGGGGCCAGCTGGTTTGCCCTGAAGGGTATCCCGGATCAGGGTGGGGGTCCCACTGGAGTGCCTGGCCAGTCTGGGTGAGGGGCTGAGGGCCATTTTCAGGCTGGCCAAGCCCCCCGGCGATGGAAGCTCCCAGCTTCTCCTTTTTTTTTTTTAATTTATTCTGGGTTTTATTTACCTTCTATAATTGAAACTTTGTTGCCTTCAGTGGAGCTCAGAGCAGGCTCCTGCTCGCTTCTGCTCCATGGCTGAAAGCAGGTATCTGGGGTTTATTTACCTTCTATAGTTGAAACTTTGTTGCCTTCAGTGGAGCTCAGAAGGCTGGGAAGCTTTGCCTCCTCCATCACTGGAGCAACCAAGCCTCCTGCTCACTTCAGCTTCGTGGTTGCCGGCTGCCATCTTGGTTAAGTTAATTTGCATATAGTCGCTTTGATTGGCTCAAGGGCGTGGCTTAAGGCGTAGTGAAGGTACAGTCAACTTGCATGTTTGTCTTTTATTAGATTAGATGTAAAATTTCAAGTACTACACCAGAGCATGCATGGCCCCAGTGACCCTGGTGCACCCACCTTGCTGCTGCTTACGCCACCTCCCACAGGAGCCACCTTCTCCCAGGAGCCACCTCCCCCAGGAGCCACCTCCCCCCAGGAGCCACCTCCCCCAGGAGCCACCTCCCCCCTAGGAGTCATCTCCCCCCTAGGAGCCACCTCTCTCAGGAGCCACCTCCCCCAGGAGCCACCCCCAACACCACAAAGCAGTTCTGCCCGCTAGAAACTTGCCATTACTTGGTTTTTGAAGCTTCACTTTAGAGCATGAGGAGTGCAGAGCCTAGTCGGGGAGGAGGCGTGGCTATGACCAGGACTTCGGGGTGGTCAGATGGAAAACTGCATGTGCGCTTCCTGGGAATGAAGTCCCTGCCCCTCAGGTGCTGGAAGCACCGCAGGCGGCTAATGTTCCAGTGTTAGGCCGGCATCCCAGCAGCGCAAGGTCAGGAAGGGGGCCCTGTACCGAGACAGGCGTGGAGCCAAGAGCGAGAGTGCTGGCACAGGACACTCCCAGTGCCCCCAGACCCGCCCTGCACTGGTCCCAGGAGCTGATTTCCCGGTCCCACCAATGAGGTCCCTGCACTCTGGCTCCCACGTGCTCCCATGGGGGCCAGCACTGGTGGGACAGGGGTCAATTCCTCCAGACATTTCTCTGAAGAAAAGCTGTAAAAGAAAACAATCTGACAGTGATAAAAACCGCTAGGAAGGCTTTAATCAGTCTCAGTTCCTAATCCAGTAAGAAGGCTCCAGGGAGCAGGGTGGGAGCTGTGGCTGGAGGGGGACTGGGAGTGACCCTCAAGGGCGGGAACATTCTTGCTGAACTGACCTCACTCTGTAGTATGTGGTCAAGGAGCGCCTTTGCCAGTGCATGTCATAGCCACTGGTCAGTGCAGTCATCAGGAGCGGTTGAGAGGCCTTAGCATGTCATTAGCATACTATGCTTTGATTGGTTGAACAGCCAACCGGAGGACCAGACACTTAGCATATTAGGCTTTTATTATATAGGATAGGATAGAACACTAGTAATCATTATATATTTGTACCATGATGTTTTAAAGAAACAGTTCCCTATTGTCAATTTATCTTCAGTTTGCTTTTAATGTTGAATTAATGACTTTAATGACCAAACACTGAATTTATACCTTGTCAAGTACATCCTTAAGATACATTTACATCGTGAAAGTGATGTCTGAAAGTTTATTATACATAAAAAGATAATAGCATTGCCAATTTTTTAAAATACTGAAACACTTGAAAGAGCCTGGTTTCCCACATTTTTGTATTGTGCTAAATACGTATAACATAAAATTTACAATTTTAACCACTTTAAGATTTAAAAAGCAGTGGCATTAATTCTGTTCCAGATGTGCAACTATCCCCACTATCTAGTTTTAGAACATTTTTACCCCCCAAATGAAGCCACTACCCACTAATAGTCACTCCGCATTCCTCCCTCTGTCTAGCCCCTGCCAACCACAGTCTGCTTTCTTTCTTGATGGAGTCGCTATTGCGATATCATGTAAAAGGAGCCTGGCTTCTTTCACTTAGCATGTCTTCGTGCTTCACCCAGGGTGTAGCGCTATCAGCACTTCACTTCTATTTATGGCAGAATAACATCCCATTTTAGGTGGCTCGCCTTTTGGTCATTAGTTCATCAGTTGACAGGCATTGGGTTGTTTCTATCTTTGAATATGCTGTGAATATGCTACTATGACTAGTTGTGTCCAAGTTATTGTGTGAACAGCTGTTTTTAATCATTTCGGGACTATACCCAGGAGTGGAATTGCTGGGCATATGATAACTATTTTCCACAGTAACTGCACCTTTTGACAATCCTACTCGCAATGTCTGAAGGTCCTAATTTCTTCGCATCCTCACCAGTGTTTGTGATGTGCCATTTGTTGACTATGGCCATCCTAGTGGCATGAAGTAGCTTTGATTTGTATTTCCCTAATGATTAACGACATGAGTATCTTCTCATGTGCTTATTGGCCATTCGGATGTCCTCTTTGGAGAAATGTCTATTCAGGGGCTTTGTTCATTTTTGAAGTCAGGTTGTTGGGCTTTTGTTGTTGGATTTTAAGAGTTCTTCATATATTCCGGGCACTAGGCCTTTAGCAGGTAAATGTTTGGGAATATTTTCTCCCATCCTGTGGGTAGTCATTCACTCTCTTGATAGTTTCCTTTGATGTCCCCAATTTTTTAAATTTTGGTGAAGTCCAATTCATCTATCCTTTCTTTTGTGACTTGAGCTTTTTGTAACATACCTATTAAACAACTACCAAATCTAGGTCATAAAGATTTACTTCTATGTTTTATTTTACGAGTTTTAGCTCTTATATTTAGGTTTTTGATAAATTTTGAGTTATTTCTTTTTATATTGTATGAGGTAAAGATCCAAATTCATTCTTTTGCCTGTAGATGTTCAGTTCATCCAGTGTGGCAGATCCCCGGGCAAGTGGAAAGGGGAAGCTGGGGCAATTAAACAAGGCCAAACACTTTGAACTTTTTACAGCCAGCTGGCGCATCACAAGACCTCATCCTCCCCCAGTAAGGACACTTGAGAGCAAATGGTTTACACCCTCCCTCACTAGAGAACACATAGCGTAAGCCCCCCTGGCCTGGGAAAATAGAGAACAAAGACCCACTTAATGCCATTTGTTCCAGCTAAACCCAAGGACAGATAAAGTTGGGGAACAAGTAACAAAAAACCCATTAAAGCCAGGCAGACCTAAAATAAAAGTAAATCAAACCAAAAAAATAATCCCAAACTCCCTTATACTCTCATTTTAATGCATCAGGATATCAAAAATGCACCTGGAAAGCTGATGCATAGTCTGCTGAGACCCTCCCCTAAGACTCATGCTGAGGGAATCAAAGGATAAAAAGCCCTCGGGACAAAGACTCATCGCAGGCTCACCCTAGGGCTCACCATTCACCTTTCTGGCTGGGTTTCTCCTTGTGGCATCTGTGGGTAGGCTTTGTCCATTTCCTGGATGCTGGGGACACCCATCATTCTGTTCAGAATCTCTGTTTCTCACTTGTTCACGTCTACCTGACACACGCACGGCTGACAACAAAGGTCTCCCCACCTCTCTCTCTGTGGTGTTCATAGCCGTTTCCCCTGCAGCTCTAGTCCTGGGAGAATTATGAGAATGTGGCTTTACTTCTGGGTGTAACTTTTGTCATGATTCTTTGCCCGTTTGTCTTGTTTACAAGCCTTGAGTACAAGCTTATCAGGAATTAATATCTCAAACCCTACTTCTTATCCATTTAATTTTTCTACTACCGGGTATGTGTTTGTGGATCCCTTTACTTATAAACTAGGTTAAAACTGCCGGTAAGAAACAGCATTCTGCTGGGCATTGATGGATTTCATCTGCAGCATTAACTGGGCTCACTTCTCTGACCTGTATCCATGCACATATCATTCACACACAGGAAGAAACTCCATCAACTGGGATTGCTACTATTCCTCCACACCTTAATTTTAGTCTAGTTCTCCTCTTCTAAGCTATCCTTTCTGTCCAAATCAGCTCCCTTTTCCCATGAAAGGCACCGGTGAGGACAATGCAGTATTTACCGCCCAGACTTTCCCCATCACACACACACACACTCACACACACACACACACACACACACACTCACACACACTCACACACACACACACACTCACACACACACACTCACACACAATAACACTCACACACACTCACACACACTCACTCACACACACACACATTCACACACACTCACTCACACACACACACTCACACTAACACACACACTCACATACACACACTCACACACTCACACACTCACACACACACTCACACACACTCACACACACACACATACTCACACCTGCACACACACTAACATATTCACACACTCACACCTGCACATACACTCACACACACACACTCACACACACACACTCACACTCTCACACACACACACTCACACCTGCACATACACTACACACTCACCATACACTCACACACACACTCACTCACACACACACACTCACACACACACTCATACACTCACACACACACTCACACACACACACACTCACACACTACATGGTCATTCCTCCCTATCAACCTCTGAGTCTGAGTCTGTGTCCAAGTCTGTTTCTACACCTGTAGCCTCCCTGCACCTCCCTCTCCACATCAATGTCTGAGTTGCCCCTGCATGTCTCCTGCTTCTGTGTCAACATCTGCGAATTTCATGTCCTTTCTGTTTTCCTTCTTTAATTCCTTAAGCTCTTGGGGCATTTTAAAGTTATTTAAAAGTTTTTAATTGATTTTCATTTATGTCCAGTCAGTTCACTAAATTCATAATTTTTTTCCTGGAGTGTCTTAGCTTGTTCAGGATGTTGTCATATCATTAGCAAAGAGAAACAGTTTTACTCTTATATTCCAATGTTTGTATAAAGTATAAAACTTTTAAAAGGCTTCCAAATTAAAAAGGAGGAAGTAAAACTGTCATTCGCAGATGACATGATATTGTACATAGAAAACCCTAAAGACTCTACCAGGAAATGACTAGATTTAATAAATGAATTTGGCAAGATAGCAGGATACAAAATCAACATCCAGAAATCAATGGCATTTTTATACACCAATAATAAACTCTCAGAAAGAGAAACTAAAAAAACAATCCCATTTACCACTGCAACAACAACAAAAAGATACCTAGGAATAAACTTAACCAAGGAGGTAAAAGACCTGGAAAATTATAGGACATTGAAAAAAGTAGAGGAAGATACAAATAAATGGAAGTGTATACCATGTTCATTGATTGGAAGAATTAACATCATTGAAATGTCCATACTACCCAAAGCAATCTATAGATTCAATACAATTCCTATTAAAATATCAATGGCATACTTAACAGAGCTAGAACAAAAACACCAAAAATTTATATGGAACCATAAAAGACCCCGAATAGCTGCAGCAATCTTGAGAAAGAAGAACGAAGTAGGAGAGATCACAATACCAAAACACCCTGGTACTGGCACAAGAACAGACATGTAGACCAATGGATCAGAACAGAGACATCCCACTCCCGACCCACACCATTAAGGTCAATTAATATTTGACAAAGGAGGCAAGAACATACAATGGAGTAAAGCAGTCTTTTCAACAAATGGTGTTGGATAAACTGGACAGACACATGCCAAAGGATGACACTAGACCACCAACTTACACCATACACAAGAATAAACTCAAAATGGATTAAAAATTTAAATGTAAGGCATGAAAACATAAAAATCTTAGAGGAGAACATAGGCAGTGAAATCTCAGACATCTCATGTAATAATATGTTTACTGATACATCTCCTAAGGCAAAGGAAACTAAGGAGAAAATAAACAAATGGGACTACATCAAATAAAAAGCTTCTGCACAGCAAAAGAAACCACCATCAAAATGAAAAGGGAACCCACTGTATAGAGAACATATTTGCCAATGATACATTTGATCAGGGATTAATATCCAAAATATATAAAGAACTCATACAACTCAACAAAAAGAAGATAAAAACAATCCAATTAAAAAATGGGCAGAAGATCTGAATAGACACTTCTCCAAAGAGGACATATAAATGGCCAAGAGACACATAAAAAATACTCAAAGTCACTAATCATCAGAGAGATAGAAATTAAAACTACAATGAAGTATCACCTCATACCTGTCAGAGTGGCTACATCAACAAATCAACAAACAAGTGCTAGTGAGGATGTGGAGCAAAGGGAACCCTAGTTCACTGCTGGTGGGAATGCAGACTGGTGCAGCCACTATGGAAACAGTATGGAGTTTCCTCAAAAAATTAAAAATTGAACTTCTTGCTGAAACCAGTTTGGCTCAGTGGATAGAGCGCCGGCCTGCGGACTGAAAGGTCCCAGGTTCGATTCCAGTCAAGGGCATGTACCTTGGTTGTGGGCACATCCCCAGTGGGGAGTGTGCAGGAGGCAGCTGATCGATGTTTCTAACTCTCTATCTCTCTCTTCCTCTCTGTAAAAAAATCAATAAAATATATTTTAAAAAAACAAAATAAAAATGGAACTTCTGCTTTACCCAGCAATCCCACTTCAGAGAATATATCCTAAAACCCCCAAAACACCAATCAGAAAGAACATATGCACCCTGATGCTCATAGCAGCAATATTTACAATAGCTAAGATTAGGAAACAGCCCCAAGTGCCCATCAGTAGGTGAGTGGATAAAAAAGCTGTGGGACATTTACACAATGGAATACTATGCAGCTCTAAAAAAGAGGGATCTCTTACCCTTTGGGACAGCATGGATGGAACTGGAAAATATTATGCTAAGTGAAATAAACCAATCTGAGAAAGACAAATATCACATGATCTCACTTATTTGTGGAATCTAATGAACAAAATGAATTGACAACAAAATAAGACCTGAAGCAGGGAGGCATGGAACAGACTGACATATGTCAATGTAGGGTTGGGGGGATGAGAAGAAATAAACCAAAGAACTTATATACTTACTAGAAGCCTGGTGTACAAATTCATGCACAGGTGAGGTCCCTTGGCCTGGCTGGTGATCAGGCCTATCTGGCCAGCCGGCCAGTCGGGGGTTGGGGGGGAGGGTGGAGGGTCTGTGGGAGGTTGGCTGGCCAAGGGAGGTTGGCTGTGGGAGTGCACAGACCACCAGGGGGCAGCTCCTGTGTTGAGCATCTGCCCCCCTGGTGGTCAGTGCACATTATAGCGACTGGTCTACTGGTCGTTCGGTCAACCGGTCATAATGGTCACTTAGGCTTTTATATATACAGACTAGAGGCCTGGTGCATGAATTTGTGTATGGGTGGGATCTGGCCAGCCTGCCCCAATGAGGGGGTGAGGAGCTGCTGGAGGTTGGCTGGCTGGCCCCACCCCCAATCAGGGTGAGGGGGGCCAATCGGGGGGTGGGGCTGGCCCGGGGGGGGGGGCATGGAGGTGGGCCAGCCGGGCC
>NW_005371038.1:1532798-1534771 GCF_000412655.1 Myotis brandtii | reverse complement strand
GTGGGGCTGGCCCGGGGGAGGGGTCATGGAGGTTGGCCAGCCGGCCCCACACCCAATGGGGTGTAGGGGGCCAATCAGGGGTGAGGCCGGCTGTGGGGAGGGCCGATCGGGGCCTGGATCGGGGCCTAGATCAGGCTGGTTGGCTGCTGCAGTGCGTGTCATAGCCACTGGTTGCTCTGGTCGTTCTGGTAATTCTGCTGTTCTGCTCACTGGGCTTTTGTATATATAAACTAGAGGCCCAATGCACAAAATTTATTTATGGGGGGGGTGTCCCTCAGCCCGGCCTGCACCTTCTCCAATCTGGGACCCCTTCAGGGATGTCCGACTGCCATTTTAAACTGGCAGTCGGACATCCCTCTCACAATCCAGTACCGCTGGCTCCTAACTGCCTGCCTGCCTGCCTGACTGGTTGCCCCCAACCGTTTCTGCCTGCTGGCCTGATTTCCCCCATAACGCTCCCCTGCTGGCCTGATCACCCCCAACTGCCCTACCCTGACTGTCCAATTGCCCACAACTGCCCTCCCCTGCCGTGACCTGCCTCCTCCGCTGGGACCCGCCTCCTCCAAGTGAGGTGGTGGAGACGCCAGGACCAGCCTCCTCCACATCGCATGGAGCCACAGGACCCCAGGCCTCACTGTGTGGAGCAGACGCCAGGCCCTGCCTTCACTGTGCATGTGGCCATCATCTTTGTGGTGGCCATGTTGTGATGATGTCACGCCTAAGGGCCACCTAGACTTTTATTAGTATAGATATGCAAAGTCCATGGACACAGGCAATAAGGTAGTGAAGACCTGGGGGTGTGGGTAGGGACTGAGAGGAGGGGGTAAATGAGGGGGGGAAATGGGAGATATCTGTAATACCATCAACAATAAAAAATATATTTTAAAACAAACAAACAACAACAAAAACTTTCGTTACCTTCATCAGAAGTGCTCAATGTTGAAAACTAATGGGCATAGGGAGCTTGTGGGTCAATTGCTTTGTGGTTTCATTGTTTTGGATATTATTTAATATTTGTACTTAATGTATGTCATTGTCATGTTTAATAAGTTCTTCTATTTCAGCACTAACATTCTGGTTAGAATTTTTGCCTCTGTGTTCATAGAGTCTTCTGTGCTGCTGTCCTATGTGGGGTGCCAGCCATGCGGGCTGTTCTGGTAAATCCGAGGCCTGCTTTCCTTGCCCACGTCTTGTCTGCGAAGCTGTTCACAGAAGTGAGCCAAGTGCAGTGCGAGTCCCGGGCTTCCTCTTTCCATTCAGGGCGGCTCCTTTCTCTCTCTTCTCTGTGAAAACAGGCCTTTCTCTGGGGTGCATTGGAGTGTTTAATATTTTGCCAGAAAATAATTTCTTTCTCAAAGTATTTAAATTGGTTGCATAATGTTGCCCACAGAATTCACCCATAATCCCATCACTCACCTGGCCTCTTTCTACCTTTATTCAAGGCAAGAACTCCTATAGCATCCCTCATATTGTGCAGTTTTGCTATTTTTTTTAAATTGGGCTTGTTAGTTAGTCTCTCCTACCTAACTTTATAATGTATTTCTTTTTCATAGATGATATTTATATGTTATTACATTATAATAGTAATGTAACATATATTGACCTTAATGCAACTTCTGTGTTTAAGCTTCCTTTTCTCTATCATCTGCCATTGGCCCCCCGGCTGCGTTAGAGTAGGTCTGCCTGCGTATGTACACGTGTGCGTCTGCCTGTTAGTAACAGGGAGTCACAGGCTCCGCCTTGGTCTTCATAGCGTCCTTCCTATAGTCCTTCGTGTCACACTGAGCCCAGTTTCTGAATTAGAGCCCTCAGCTGCTGGCTCTGTTCTGATTGAGAGAAAATTGCCCTCCCCACTTCCTCTCTTGTCCCCGCCTCCGCACTTTTCTGGGGTTTCTTCTTACTTTTGGTTCTGGAGTCCCCTCACCCAGGGAAGCGCAGGGATGCTGGGCTGGGCTGGGAAACCATGGGGGCAC
>NW_005371038.1:1522276-1532685 GCF_000412655.1 Myotis brandtii | reverse complement strand
ACCCCCTCCTGCCATGGTCCCCTCTGAGGTTTATAAAATGAACCAAATTGCCCTCAGAATCATTGTCTTCATCTTCTATCTACATGTTTCCTCTTTGTCCCTACTCCTTTCATCCCTGAATCTGGGACTAAGCTTCTTTGTGGCCCAGGGATGTGTTGGGTGGTGGTCCTGGGTGCGGCAGGCTCGGGGAGGGGTGCTCAGGGCTGCGGCCACCGAGGTCCCTGCAGCCCTGCGCGCACCTGCTCCTCCTGTGCTCTGGGGTAGACCCAGGCAGGCTGCCCTTTCCGGGCCCTTGTCCCACAGGACAACTGAGGGAAGGCTGTCTTTATAATTCTTGTTAATATAACTAGTCCTTGTGTCCTCAAGGCTCTTCTTTCAGGTTTGCACACTTTCGTTCCTCAGGTTCAAGAAAACCCATGGGAGAGGGCAACCAGGACCCTGTGTCCAGGGCCTGTGGTTCCAGCCTTCTCCTCCCAGGGCGCCCGCCTGCCCATGTGGGAGCGCCCAACCTCCCTGCTCCCAGTAGGAGTGAGGGGGTAAGGGAGTGAGGGGGCTGAGGAGGAGTGAGGGGGCAGGGGAGTGAAGGGGGGTGTCAGAGATCCGGTTTAGGCCTAATCCTGCAGGCCAGGCTGAGGGACCCCCCCACTGGTGCACAAATTCATGCACCAGGCCTCTAGTGTTATCAGATAGTGTTGTGCATATACACACAAGCACAAATTTACCTCTCTTTCCCTATCAGTCATTCCCTTAGGCTTTGTATCTGTTGATTGATTTATCAGTAGCTAGATCAGGGGTCCTCAAACTTTTTAAACAGGGGGCCAGTTCACTGTCCCTCAGACCGTTGGAGGGCCAGACTATAGTTTAAAAAAAAAACTATGAACAAATTCCTATGCACACTGCACATATCTTATTTTGAAGTAAAAAAACAAAACGGGAACAAATACAATATTTGTATTTGCATGTGGCCCGCGGGCCGTAGTTTGAGGACCCCTGAGCTAGATTGTTAGCTGCTGCTATAAAGAGGCATTGTTTTCTCTCTCTGCTTTAAAAACAGCATTGGGGCCCAGCCAGTGTGGCTTAGTGGTTGAGCATTGACCTATAACCAGGAGGTCATGGTTTGATTCCCTGTTAAGGCACATGCCCAGGGTGCAGGCTTGATCCCCAATCTGGGGTGTGCAAGAGGCAGCCGATCAATGATTCTCTCTCATCATTGATATATCTATTTCTCTCTCCCTCTCCCTTCCTCTCTGAAATCAATAAAAATATATATTTAAAAATAAAAAGAGTAGTGGGGGTGGTTCAAAGTCTTGGAAGTGATCCATGGAGAAGCTTCTGCCTTGAACTGCTCCCATTGTTGCTATGTCACTAACAAGGCTGCTAGTGCTGTCAAAATGAGTGCTGGCCCACAGAGATCCCCATACAGACACTTATTCACCACCACTTTATAAACATACTAGAGACCCGGTGCACAAAATTCATGAACTCAGGGGGGGAGGAGTCCTCAGCCCAGCTTGTGCCCTCTCCCAGTCCGGCAGCCCTCGGGGGATGTCCGACTGCCGCGGAAGCGAGAGAGGCTCCTGCCACCACCGCTGTGCTTGCCAGCCATGAGCCCAGCTCAGGGCTTCTGGCTGAGCAGCGCTCACCCTGTGGGAGCACACTGACCACCAGGGGGCAGCTCCTATGTTGAGCATCTGCCCCCTAGTGGTCAGTGCATGTCATAGCGACTGGTTGTTCCACCATTTGGTTGATTTGCCTATTAGCCTTTTATTATATGGGATATACAAATAGCTTAAAATATCAATGTAAAAATGGGAGTGCGAGAGAAGAGAAGAAAGGGTTTTCTTAGGGAAGGTCATTAACTCTAGAAATTATTAAATTGCCATATTCATTTTGTCTTTTGCAAGCAAAATACCACAAAAGAGCTAGAGTTTATTATGTGTCTACAGTGGGCCTCAGGTCCTCTTACCAATCATGTCCTTTAGTGCTGAGCCCCAGCCAGACGATGCAGCACTGGGACCCGCGCACAGTGGCCACTGCGGCAAGCTTGCCTTTCCTTCATCCGTGCGGGGGGCCCTGTCCCTGGTGTGTCTCCAGCACCCAGCTGGGTCTGGCACTCATTTGGTCCTTTAATTAACAGTCCTGGTTGATGAAGAATGTAACTAACAAGTAGCAGAGCCAAGATCCAAATCCAGGACAACCGGCTGCAAACACAGTGATCCGTGACGTGCCTCTATTTCCCAGGAATTCCTCACTGGCTGGCTCCGGGCATCTTCCTTCAGGCCCAGCCTTCAAAACTGACAGCATAACAATGACAAAGAAAAGCTTAACTTAAGATGGAGTTAGGAGACATGAAGGGAGGACTCTCACACACATGCCACTTGGTAGCTTACTGTACATACCTTTCTAGTGACAGGGGGGACTTATAATCTGATAGATAGAGCACCTGAATTAACCTGAAAAATAGTCATATTATTTTAAATCTTACAACACATATACTTATGTGAATAGGGGGGTAAGTTTTTCTTAAGTGTCCTTTCCAAGGCCTGTGTGGAGTGATTGAGGAGGTGACTCGGCTGTGAACCCAGCA
This sequence comes from Myotis brandtii, assembly GCF_000412655.1. NCBI lineage: Eukaryota > Metazoa > Chordata > Mammalia > Chiroptera > Vespertilionidae > Myotis > Myotis brandtii. The sequence continues at coordinate 1,530,098 of NW_005371038.1, read as the reverse complement.
AGCAGAACTGATAAGCAGGGTCAGACCAACCCACCGGGAGTCAAAACATCATCTCATCGCCTGGCAATAGCTGATGTCTGAGGACCTGCAGACCTCCAGGGCAGCACGCAGCTGCATTCCGTTCTCAGCCTCACCCCAGCCCCTCCCCCTTTATTATCCTGTCCCCTGACCTGCTGGGAGGCAGGATGTGATGCTTGTAAGTGCCCTGTCTTCTTGGTTGGCCGGCCTTCTCAATAAATGCCTGATATGGCTCAACCCGCCTTCGTTATTGGACACAGCGACGGGCAGCCCAACCCAGCTGGGGGTTTCCCAGTAACATTAGGGAGAGTCAGGGCTTCTCCTTGCCCAGCAACAACTCGGCCAATAAGAAACTGCCACAACCCTGAACGGTTGCTCTCCTCCAATGACGTTTGTTCAAAATCTCCCTCCCAACTTCCTCTCCTCCTTTATGTAGCCATGCTCTAGTCTTCGCTCTCTGGACTTGCCTCTGGTCTGCCATAGTTCCCCTATCCCAAATCGCAACTCTTCTGCTATTCCTGGATGATCTTGACTTCCCTGGCCAAACCGATGAACTGTTTTAAGGGTTTACAACAGTTAGTCATAATAATATAAATGTCCATAAATATGGGCCTCAAGCAAGTTATGAGCTTATTTCTTAAGAATATTTGAAGAGCCCTGGCCGGCTTGGCTCAGTGGATAGAGCATCGGCCTGCGTATTGAAATGTCCCAGGTTCGATTCTGGCAGGGGGCACATGCCTGGGTTGCGGGCTTGGTCCCCAGTGGGGGGCATGCAGGAAGCAGCCAATCAATGATTCTCTCTCATCATTGTTATGGAATCAATAAAGAAATCTATTTTAAAAACATTTAAAAAAAGAATATTTGAAGATGTTTTCTTTATTTAATAAAATATATTTACATATAAGGCCTTTTTGCAAAGTATTCAGCCTGATGCTTAAACATGGTCAATTTTCAAACAAATCCTGAAGGTATATTTGCTGTATTGTTTGCAAATGCCCACTTCTACTGCGGAAGACACGGTGCATGCATGGGCCTCATGAGGCACATCGGGCACAGGGAGAGTGAGCTATAGGAGAGCGAGGATGTGGACAGACAGGTGGCTTTGACCGGTACGTGTTCTTGATGCACTAAATACATGAAATACACTCGGCACTGAATATCCAGGGTTTTACACCCGCCTCTCATTGGTGATGCACATTCTGTCCCCAGGGGTTCTCGCCAAGGAACACAAATAAAACCAGAGCTGCTCATCAGATGAACCGGCAGCGACAGCCTTGCTGGCTGCTCTTGCCCCTGCGTCTTACTGATGGAGCAAGTGTGTGTTCTGCCGCCAGGAGCCTTCTGTCTGCTGGGTGCTCTGGCGCAAACCTCAAGTCTGGTCCTTGTAGCCACTCCATGTGGCCAGGAAAGCTGGTGCTGATCACAGAGAGCGGGCACGTGTGGTGATTGCATGACTCAAGATGCAGAGCGTGTGCGCCCCACCCTTCCTGCACCCCGTCCTAGTCTTAACCGTCCATTGCTCTTCCCTTATCTACTATGTTCCCCATTGATTGGCTAACTGTGTAATTTGGTTTGTGAGTCTCTTGTTCTGTGACCTCCTACAGAGGCTGCCCAGTGGTGGACGTGGGGCTCCCATGGCGCCCGTGTAATTTCTTACACTGCAAACTACGCATTTTTTCTGCTTTTCACACATGCTCAACGAAACAGTGGCATTCCTGCTGAGCAGGGAGCCAGTGACTGTTGAACGTAACCTCTCTCTGTCCCCCTGCAAGCAGACATTCCATTTTTAGTTCAAGAACTCTTGAGCTCATCATATATACAAGACACTATGCTGATTTCTGGAAATAAACACAGATTTCCAAGAGCTTATGTTCAAATAATGGAGAATAGTAAGACCTTCCCAATACTCTCCAACAGCCCCCCTGGGCTCCAGCTCCCTCTACTCTCAGGTGCCCTCGGCAGCCCTCCTCCCCGAGGCGCCCTCTCCCCCTGTGCTCTGAGGACTGTTACGTAGCCCACACCTTGGTCCTTCAGTGTGAAGTTACTTTCTGACCGTTGTAGTCAAGGTAGCTCCATTCCTCTATTTGCCGGCTTTTTTCTTTTTCGCGGAAATTTTATTGTTTGAATGATGGTGCTTCTTCATCTGTTTAGTTGTTTACATTCTTCTTCACGGTGACGTTACTTCTTTCAGACGGGCACTTTGTCTTGCTTTCCGTGCCCCCAGTGCTGGAATGGCCACCTTTATAGGGGTACTTGATGTCTACCTGGTAAACACATAAAGGAATAAGTGAGTAAGTAAAGGTGTCATTTAGAGGTGGCTGGCAAGTTCCAGAAAACCCATTCACAGAGACTGAAACAAATATGGCTTTATTTTTCCACGTAATAAAAGATGGGAGAGAGGTTTTGTGACATGGGTCAGTTCAGTGACTGAATAAGTTGCCTTATTTATTATAGGATATCTTATCTATTCATATTTATTTCTAGAACTAGTTTCTAGCCTGCCTTTGATGAAACTTAAGCAGGCCCATAAATTTGCTCTTTCTTGGGTGCCAGAAAACCCTCTGATCAATAATTGAATTTGTCAGTGACATGTAACTGAAGCACTGACCACCTGCTGCTGGTGGCAGAGTCTAGATTTGGGGAGAGAGGCTGGTTCATTCTCTCTGTGCTGATCCAGGCCTCTGCCTGTCTGTGGAGATGGGAAGGGGAACGGACCCGGGGAACTTTTACTTGACTGAGCCTGTCTCAAGCTGGCCTCAGGCTCTCTGTGTCTGCACATGTTTTTAACTTCATCTCTAATGAGTGTCTTTTTATTTTGTTTTTGTTTTTAATCCTCACCCAAGGATATTGAGGATATATTTTTATTGATTTGAGAGAAAGAAGAAGGGGAGGAGGGAGAGAGAGAGAGAGAGGTCAGAATTGATTAGTTGCTTCCTGTACATGCCTTGACTAGGAATTGAACCCGCAACCTTTTGGTGTATGGGGACGATGCTCCAACTGAGTTACCGGCCAGGGTTTAATGAGTGTTTTTAATGGTTCTTCAAAGTGACGTGTTTGCATAACAAATCTCCCCAGAATATAATGGCTTAAAACAGCCACAACTTTATTGTAGCTCATGCTTTTGTGGGCCAAGAATTTGGGCAATACTTGGCTTGGTAATTCTTTGGCTCATGTGGGCTGGATTGGTGTCAGTCTTTCTTTGCCACCTCATCTGTGAGCATTTTCAGGTGACCTCTCACCTGTGGGTTCTTTAGTTGAGACCTGCAGTCCTCCCTCCTCCCTTCCTGGCCCCAGTCCTCCACAGTCTCTGCTGGGCTCTGCCTTCCCTCGCAGGAAGCCCTCAGGAGCAGACTCTACGAGCCCCCGCTGGCTCTTCCTCCCACTGCCCGAACATCTGATTCACAGGAAACACTCATATTCCTTCTGCCCTGACGATGTCCTGGATGCTAGCATTTCCCTTGGGCTCATGAGTCAGCACTTTCTAGACCCTCTCTGAGTCCATTCCCCAGGCTGCAGTCACACACCAGCTGCAAGAGATGGTTAGGTCGGAGAAAGGGCAAGCCCGTACCTCCTACCATTGATGTAGGAAGGGGAGACCTCAGCCCGGATCTAATTCCTCTCTCAGTATCCATCCTCTTCCTTCCCCTTTTGGCCACCTTCATGGGTAGAAGTAATAAGGTCGGGGCAGGAGAATCTGTTTTCTATCATAAAATTTTGCAACTTTCTCATGTAGGTCCTGCTGTAAAATATTGCCTCTGTTGTCTTCATGCCTCAGCAAAACAGAGATAAGAAAATTCTCATTCAGTTTCTATTACTTTTTTTAAATGATTTTTTTCAATAAAATTAGAATGATTAAGAAAAAGGTGTAGCTTTATTTTATTTTTAATTATTTTTTTCAATTTTAATGTGTTGTTATTAATCCTCACCCAAGGCTATTTTTTCCATTGATTTTTAGTGAGAGTGGAAGGGAGAGAGAGAGAGAGAGAGAGAGAGAGAGAGAGAGAGAAGCATTGATGTGAGAGTCACAAATCGATTGGTTGCCTCTTGCACGTGCTTTAGCTGGGGGCCAGGAATTGAACCTGCAATCCAGGTACATGACCTTGACCAGGGAATGAAAACTGAGACCCTATAGTGCAAGGGTCAGTGCTCTAACCACTGAGCATACCGGCCTGGGCTCAATTTTAATTTTTTCAAATTACAGTTGACATTTAGTATTATAGTATTAGTTTCAGGTGTACAGCAGAATGGTTAGACATTTATATCTTACAAAGTGATCCCTTAATAATTCTAGTACACATCTGGCATTATACATAACTATTAGAATATTATTGACTATGTTCCCTGTGCTGTACTGTTCGTCCCTGTGACTATTTTGTAACTACCAAATTTACTTCTTAATACCTTCACCGTTTTTACCAGCCCCCAGCCCTCCTCCCACCTGGTAACCCTCAGTTTGTTCTCTGTGCCAATGAATTTGTTTCTGTCTGTTTATTTTGTTTTTTAGATTCCACAGATAAATGAAATCATATGGTATTTGTCTTTTCCTGTTTGACTTATTTCACTTTGCATAATGCCCTTTTGTCACAAATGATAAGATTTTATTTTTATGGTTGAGTACTCTTCCATTGTATATATGCATTAAAAGTTTTTATTCACTCATCTATCAATGGACATTTATCTTGCTTCCATACCTTGGCTATTGTAAATAACGCTGCAATGAACATAGGGGTGCATGTGTCTTCTTGAATTAGTGTTTTGGATTTCTTTGGATAAATACCCAGAAGTAGGATTATTACTAAGTCATATGGCAGTTTTATTTTTATTTTTTTTGAGGACCCTTCATACTGCTTTCCTTAGTGGCTGTGCCAATTTGCAATCCCACCAACCAATGTTCCCCTTTTCCCACATCCTCACCAGCACTTGTTGTTTGTTGATTTATTGATGTAGCCATTCTGACAGGGGTGGTTTAATTTGCATTTCCCTGATGACTAGTGACAGTGAGCATCTTTTCATATGTCTACTGGCCTTCTGTATGTCATCCTTGGAGAAATGTCTATTCAGGTCCTCTGTCCATTTTTAATTGGACTGGGGTTTTTTTGGTGTTGTGTTATAGTAACAGTTTAATTTACGCAGGGACACTTGGGATATATAAACACATCACCCTCTTTATAACCTCCTTAGCTGGCAATTAGTATAAATAATGGTGACACACCATGCATATTCCATAAATACACAATAGATGTAAGTTTAAGATTTATCTTTTGCAGCAATATATACCTGGATTTAATTATCATGCCCAGTTTGTGATCCTTGATCTTGCCATTTATTTCCCACTTCTCAGTCTCACTGTCCTCTTATATAAAATTGAAAAAATAATGTAGTCTTCATAAGGATTAAATAAGACAGATATGCAAAGTATTACAGTGCTTGAGGCCTTCTACAAGGGCAATGATAACAATGATTAGTAATAATATTTGATTACCTTTTCACATATTGTCAATTAGAAAGTACTTTTAAGATCTTTCTCTAAAAATTCTCTTGTTTCAAATGCTGTGATATGTCATTGAATCATAGTTCACATGAAGCCCCCCGTCAGTTTATCACTGCAGAATTAATTAGGTGTTTTGTGTCGAGTTGCCCAATCTGTCCATCAAAGTCATTTAATTTATATTTTAACTTTGTCACTTTGACTGTGAAGAGTCTGAGTAGAAACTGACTGAGGGATACTGTGCAGCTTCTGAACAGGGAAAGGTCACGTTAGCAAAATACGGTTCAACCTGCTTAATCCCCCACCTCACAGCCCCCAGCCCCGACTCCTGTCAAGGTGGCACGTCATCAGCTCACAGGCAGGGACCCGCACAGCGATTCTGCCTCCGGTGCCCTGAGCCCATCCAAGAGAACACGCGGGTCACAGACATGAGTCCCCCTGTGGCATAGACATAACTACCCAAATCACAGTGTTGAAATGGCCAGTGTGGACCAGTTTCCTTTCCTGAAAGGGGAGGTTGGCTTGCAAAAGGTCTGTAAGGTCAAATTATGAATTACCTATTCATGTATTATTTTTTATTCACCTACTTGTCCATTTATTCTGCACTACCAAGTGGAAAGGATTGTCTTAAGTAGACAGATGTGAGCTGTACCCCAGTTCTAGCATACATTACCCATGTAACTGTAACAGGTGTCATTTCCACTCTGTGCCTCAGTTTCCTTTTCTGTAAGTTGGGTACTAATTACCTCTGGGGTTGCTAAGAGGGTTACAAGATAATGTGATTGCCATCTGAGGTAGTACCATCTCTTAAGTGAAACTAGAAAATTTGCTGGGCATTTAGAAAAGAGCATCTAAAATCCTTCAAAATACAGAATATACATTTCTATATTTCAGAAAACCATGCTTTGACTCAAATTACTCTTTTTCTTTTAAGTTTTATGGTCATTTAATTAGTTAATTTTTATGGCTTTTAAAGAAATTATTTTTATTGCTGAGAGCATCACAGATACCCCCGCCTTTGCCCCCTTCCACCCAGCACCTGCCCCACCACAGGCCTTCACTGCACTGTTGTCTGTCAGTGATGGAGCTGCAAACCTGCTCCTCAACCCAGGCCCATTTCAGGTGTCAGTACAATGTTTTTGCACAATTTTGATATGCATCACACTTTCTAGAAAGGGATCTGCCACATAAATCAGTGGGAGAGGCACATTGTTTTATTTGCTTCTTTACTAAGAGCTGTTCATTATGTTAGAAAAGTGTGCTGCCATCAAGAATTTTATTCCTATCTGACTCCTTGGGCCAAGCGTGCGGGCTCCGTCTGTGTTTGCAGCTGCTGTGCTTGCCGTGGTTCCACATCTACATGTAAACAGGCAACTTTAGCCCTTGCTTGAAAATATAAGAATGAAGTGCCAATTGTTCAGTTAGGTATTTAATATTGATTTTATCACAACATTTACTCTGCCAAAACAGAGTGAAACCATAAATTAGGCACATATATATAATCTACACTAATAAAAGAGAAACATGGTAATTGGCGTACGACCGCTACCCTTTTCATTGGCTAATCAGTGAGTATATGCAAATTAACTGTCAGCCAAGATGGCGGCTGGCAGCCAGGCACTGAAGCGAGCACGAGGCTTGCTTGCTGCAGACTCCAACGTTCCCCGCCTCACTTGCCGGCCTCTCATCTGCAAGTCTAAGCAACTATATACTATGTTGCAAATAAGAAGCTAAACAAAACCCCAGAAAAGGGCTTCCATTCAGCCGGGCTCGGACCGCAACATTGTATCGATGTTTTCAGCAGCGAGGCCTCAGAGCTAAAGCTGGCCCAGAAAAAAAAAAAAAAAGAGAGAGAAGAAAACAAGGAGCGGTTGGAAGCTTTAGTCACTCGCCAGCCGGAAAACAGCCCTCAGCCCCTCACCCAGACTGGCCAGGCACCCCAGTGGGGACCCCCACCCTGATCCAGGACACCCTTCAGGGCAAACCAGCCAGCCCCTACCCATGCACCAGGCCTCTATCCTATATAGTAAAAGGGTAATATGCCTCCCAGCACCGGGATCAGCGGAGCAGCGAGGCTCCCGGCACCGGGATCAGCATGACAGGGGGCAGCGCCCAAACCCCCTGATCGCCCTGTGGCTCTGTGAGTGACAGGGGGCGGGGCCACAACCTCCCTATCCGCCCTGCTCTGTTCGTGACAGGGGAAGGCACCCCAACCCCCTGATCAGCCCTCCTCTGTGCCTGATAGGGGGGAGCTCCCCAATCCCCTGATTGCCCTGCGCCTCTGCGTTTGACAGGGTGCAGCACACCAACCCCCCC
>NW_005371038.1:1504167-1521828 GCF_000412655.1 Myotis brandtii | reverse complement strand
ACCCTGCCTTGAGTGTGACAGGGGGCGGTGCCCCAACCCCCCAATCGGCCCTGCTCTGAGCCTGACCAGGGGCTGCACTTAGGGATTGGGCCTGCCCTCTGCCACCCGGGAGCAGGCCTAAGCCAGCAGGTCGTTATCTCCCAAGGGGTCCCAGACTGCGAGAGGGCACAGGCTGGGCTGGGGGACCCCCCTCCCCCCGCCCCCCGAGTGCACAAATTTTTCTGCACCGGGCCTCTAGTATATATAATATCTATCTATCTATCTATCTATCTATCTATCTATCTATCTATATTAGAGGCCTGGTGCATGAATTCATGCACCAGTGGGGTCCCTCAGCCTGGCCTGCGGGATTGGGACAAAAACCAGCTCTCTGACATCCCCTGAGAGGCCCCGGATGAGGGGCCCCACCGGTGCACAATCAGTGTCGGGAAGAGACATGGGAGGTTGACCAGCTGAGGAGAGATGGGGGGCGGGCTCCAGGGCATGTCTGGCCCATCTTACTCAGTCCTGATCGGCTGGACCCCAGCAGCAAGCTAACCTACTGGTGAGCATCTGTGCCCCCTGATGGTCAATGCACGTCATAGCAAGTGGTTGATTGGCCTTAGCGTATCATTAGCATATTACACTTTGATTGGTTGAATGGTGACCAGACACTTAGCATATTAGGCTTTTAGTATATAGAAAATTTTTTATATAAAATGTTGTGAAAGATTTGTCACATTTCAAGATATAAAGAAGTGATTTGAAAAAGTGATAATGCATCTGAAATATGAAGGTATGTATTGATTACAAGGGAAAAGATTCCATTGCTTCTTAGATAAAGCCACAAATTAATTTAAAATATGAAAAACTAGCCCTGCTGGTTGGAGTGTCATCCTGCACACCAAAAGTTTGAGGGTTTGATTCCAAGTCAGGGCACATGTACAGGTTTCAGATTCAGTCTTCTCTAAAAAAAAAATCAGTAAAAACATATCCTCAGGTGAGGATTAAAAATAAAATAAACCCTAATCAGTTTGGCTCAGAGCGTCGGCCTGTGGACTCAAGGGTCCCAGGTTCGATTCCAGTCAAGGGCACGTACTTTGGTTGCAGGCACATCCCCAGTGGGGAGTGTGCTGGAGGCAGCTGATCGATGTTTCTCTCTCATCGATGTTTCTAACTCTCTATCCCTCTCCCTTCCTCTCTGTAAAAATCAATAAAATATATTTAAAAAAATAAAATATGACAAACTATGCAATAGTAGACAAACTAACAATGTGAGTGATCATTAGTACAAAAGTGGAAAGAAATCCAAAAGAAGTAATTATCCACCAAGCAAAGACCATGTTTGAGAAGAACTGGGAGTGGGGGAGATGTGAAATACAACTTCACAAAGAGCCTCAGTTAATACAATTTTTATTATAAGTAAAAAAACACATCTCATGTAATAATAAAGCTTTGCTGTTTGCTTAAGTTACATTTATAGGAAATGAAAAGTCAAAGAAATGTTATTTTTTCTAATTGATGACAGTGGATGTAGAGAAATTTCCAATACTTGAAATTCTTAAAATTTAAAGATAGTGTCCATTTCTCAGTCATTGCTTCAGCTGCAGATGAAGCAGCAATTGTGACAATCAGGTGGGGACCACAGGATGACCTGGGCACCTGCACCAGGCGTTTGCCTCACGCTCAACTCTGTGGTGCCAGGTGCTGTGCCAAAGGTCGCTGGATGGCGAATGCAGGCGATGCTCCCAGCAACATGAGGAATACGGAGAGTGCGCCCAGTGATGTGAAGGGTACAGAGAGTGCTCCCAGTGATGTGAGGAGTATGGAGAGTGCTCCCAGCAACAGGAACGGTAGGGAGAGTGCTCCCAGTGATGTGAAGGGTATGGAGAGTGCTCCCAGTGATGTGAGGAGTGTGGAGAGTGCTCCCAGTGACAGGAAGAGTACGGAGCCGGCTCCCAGTGTTGTGAGAAGTATGGAGAGTGCTCCCATGAGCATTAGGTTGTTTCCTGCACCATATGGTGACAGTGAAGATGTATTGGATGTCTTGCTCTATACAACAAAGGAAGCAGCTCTCCAAAGGAGATTACCTTTTTTTTTTTTTTTAATGATCCCTTCACTTCTTAATGCTCCTTTTACATTTAATTATTTAAAAATTCTGCATTGACTTGAATATTGGGGAAAAATGCAACTTATGTTTCATACATAGTTAAAGATGTTAAATGGGTTCTTCCTAAACTGTAAGGGAATGAGATCAACCTTACAGAGTCAAGAGGTTAACCAGGAAATTCATTAATAACTGTAGGTTGTTATTATTATTATCATTATTTTGCTATTTCAGCTGCAATTTTATTGAACTTCTATTTAATAAAATTTGGCAGAGAGGTAATGATTTAAAAGAAGAACAAAAACATGTTTTGTTTCTGTACATACTAATAGTATAACATTTAGAAAACTAGAAGAAGAAGAAAATGCTGGTAGTTCCATTATTCAGAGAAAGCTGCTGTTCAGATGAGTAACTGTAGGTTATTGTAGAATCATGTGCATTGAGAATGACATAGGGACACACAGGTTCTGATTTAGAAACATTGCTCACAATCTGATACTATTTAATATGTACAAAGAACTCACTTAAAGATCTCTATCAACTTAATATACCAGGCCAGGTTACTAACTCATTTAAAATCAACAAAGAATATGATAAACATTTGTAGGAAGTTAAATAAGTTAAAAATAAAAGTGACACTGAGACTACAATATCTTTCAATTGTACAGTTAGGAAAGATTCTGCATTAGGATTTCCCCACCCACCCATTTGGAAAGAAACAAAATTCCTTCTTTAGCTCCAGTTCCAACCCTGCGTTTTGCTGAGAGGATTTCAGTGCAGTGGGCGCAGCAAACCGCGTTTCTAAGGGGAGAGGTGAGGTGCCCTTCAGCAGGCAGAGCCAAATACCCCCTTTCCAGAAGCACAGGAAGCCGGGCTCGGGGTCAGCACTGCAGCGAGCTTTGCACGGGTGTTGCGTCGTTTAGGTCATGCACGTGTAATGAGCACCCCAGGTTGGGGAAAGTGCACGGCAGACCCGTTTAGGGGTTGACCTCTGATTGGCCTCCCGGCTCTACCTCATCATCGCTTCATGTCCTCCTGGCTCACTCTTTCTTCTCTTACTTGCTTTTACCAGCTGAGGGCTATGGTCCCAGCATGTGGTCCAACAGAGGAAAAGTCCTGGAATAAGCCCTCGGAGCGCAGGGTCTGGATTTGAACTGGCTCTGCAGACAGGCCGGGGCGTGTGTCTGAATGTCACACTGTCCATCCTTTTCCATGTCATCAGCCTGGAAGTTGCCTGGGCTTCTTACCCCACTTCAGTTAAGACTATTTCCCTTTTTGCTTTATTATGCACAATTGATCCTGTAATGACTTCTCCTAACATTAGATTTTATCTAATCTCTACCTGTCCTTCTGGGTTTTCATTACCCAGGTCTCTTGTTAGGGCAGCCTCGAGGGTCTTCTCTTAAACCCAAGCACATTCATATAAATAAGAGAGAGTGTTTGTCTGCTTTATTCTGTATGTCCTCCAGGAAAGCCGTGTCTGAGCACTGCTTATTGAAATGCATGCTGTATAATTTAATCTCTCTCCTATCTAGTCACAGATTGGTCATGAGAATTTGACATTGTATTGGTTAAATGCTATTAAATATTATCAGACTCATACAGTTCAACCCAATGCTGTGATGGCATTATGTTGATATATTTTGGTGGTTTTGTGTTTGCAGAGTTAGAGAGTCCCAAGTGCACCCTCAGTTTCAATAATTCACTGGGACGCAGACCTCACTGAAAGCTATCCACTCACCATTACAATTTATTACAGCAAAAGCAGGCAAATTAGCATCCGCCCAGGACAGGGCGCGCGGGGAGGGAGCAGGAGAGCTCCGCTGGGCAGCTTCCAGTTCCTCCCCTGGAGCCCAGGACGGGCTACCCCCCCCCCCCACTGGTGTGGGACTAGACATGCAGGATTGCCAGCCAGGAAGCTGGCCCCCAGCCATACATTATTTTTTGAATATCTGGTGCAGCGCCAAGCCTCCAGGCAAAGACACCCTACCAGGCAAGAAGGCCAGGGCTCAGAGATTCCTTTCCAGGAGCTGAGGACAGAAGCCAGACCTTCATAGGCAAGTGAGTTCTTTGCCACACCACAGAGCGTGTAGGTCTCATTGCATGTTGATCATACGGGGACATCACAACGCATTTGTTGTAAAAGGGAGCCTTGGTCTGCGAGGACTGAGACCTGCTCGGTCCCAGGCTGCAGGGGCCGAGGGCTGCAGACAGGTGGGTGAGGGGCTTCTCTCCTGATCTCTATTACATCACGCGAGTCCTTGCTTCCAAGACGGCTGTATCTCCTCCACGCATACCTTAGCCTCCCCTGAAATGGAGACAGTGAGTAAGGTGGTCTCTTCTCCACAGGATGGAAGTGGCCATGGCGCTCAGGGCATCAGCGCTCCCACTAGTCAGGGTCTCGGAGTCTGACTGAGGAAACACGGCGACACACGGACTGGCACATATGTACTCTCTGTGCTCACAGTTTAATTGTTTTCTACATCTGAAAAGTAAAAGCCAATGCTTTCCTTCAAATCCTTGTCTGAAAGAGCAATTGTTTTCCGTGTAGATGTCCTAATATTCAGGGTGATAGCAGGAAAACAAGAAAGAATATTAGTCATCACCACTTAGACTAGTTAGAATCAACTGGACCTCTTGCTCCAAACCTACTGAATCTGTAGCACCTTGTTTCTGCTACCAAAAGCCATGAATTTCACCTAACATTTCAAAACCGCAGCAATCCTAAGCATTACAAAGATGCAGTGTTTTAGGCAGCCAGAATCTAGCAGCAAGTCTTTGCCCAGAGATGCGATCCCTAGGTAACGCTGGTGCCATCGACCTCGGCTGACCTTGTGTATGGGGCTCGGCTACAGTGTTTTGGACAGGTTCAAGCCTCGGACTGATGAGAGGGCACAGTCCTCTCGTGGCCACGTGCAAGTCCCAGCTGGAGGGCAGAGCCTTCCCAGCACAATTATAGCCAACAGCTATAGTTGTGAGCTTGAGCCTGTGGTCCGAACACGTGGCCCCACGTGCCTGAGTGATAGAGTTCAGGTGCATGTAGTGGAGTGGGATTGAAACTAATGAGAATGTTGTAAAGAACTTGATCACGCCCATCATGGCATCTGCTATAAAATTAAGACGCAGCTTGTGGGCGTGGGCGCTGTCTCCTCATCAGGGAGGCAGCGTCCCACCGAGACCCAGCTTTCATTCTCTTATCTGTCTTTTCTTAATCCTTTCATCACCCCCACTCAGGATCACCCTTGGCTGTGCTGGCGCGGCACACTTGTGTGAGAACCATGGTCCGGTGATGCACCAGTCCGATTCTTATCTCCCTCCACGGTCTTCATTAGCAAGCACTTTTCTAATTTGTTCTAAGTCTCAGTCTGAAACCCAAACAACAAGAAAACAATATTAAGTTGATCTACTCAAGTCTCTTGCCTTCCACACTGAAATCATTGTTATATTGTTTTTATTTTATGTTATTTGTTAAGTATATGATGGTAACTTCTTATTTATTGAGGGAGGCCTGTAATACTATGAATTTTCCTCTTAGGACTGAGTCCCATAGATTTTGGGTTCTTGCATTCCCATTTTCATTTGTTTCAATGTATTTTTCCCCTTGACCTCATTGTTAATCCCTTCATTCTTTGGCAATTTGTTATTTACCTTTATGAGTTATTGTGTATTTCAGTTTTTTTCTTGCAACTGATTTCTAGTTTCAAACCATTATGGTCAGAGAAGATAGTTGACATGATTTCAATCTTCTTAAATGTATTGGGTCTTGTTTTGTGTCCTAATGTATGGTCTATCTTAGAATATGTTACATGTGCACTTGCATAGAATGTACATTGGAATGAAATTCTCTGAAGATATCAATTAAATCCATCTGATCTAATGTGTCATTTAAGGCAGCTATTTTCTTGTTTTTTTTTTGTTGTTGTTGTTGTTTTTTCCTCTGGAAGATCTATCCATGGATGTCAATGGGGTGTTAAAATCTCCTCTTATTACTTTACTACTGTTGATCTCTGCCTTATTTCTGTCAAGATTTACTTTAAATATTTAGGTGCATAAATATTTACAAGGGTTATATCCTCTTGTTGGATTGATGCCTTTATCATTATGTAGTGCCCTTTTTTGTTTCTCATTATAGCCTTTGTTTTAAAGTCTCTGTTTGTTTTATATAAGTTTTGCTACCCCAGCTTTTTAAAATTTATATCAATTTGCATTAAATATATTTTCCATGCCTTTACTTTTAGTCTGTGTGTATCTTTTGTTCTGAAGTGGGTCTTTTGTAGACAGCATGTATATGGTGTTGTTTTTTGTTGGTGGTTTTTTATTATCCATTCAGCAACCCAATGTCTTTTGATTGGAGTATTTAAGCCATTTACATTTAGAGTAATTATTGATAGGTATGTATTTATTGCCATTTTATTCTTTATAACTATGTTCCTCTGCTGTTTTTCTCTTTTTCTTAAAAGAGATCCTTTAACATTTCTTGTAATATAGGTTTGGTGGTAGTGATCTCCTTTAGCTTTTTCTTGTCTGGAGAGCTCTTTATTTCTTCCTTCAATTTTGAATAATACCTTTCTGTATAAAGTAGTCTTGGTTGTAGGTTCTTGCTTTTCATCACTTTGAATATTTCATGCCAATCCTTTCTGGCCTAAAATGTTTCTGTTGACAAATCAACTGACAGTCTTATGGGAGCTCCCTTGTAGGTAACTAACCGTCCTTCTCTTGCTGCTTTTAAGATTCTTTCTTTGTCTTTTACCTTTGCCATTTTAATTATGATGTGTATTGATATGGGCCTCTTTGGTTTCATCTTGTTTGGGACTCTCTGTGCTTCCTGGACGTGTGTTATTTTTCTTCCCCAGTTAGGGAAGTTTGGTCATTATTCTTTTTTTTTTTTTTTCAAGTATTCCCATTTTATTTTATTTTTTAAATATTTTTGTTGATTTTTTACAGAGAGGCGGGGAGAGGGATAGAGAATTAGAAACATCGATGATGAGAGAAACATCGATCAGCTGCCTCCTGCACACCTCCTACTGGGGATGTGCCCTTGACCAGAATCGAACCTGGGACCTTTCAGTCCGCAGGCTGATGCTCTATCCACTGAGCCAAACCGGTTAGGGTCATTATTACTTCTTGATCCCTCCTTCTCTCTCTTCTCCTTCTGATACTTCTATGATATAGATATGCTTCATGTTGTCCCAAAAGTTCCTTAAACTATTCTCATTTTTTAAAATCCTCACCTGAAGATATTTTTCCATTGATTTTTAGAGAGAGTGAAAGAGAGAGGGAAAGACAGAGAGAAATGCATTGATTAGTTGCCTCCTGCATGGGACCTGACCAGGGCCCATGCCGGGGAGGAGTCTGCAACCGAGATACGTGCCCTTGACTGGAATCAAACCTGGGACCCTTTGGTCCACAGTCCGACACTCTATCCACTGAGCCAAACTGGCTAGAGTGAAACTATCCTCATTGTTTAAAATTCTTTTCTTCTTTTTGCTGCTCTGATTGGGTGTTTTATGCTACATTATCTTCCAAATTGCTGATTCGATCCTCTTCTTCATTTAACCTACTGTTTATTCCTTCTAGTGTACTCTTTAATTCAGCTATTGTATTCTTCATTTCTGACTGTTTCTTTTTGTGGTTTCGATGTCACTTTTCATGCTGTTAAAGTTCTCACTAAGTTCTTTGAGCATCCTTACAATCATTTTTTCGAAATCTATATCTGGTAAATTTCTTGCCTCCAATTTTATTTAGATCTCTTTTATGGAGGTTTCTTTTGTTCTTTCACTTGGGCCATGATTTTTGTGTCCCCTTCGGGCTGCCTCTTTGTGTTTGTTTCTATGCATTAGGTAGATTTTCTATGTCTCTCAGTCTTGGTAGGGTGGCCTTACATAGTGGGTGTTTTGTGAGACTCTGTGGTTCAGTCTCCTTAAGCTTCTGAATTGGGTGCTCCAGGAATGTCCCTTGTGTGGGTTATGCGAGCCCCCTGTTGTAATTGAGTCTTGATTGCGATTGACCTGTTTGTGCATGGGGTCAACCCTCAGGCTAGCTGACTATGTGGATCAACCCTGACTATGGTGCAGTGCTTAGCACACAAAGTGGAGCTTGCCTCAGCAGATGTTGGTGCCTGGCAAGATCTCCCTTTGGATATGCTGCTTGTGCAGGTAACTGGATGCTGCTCTGATGTCTGAACCTGGCAACTGGGTGTGTTTGTTCTGGGGCCTCTTGAGAGGACTCTGCTGCAGGCCAATGTCAGAAGCTGTCTCGACAACCCACTTGGAGCTATCAAGAGATCCACAGTGTGTGGCTGCCTCTGCTGGGCATAGCACCAAGGCTGACTTCCAGCTTTGAAGGACTGGAAGGACTGGTCCTCATAGGACCAGCAATGAGCCCAAAGGCAGGTCAGCAAAGGCCCAAGGTCCTCCTCAGCCTGCCTCTCTGCCTGGCAGCTGCTTGTTAGGCTCAGTCACTAAAAGAGATTTTGATGGCACTTGAGTTGCATGAGGTAGATTCTCAGTGAGTCACTAGGTAGGAAAGAGGAACAATAGCACAGTGAAGAAATCATTCCAAAGAAAAAGTGACCACATCACATGTGCCGGAAATATTTGTTAAAATGAGAACTGAGCAGTAGCCATTGGTGTAAGCTATTACAACAAAACCTTTTTTTGATATCCAATGCTAGTTCTCTCCTACACTTGCTTTGTCATCTGTCTGGGGGAATATCATCATTTCCACGGCCTGAATCTGTCTACAGACCAGTGAACCTGAAGACTGACTGATCTTCAGGTTCAGCTTCTCTTCAACTTGAGCACACAGGCCTGGATTTTCTGTCAAGTCTTCAAACTAGCACAGCCAGAATTCTATTATCCTCTCTGCTCCCTCGCCGTTTATGTCCTCTGATTCTTGATGTCATTTCACAAGATGACCTTCTCTCTTCCATGGAGAGAAACCTCACTGTCACTCTCAGTCCCTCTCTTGACTTTCCTCCCACTCCCAGCAATTATTTCTCAGATCCTCTCTATTCTGTCTCAACAAATGTGGCAGGACTGTAATGCTCTAAAACCTACAGTATGTCTTGCTGATATTCTTCCAATAGACTCCTAAATACTTTCTCTATCACCATTCCTTCTCTAGTTTATCCAATACATTGATAAGTGTTGTATTGATTAACTTAAATAGAACTTAAAACCTGATGGATTTATAGTTAAAATCTCTAGGACAAATATTAACTATGAAAATGGTATATCTGAACAATTAAATAACATTTTATAAATGGTAATGTTTTAAATTTTTAGCTGGTTTTGCAAGGTGCTTCATGATTCAGCTCATCTTACCTTTAACACTATGTCCAGTTTCACCATCTCTTTTTTACCACATGTTTCTGATCCTGAATAAATTATCCTATATAATAAAAGCCTAATATGCTAAGTGTCCAACCATTCGTTCAACCATTCGACCAGTCATTATAATGTGCACTGACCACAAGGGGGCAGACAATTCAACCGGTAGTTTAGCTTTCTGCTGGGGTCTGGCCGATCAGGAGTGGGAGAGATGGGCCGGACATGCCCTGGGGCCCTGATCATGCACTGGTGGGGTCCCTTGGCCTGGCCTGTGCCCTCTCAAAATCCAGGACCTCTTGGGGGATGTCAGAGAGCCAGTTTCAGCCCAATCCGCGCAGGCCATGCCGAGGGACCCCACCGGTGCATGAATCCGTACACCGGGCCTCTAGTGGAAAAATAAAGGGTAATTTTCATTGTGTTCCTTTGTCTGAAAGTCACTCAGTCTTTCTTTAATTGCTTGGTAAACTGCTTCTACTCCTTGTAGACTCAATTGAAACTCAGTTGCCTTTCCCCAGTGCCACTAATCAATTAAATATCCCGGCCTTGTTGCTATGACAACACTTTACCTTGACCACATCCTCTTAAGAAGTCGCTCCTTAGCACATCTATGTACCTCATCTGGTCCTCAGCGAATGACAGAAATTTTGTGTTATCCGTCTTCGTTTCCCAGTGAAGGCCACAAATACTCAATCTGTATTTTTCCAGTCAGTGGGATGTCAGTGACTAATTTATCGTGTTGACTAATGAATAATTGCTACCAAGGCTACATTCCAAACCCAGAACACACAGTAACTAATATCTATGGGAGCAAAGTCTAGGCACCGCCTTTCCACAAACTACAATCCATTGCTGCCTGACAACCGCTCACAAAAACAGAAACAACCAAGGAGCCGTGTGCTGCTCGCAGCTCTATTTTGTCTTTCTTCTCAATAAATCCCAGGTCTGCCTGGTATTTCACTCCGTACTCTCCTGAAAAAAATGATGGGTCTATGGGTACTTGTTTTCCTTTTGACCCCTTTCACACTCCTTTGGGAAATCTTTCAAGGAGATGAAAAAATTGTGCAGAGCTGTTATCCAGACAATTGTTAGACTTTGACTCTAGATAGAAATTGGTCTTGAGAAAGTCAGCATGAGCTTGACACGGATTCCCACTAATTACTATTAGTGTAAAGTGTGTTTCCTAATATCACAGTAGAAGCAAAGGAGATAGAAATGCAATGTTGGTCCTCTAATGACAACATCAATCTCTCAAATAGCAGTATGATTTCATAGGCTAAGACTGCATATATCGCAATGAAAATAGGGAAAAGTGCATGCACATTTATGGTGATGGTATTGGTTATGTTTACATTGATCCATGGCTGAGCTAGAACACACATTTCTGGGGAACCCTGTGAAGTCCTATATTAGAATATAGAGGTCATAAGAAACATGGAGAGGTAAAGAAAGATGCATGGTCACTGTGAAGATTTTAACAATTTATGCATGGGTTTTAGAGATGCTCTAACATTTCCTGAAGTGCAATAATTATCTCAGTCCACTCCATAAAATAACCTGTGGAAAACAGTAATATTCAACTAAAATATGTTTACTTTAATTTAGGATATTATTAATTAAATCTTTGGTTAAATTTTTTAAGCAA
The DNA here is from genome assembly GCF_000412655.1 of Myotis brandtii. Taxonomy (NCBI): domain Eukaryota; kingdom Metazoa; phylum Chordata; class Mammalia; order Chiroptera; family Vespertilionidae; genus Myotis; species Myotis brandtii. The sequence goes on along the minus strand of NW_005371038.1, from coordinate 1,510,769 downwards.
ATATGAGTTGTGTAATCTACTATAAACCAGGCATTGAGCAAATAGCAAAAGCAGAACAGAAAAGTATATTCCTGCTTTTATTGTTGTGACATTTTGGTACGATAATATAGACAAATCAATATGTAAATATCTATATATATAAAAGCTTAAGCAACCATTACAATGGAATGATCAGTCGCTATGACGTGCACTGACCACCAGGGGGAAGACGCTCAACACAGGAGCTGCCCCCTGGTGGTCAGTGTGCTCCCACAATGGGAGCACTGCTCAGCCAGAAGCCAGGCTCACAGCTGGCAAGCCTAGCAACAGTGGCGGAAGCCTCTCCCGCCTCCAACGCAGCGCTAGGAGTGAGCAGCAAGGCGTTAGGAGTGAGAGGCGAGTTGTTAGGGGCAAGCAGCAAGGCGTTAGGAGCGCTGAGTGCTGAGCACCAAGCCCAGCTCAGGCTCCTCCCTGGCTGCCTGGGGCTTTGAGCACTGCTACATCCCCAGAGGGGTCCCAGATTGCAAGAGGGCGCAGTCCAGGCTGAGGAACCCTAACTGGTGCACAAATCTGTGCACTGGGCCTCTAGTATAATATATTAGAGGACGGTAAGTGCTGTGAAGAACAGTAAATATTAACCTGCCTATGGCAGGATGGCAAATTCTCACTGAGTCTGGTCAGAAAGAAAACTGAAGTACTTTATAACACTGTGCTGGTGCCATGGCGGGGAGGTGGGAGGGAAGAGGGCCCAGTGCAAAGGTTATTACACCTGCCTGTCAGAGTGGTCTACAGGGGAGACCGTGTAACTCAGTGATTCCCAAAGTGGGCGCTGCAGTGATCCAGGGGGGCGGTGATGGCCACAGGTGCATTTGGGGGCATATACCTTTCTGTTGAATTGCTATTAAAATTTTAAAAAATTAATTTCCAGGGGGTGCTGAGTAATATTTTTTCTGGAAAGGGGGCAGTAGGCCAAATAAGTTTGGGAACCACTGGTGTAACTGAAGCACCGAGGGTCCATTCAATTTATTTGGAGAGGAAAGAGCACTGTGAGAGCCATACCAAAGCAGGAAGAACTATGTAGGCAGGGACTGGCACCCAGCCTGAGCCTTGTTACGTTTGATTACCGGGTGAAATATTCAGTTGGTCTTGCCCCATGTGCAAATGCCCCAAGAGGTAAGCATCGGGAGGAGCCCTGGCATAGAGCCATGTGCTTGGGACTGGCACTGCAGGCAGAGGCTGGATGAACCACCTCCCAGGGAGTGTGACGTGTGGGAAAAGGAGGAGCTAACCATCCTCGCAAAGAGGCGAGGGCTCAGCAAAGAAGCCCGAGGAAGGGCCACGGAGATGAGAAGGAAACCGGCAAGGACTTTACAAGAGGGGCTGTTAGCGTGTCTCAGGCTTCTCGGAGGTTAAGAAACAGACGGAGAAACATCCATGGCCTTCACCCAGAAGAGGTCTTGGTCGACCTTGAGAAATATCAGTTTGCCTGAGAAGTGGACATTGGAAAACGGAGCAAGTTATGCATGAAGCAGAACATGGTGAGCGAAGTGGCCACAGGATCACGAGGGACCGGGGATGGGACCACGTGGCACCTGGTGCTCCATTTGGCCTGCCAGACCTGAAGGACGTCGGTCCTCTCTAATGATCAACTTTAGGGCAAAGTACGGACCGTGAATGACCTCGGCCAGCCACCCTGGGTGCAACTGCCTCCTCTCCTGCAGTGGGCGAGCCGTGCGTGGCACTAATGCCAACACGGGGCGTGGCAACCCGGGTTTGCAGTCAATACGCTCACATTATCTCTGTTACAAATCTTAGCAAAAAGAAAAATAACAACATGATGACTAGCTGTTCAATGTCTAATCTAAGCATAATTGTTAAAACAAGCAACTTAAATAAGTGTCAGATAAAAGTTTATACTGTTTATACTATAAACATGTGTCCACAAAGTACACATTTTTAAAATTATGTGTTTAAAACTAACCTACTACAGGATGCTGGCACATGGCAGATAGCTCCCCAGTGCCTACTTCCTGGTTTTCACTGGAAAGCAAAAGGTACTAATAAATTTATAATCAATATGTAAAAAGTGAAACTAGAGCAAAGGCGAACAACTTTGTATACGAAGTAGCAAACTGGCAGTGGGAGACATTTCTTTTCCAACAGTGTGCGAGGGATATAGGAGTGTATTTGTTAAAGAACAAGTGAGTAATGTCTAAAACAAAATGACTGTTTAATCCAGAATAAGAAAATAAGACAAAACCTAAATAGATATAGAAAGTTGCTGAAGGTTTATGGAAAATGAATTTTGTGTTATGAGGTTAAATCTGCCTACAATTTTACGGATTTATTTATAAAAGCGGTGTTTTGTTTTGTTTTGTTTTGTTTTTAATGTGAGCTTAGAAATGTACTGATGGAAGCTAGAGTTTAATATTTACTCTGTTAAAATGACAAATTTCTTAGATTATTGGTCTGTTCTTAGTAAAAGATTATAAAAGTTGTGGGTTTTTTTTTTTACATTTAATATAATCTGCCTCAGAAACAGATTGAGTTTTATCAAAATATTTTCTTTGCTTCATATTTTCTTCATATTTTCTTTACCAGGTCTTTGATTATTTAGAAAAACTCAGTATTTTCACTATTAAAAGAGCTATGTTTTTATAATTGTATTTGCCTTTAAAATCTTTCCGTTGTCCCTTTAGTTTAATGGCTAACCAAGTATTCTTTCACAGTGACCTGTGATCTTGTTTGATCAACTGCTGTAAACTCTGACATTGTTACATGCTTCTGCAAATCAGTTTCCAAACTAAATCTACTTGACCTTGAACTAACTTTGTGATTTTATAGAGGTACCCTGGAAGATATCAAAAGATTTGCTCTTTTCTTACAAATAGAGAAATGTTCATTTATTTAGGTTAATTTAATATATTAAATCGCATGGATAACATTGCCAAAAAATAATGTTTAACCTTCTTAGAGTAAACTTAATTGGGTATATATCATTAAAATAATTATTCAGAAATTATATGAAATTGTGCAATCTGAGAGGGAGAAGCCAATAACCAAGATCTGAGCTTCCCTCCCCAGTGTAACCCTCTGCCCACTGTCCCCCTGCATTCTCCCTCCTGCCGCACCTGCTCGGAAAAGAGAGGCCTGGACCATGCTCTGACAATAGATTGGTGGGCAAAACAGCAGGTACGTCACAGCCTAGGGAGGGGAATGAAAATAAAGGCAGCCCACACTTTCTGATAAAAAAAAAAAAGAGGAAATTACATGAAATTCTTAAAAATCTGATACATCCCGCCCTGGCTGGTGTGGCTCAGTTGGTTGGAGCGTTGTCCCACACACCAGGAGGTGGTGGGTTTGATTCCTGGTCAGGGCACATACCCAGGTGTAGGTTCAATCTGGTTGGGGTGCATGCAGGAGGCAACCAATTGATGTTTCTCTCTACCCCTCTCTCTATCTCTTCCCTTTTGTCCCTAAACAAAACAAAACAAAATAAAATAGATACATCCTGACATAATGTTCCCAGTCATAATTCCAACTATTTTCTTAAAATGTTGTATATTACAGAAATAACCAAATTTACTTATCAGTTGCACCATTTGTGTGTGTGGGGGGGGAGGGGGGAGTGGGAGGGGGGACTCTGACCAGATCTCCAGCCACGGCTCTTTCCAGATTTTGTCATTCCCGGCCAGTTATTGTGTCCCTCTCCCTTCTTCTCCGAAAGCCTCTGCGACCGCCGGAGGCAGAGATGCCTCATCTTCAAGGAGCTGGCGGAGTGGCCCTGGGCCACAGGCTTCCGGTGAGTGGGATCATGCTGCTCACGTGGGTGAGACTTCCTAACACTGAAGGCCTGCGGCCTGCGAAGCCGAGAACCCATGACAAAGCAGCGCCAGAATTCATCGCAGCCGCCGAATGGACTGGTGCAGAGTATTATAATTTTTATATTTTATGTTAAACATTTTTGGTTCTTTAATGTTCTGTTTTCCAGAGTTAAAGAATCCCATTTTCTCTTCCCTGTTAAGCTACCTATAACTTACAACAATTGGGTAAAGTATAATTTTGTAAACAAAAGTTAAAATCCCTTCAAAATTCAGAAACTCTTATTAAGTAGTTATTTTTATGGCAATATATGTATTTGTATAATTTCAATAAGAATGTGCTGTCCTGGTAATAGGACACAGTGAAACAAGTCCTTAGCTTGGCTGTTAGGCGAAGTGACGGTAAAGTTCTATCTTATATTCCCTATGACCAGACAATTAAAAAACCACCAACACAGGTTGACCTGATGGAGCCAATAAAACCTCTTGGATATTACCCCCGCTTTGGCTGAAATGTCATATTTCAGAATACACATAGAGTCGCTATTCATACTACATTTATGTAAATAACCAAGCCAAGTTTAGTGAGACCAGACTTATTTCACAAACAAATTAATTTTACTGCAAATATCTTTGATAACAATGGGATAACTACAAAAATTTGTTCAAATAGAAAACTATAGTGTATCCATTACATTCTAGCCCTGCTTACTGTCTTTAAGCTTTTGTTATCTACTTTAAGCCACAGAAGAGTCACCACAACAGACGATGTGTGGCCAGCTGTCGTGCCTGCGGCTGTAGGAGCCACTCAGGAAAGCTCAGCTGCGCACCGAGGACATCACCAGGGCAGTAGCTCTGCAAACAGGGAAGCCGTCAGCCCGACTGCCACCCTCATCCACCTGTTAAAGACGCTCTTGCCTCAAAGCTGGACCTTTTCTCAACAGGCTGCTCTCCCAACTCGGGAAGGAAATTTATAATTTGCTTAAATTAATAACCTTTGCTTCTCTTTTGTTGCTATAGCAATGCCTTTTGTTAAACTCCCTGCTTGCTCAAATCACATAGAGACCTAAGTTAGGTGTAAGCTCACCTGTAGCATCGCCTCCGACAATAAAACATCTAGGTATCATCCTGTCCTAGGGGATCATGAGGACATGTGATTGCTAACACGTCATGTGCCCATGTAAATAACGGAGAGAAAATGGACACCCAGCTACACATTGTCCCCAAAAATGTGCACATTGACTAAGAAAGATAAGACCTGAATCTGATTATAACCAATTGGATTTATTTAATTGGTTAAATCTTGGCTCCTGGGAATTTCTGCTCAGGGGAATTTTTTAATCCTTGGCGATTCTACTTCCAGTCATCATAATAACCTCTCTTTTGCTCTGTATCCTTTTGACAGCCAGTCACATATCAAATTATATCCATCAGGACTAGACACCTGGAAGAACTCAGTGATCTGAGTACCGGGTCCAGTAACTGCTGGGAACAGTGACTGCATGACCCTCGGCCCCGGTCCTGTCAACTCGACCACTGGGAGCAGTGACTGTGGTTCTCGGCCTGGCCACAGCTACAGCGGTGACAGTAACACTGTGCCACTTGGCCACACTCGCAGCTTGCTGAGAGAATTACCAAAAAGGGAGATTGTTAAAATAAAATGCATAATCGAGACTGGGCTTGAGAATTACTGAACAGATAAAACCAGCTAAGCTACCAAAGCAAAGCGAAATCTAGCTTATTTTATACAAGAATATAAGCAAAACTTAATTTAGGTTATTTTTTGTAAATGCCTCTGATAATTATAAAAATAACTTAGGTACTCTTCCTAAAAATGGTAGAATGCGATGATCACTTTTACCCAACCCCTTACTAAACACTATTTCCTTATTGGTGGTTTAATGCTGCTGTTGCTGGAACTTGGACACACACCTGAGCGGGCAGCCACTGTACGGGGCTTGTGCTTGTGATGTTGGCAATCCCAGGCTACCGGGTCAGATCCTATGGGTGAAGCCAGAAGCTGCATTCGTTACTGCTCAGGTTCCTTCAGGCCTCAGAGTCCATGCAGATGTCACTGCTTTACTACAGGCTGACGGCACCAATACAAAGCCGTTCACCATTTAAAACAAATTCTCCCAGAGAATTCCAGAGAAGGCAGAAGAGTGGGTGTGTGTATGAGTGTGTGTATGTGTGGGAGTGTGTGCATGTGTGTATCTGTTTGAGTGTTTGTATGTGTGTGAGTGTTTGTGTCTGTGTGAGTTTTAGGGAGACTAAAAGTAGGAGGAATAGAGAAAAAGCAAATCAAAATGTGGAGACACTACCCATCGAAATATAATTTAAAGTAAAATAAAGTAGCAAAACAAGTTAATGGGAAATGTTCCCAGTTACATAATTTGATTTATTTATATCTATTTAAGATCATATTAAGGCATAATGCAAAATATAATTATTGACTCACACAAACTTCTTAAAATAATTACATGGATCTTTGCCATGACAAAAAGTCATGTATAACAATTTACTTTGCTCTGATAACATAAAAAAAGCAGTTTCTAGAATGCATGAAGGTAATACTTAATCCTATAATTTCTCCTTCAAAATTTATACTGCTTCAGCATTCTAAATGCTCAACACATATATTTAAACTAGAGGCCCCATGCACAAAATTTGTGCAAGAGTAAGCCTTCACAGCCCCGGCCCTTTCAGCCCTGGCTTCGTCGGGAAGGTCGTCTGGAAGGTCATCAGGACTGTCGTTCCACTGTTCGGCCATTCAGTCAATTTGCATATTATGCTTTTATTATA
>NW_005371038.1:1477160-1502649 GCF_000412655.1 Myotis brandtii | reverse complement strand
AGGCGGGGAACGTTGGAGTCTGCAGCAAGCAAGCCTCATGCTCGCTTCAGTGCCTGGCTGCCGGCCGCCATCTTGGCTGACAGTTAATTTGCATATACTCACTGATTAGCCAATGAAAAGGGTAGCGGTCGTACACTAATTACCATGTTTCTCTTTTATTAGTGTAGATAATTAAAATTTTATCACAGGTGTTTGTGACAGAGAAAGGTATTGATGTCATAGAAAACTTCAGGATATAGAACTTTATAGACTAACCATATTTTAATGGTTTAAGCAGTGGTTCTCAACCTTCCTAATGCCGCGACCTTTTAATACAGTTCCTCATGTTGTGGTGACCCCCAATTTCATTGTTAAAAACTGAACATAATTAAAGCATAGTGATTCATCACAAAAACAATATGTAATTATATATGTGCTTTCCGATGGTCTTAGGCGACCCCTATGAAAGGGTTGTTCGACCCCCAAAGGGGTCGCGACCCACAGGTTGAGAACCGCTGCTATAGAGCGTAAAATTCTGCAGTGTGCATGGTGGTCTTATTTGATGGGACACATGAGGCTAGGGACCAGCGGAAGCACCCAGACTTTTCTGACTGACGGATGGCAGGAGCCCCGTAAGTATGCACTGATGAGCAGCACCTGGAGTCACCCCTTCCCATGGAGGTCACAGAGGAGTGGCTGCCAACAGGGGCTGTATTGACCTGGAGGTCATTTCAAAACACATGTGGGCCAACTCCCCGGGCGTTTCATTACCACCAGGGCCTGCAGGAGAGGGGTCTGTGCTTGGAAAAGCTCCTGGGTGATCCCTCGCCTGCTCCTCTGCTTTCATTGAGAGCAGGCGGCCGAGATCACCTGCACACTCAGACCTGGAAGGGACTCTAGGGACCCCTCAGTGCTCCCCAAATTGGTGAAAAGAAAGAATGTCCACATTCAAATTCCCAGGCCTTCCCTGGAGGTTGTGATGAGGGATTGGGAAGGACCTGGGGCTCTTTCTCTTAAATTAGGACTTGGGTTCTCTGTCAGGAAAGTGTGAGACCTGGCGCTGATGGCATAGTGATTCATCACAAAAACAATATGTAATTATATATGTGCTTTCCGATGGTCTTAGGCGACCCCTATGAAAGGGTTGTTCGACCCCCAAAGGGGTCGCGACCCACAGGTTGAGAACCGCTGCTATAGAGCGTAAAATTCTGCAGTGTGCATGGTGGTCTTATTTGATGGGACACATGAGGCTAGGGACCAGCGGAAGCACCCAGACTTTTCTGACTGACGGATGGCAGGAGCCCCGTAAGTATGCACTGATGAGCAGCACCTGGAGTCACCCCTTCCCATGGAGGTCACAGAGGAGTGGCTGCCAACAGGGGCTGTATTGACCTGGAGGTCATTTCAAAACACATGTGGGCCAACTCCCCGGGCGTTTCATTACCACCAGGGCCTGCAGGAGAGGGGTCTGTGCTTGGAAAAGCTCCTGGGTGATCCCTCGCCTGCTCCTCTGCTTTCATTGAGAGCAGGCGGCCGAGATCACCTGCACACTCAGACCTGGAAGGGACTCTAGGGACCCCTCAGTGCTCCCCAAATTGGTGAAAAGAAAGAATGTCCACATTCAAATTCCCAGGCCTTCCCTGGAGGTTGTGATGAGGGATTGGGAAGGACCTGGGGCTCTTTCTCTTAAATTAGGACTTGGGTTCTCTGTCAGGAAAGTGTGAGACCTGGCGCTGATGGAGCACCCCCCCCCCCCCCCGGTGCTGGGAGTGACCCTGGGGCGCCAGCGTGGCCTTGGGAAAAGCTGTGCCACCTGCCCGCCTGCCTGCACCGGGCTCCGGGCCCTGAGCTGCTCCGTGTGCCGATGTTTGCCGCTTGCCGCGGTTTGTTGTGTCACTGTAATTACAGGGTGAGCACAGCTATGCTCCTCGCTGCGAATAAAGGCGGCAGAGCCCCTCCGCCACAATTGTTTCCCATTAGGGAAATGGAGGGTTCTCCAAAGGTGAGGGCGCGGCCGCAGCAGACATTCCCGCAGCCATTCAGCCCTGAGAGAGAGAGCGCAGCCCAGGCCGGAGTCTGCGGGCGAGAACTTGCTCTCCCCCTTCACTTCCTGTCGCAGGAGGCTGAGCTGTGACAAGGTCTGCTGGCCTCACCTTTCCTGACGGTAATTTAGCAACACTTACCTGTGAGGTTACAAAGGCTGATATCAAATTTTTCCTGATTTTTTTAACGTAAACCTTTAAGTATTGTAGCTCATCCTAACCCTAGAAGTTCTGTAGAAATGGTCTGAAGTTTTCCCGCCAAAACCTTTTCATGTCTGGATAAAGGCAGCCCGCAGCAGCAGCGGCGTGTCCTCCCCCCTCCCCTGTTTCCTCCTGCTCCTCTCAGCTGTATCCCCCCCAAAGACAGTCTGTACGTTCATACAGGCGCTCACACAAAATAACCAATCACCATAGGAAGATAAGTTAATAGAAACTTAAGTTGTCTAAATGTGGCAAGATGCAAAATTTATGATAGAATCCTAGTTGGTCTTGTGTTTATGGCTAAAGTCGGAGTGATAAGTTAAGAAGGATTCAGAAGTTGTTGGAGGCGGAAAATGGCAGGTCTCAGCACCTGGTCACTGCCTCCTGCCCCACACCAGGCACACGCGCATAGGCCTCCGCTTTGATCAGAGCGCGTTCCTGCTAGTCGGAGGGCTTGTCTCCAGCTGCTGCCTGCTCCTCAGCTCCAGGCGGGAGAGGATCAGGAGGGGTTTGTCTCCGTGTGCAGAGAAATGGTTTTGGAAGATCTTTGTTGGCTATTTGAGAAAGTGATCCCAAAGATTAAATTGCTCTTGGACATGGCAAGCGCAGGTGAGCAGCTCTCATCTGGAGTCCAGAGAACGTGTCCTTTGCTCAGATTGTTGTCCAGCCCAGCTTAGATTGTATCCAGTGCGATCAACCAGGGAAAGAATGATGGGCTGAAAACAACATTTCTTTTAACCAAGTTCTGAAAACTGAGAGCAGAAACCTGGTGCTGGCAGCCCTGGTGCAGCTCCGGAGAGCCAGGGATGAGGGTGGAGGTGGATTCCCTGTGGGCAGCGCAGGAGGCAGCAGCGGGACACAGAAATGCTGATCCTGCAGCAAACAGCAGGGATCCGGCACTGGTCCGGGTTCCTCACCATCACTGGCAGGCCCCCGGGGTGGGAGTGTGAAGCGTGCACAGGCCCCCGGGGTGGGAGTATGAAGCGTGCACAGGCCCCCGGGGTGGGAGTATGAAGCGTGCACAGGCCCCCGGGGTGGGAGTATGAAGCGTGCACAGGCCCCCGGGGTGGGAGTATGAAGCGTGCACAGGCCCCCGGGGTGGGAGTATGAAGCGTGCACAGGCCCCCGGGGTGGGAGTATGAAGCGTGCACAGGCCCCCGGGGTGGGAGTATGAAGCGTGCACAGGCCCCCGGGGTGGGAGTATGAAGCGTGCACAGGCCCCCGGGGTGGGAGTATGAAGCGTGCACAGGCCCCCGGGGTGGGAGTATGAAGCGTGCACAGGCCCCCGGGGTGGGAGTATGAAGCGTGCACAGGCCCCCGGGGTGGGAGTATGAAGCGTGCACAGGCCCCCGGGGTGGGAGTATGAAGCGTGCACAGGCCCCCGGGGTGGGAGTATGAAGCGTGCACAGGCCCCCGGGGTGGGAGTATGAAGCGTGCACAGGCCCCCGGGGTGGGAGTATGAAGCGTGCACAGGCCCCCGGGGTGGGAGTATGAAGCGTGCACAGGCCCCCGGGGTGGGAGTATGAAGCGTGCACAGGCCCCCGGGGTGGGAGTATGAAGCGTGCACAGGCCCCCGGGGTGGGAGTATGAAGCGTGCACAGGCCCCCGGGGTGGGAGTATGAAGCGTGCACAGGCCCCCGGGGTGGGAGTATGAAGCGTGCACAGGCCCCCGGGGTGGGAGTATGAAGCGTGCACAGGCCCCCGGGGTGGGAGTATGAAGCGTGCACAGGCCCCCGGGGTGGGAGTATGAAGCGTGCACAGGCCCCCGGGGTGGGAGTATGAAGCGTGCACAGGCCCCCGGGGTGGGAGTATGAAGCGTGCACAGGCCCCCGGGGTGGGAGTATGAAGCGTGCACAGGCCCCCGGGGTGGGAGTATGAAGCGTGCACAGGCCCCCGGGGTGGGAGTATGAAGCGTGCACAGGCCCCCGGGGTGGGAGTATGAAGCGTGCACAGGCCCCCGGGGTGGGAGTATGAAGCGTGCACAGGCCCCCGGGGTGGGAGTATGAAGCGTGCACAGGCCCCCGGGGTGGGAGTATGAAGCGTGCACAGGCCCCCGGGGTGGGAGTATGAAGCGTGCACAGGCCCCCGGGGTGGGAGTATGAAGCGTGCACAGGCCCCCGGGGTGGGAGTATGAAGCGTGCACAGGCCCCCGGGGTGGGAGTATGAAGCGTGCACAGGCCCCCGGGGTGGGAGTATGAAGCGTGCACAGGCCCCCGGGGTGGGAGTATGAAGCGTGCACAGGCCCCCGGGGTGGGAGTATGAAGCGTGCACAGGCCCCCGGGGTGGGAGTATGAAGCGTGCACAGGCCCCCGGGGTGGGAGTGTGAAGCATGCATAGGCCCCCGGGGTGGGAGTGTGAAGCGTGTGCAGGCCCCCGGGGCAGGAGCGTGCACAGGACATAGCCCTGGGAGGCCAAGAACCAGCAAGGACAGTGAGCTCCTTGGGAGGCGGGGCAGAGTAGAAACCCTCCATTTCCACACACTGTGTGCGGCTGCTTCTACACGCCCTGCTGTGTCATGAAAACTGTGCCAGGTTTTTAAGAACATTCGATTCTTAGCTTGCATTAAATACAAGACATAATTTCTGCAGAAAATGAAATTTAATTAAAAATATTTATTAAGGGCCTTCTCATGTGCTTTTTATGTTTGACACATTGAAAACACATTCTTTATTAAATAGTACCTTACCTGGTTTTTATTCAGTTCTATTTTAGAGTTCTTTTGAGATTATTTAATATAACTTATTACATTTGAAAAAAATGCACATTTTGTTAGTACCAATGAAACAGCAAAATCTTAAAAATTAAATAATAGTAAAAGCAAGAACCCATATTCTATTAGCAGCTGATAAAGCATACAATTCAGAGACATGGGGATTATTTAATAATATTTATCACCTCCCTCTGCAAACATACCACCACACACACACACACACACACACACACACACACACAACTGGGGTAAATTACATTTTCCACTCACAGAGTCTGTTTTCGTATTTAGAAAGTCTTCTAAGAATATTTCCCAAGCTCTCTGTGTGTGTCTGTGACTTCCATTTTAAGTCCTTCTCCTTTGCTCCTCTATTTCCCAGTCATTGTCGTAACGACAGCATTCCAAGCGGTTGGCCTCTTACTTCAGCGCTCTCTCTGCTCTGGACTCGGGTGTGTCCTCCCAAAGCACATGTTGAGGCCTAATCCCCGTGTGATGCTGGAATAGGTGGCCTGTGGGAGGGGACGGGTCCTGGGGGCAGAGCCCTCAAGCAGAGGGTCAGCCCCAGTGACAGGCCCCGGAGAGCCCATCTCCCCCTTGGCTTTGCGAGGGCGGCGAGGAGCCGACACTGACTCTGCCGGGGCCTGGTCTCGGGCTTCCAGCCTCCAGGCTGAGAGACCATGTCTGCTGTTTGCAAGCCCCGTCAGGCTTTCCTGCTCTAACAGCCGGGGCACCCGAGCTCCTCTCCTGGGGCGGAGGTGCCACTCCGTTCTCATCTGCTCCCCTGGGCCCCTCCGTCCCCTGGAGCTCACCTTGCTGTCTGGGTGCCCAGGTCGGTCTGCCTTTGATCTCCTGAGCCGATCTCATCCATCCCGGGGGCTTGACATGTCTCCATGCCGACAACGCTGCACAGTCACCGGAGGCAGGACTATATGAGTCAGTCACACAATGTAAAAATGTATCCTGAGGACTGTTCCAGGAGGGCTCCTCTTACAGACTTAGAATATTATACATGAACCCAAAGCCACATTACATGCAAAACTGCCAAGTGAGAAGTGCTGTAAAAGACTGGGGCATTGCTACTGGAGAACATGTGATTTGGTGTTTGATTCCAAAGAGCAGGTCAGGAAGGCTTTCCTGAGTCACTGATGAATAATTTAAAATCTGAAGGATGAGCCTGAATTAACTAGGAAAACAGAGGGATGGGCCTCTCCGACCTGAGGGGAAGCATCACACATGTGAGCACAGTGGCGTAGAAGACTGGAGGAGGGCCAGTGGGAGGCGGGGAGGGGGGGGTGCCAGCTGGAGAGCAGGCAGGGCCTGGAGTGGGAGCAGGAGGGGGACAGCCTGCTGGAGAGCAGGCAGGGCCTGGAGCGGGAGCAGGAGGGGGACCGCCCCCTGGAGAGCAGGCAGGGCCCGGAGTCGGAGCAGGAGGGGGACCGCCCCCTGGAGAGCAGGCAGGGCCCGGAGTCGGAGCAGGAGGGGGACCGCCCCCTGGAGAGCAGGCAGGGCCCGGAGTCGGAGCAGGAGGGGGACCGCCCCCTGGAGAGCAGGCAGGGCCCGGAGTCGGAGCAGGAGGGGGACCGCCCCCTGGAGAGCAGGCAGGGCCTGGAGTGGGAGCAGGAGGGGGGACAGCCCGCTGGAGCACAGGCAGGGGCTGCCCCTGGCCGGTCGGGTTGCCTGTTGCCATGTTAACACTCTTTTTCTCCAAGAGCAACAGCAATGGAGGGCACTGGGGTAGTCTGATGGGACTGGCAGGAGGGCAGGGAAAGAAATGGAATATTACTTGCATGTCAGAAAGCTTCCGTGTGAAGGACACCGTGGATGTGAGCGATGCTCCGTGGTGGTACACCTGTTGGTTGGGACAGGGAAGAAGTCATCTTTGGTAAAAGTGAGGTGTCATCACCAATTCCTGCTCCTCTGCCTGCAAGTACCAGCCGTTACATGACCGTCTCTCCTTATGACCCAAGCCTAGTTCCCACTCCTCCCCTCAGAAAGCCTCCCACGGTCGGTCAGCAACAGGGTGAAGCCCTTGCCGCCTGCTTCACCGTGAGGCTATGTGACCTGGGTCCCATTGTTACTCAAGGACTCACCAGGTCGGCACTCCCATCACTTCTGATGCTGCTCCTTTCTCCTCCCTAGAAGGCAGCCTCCAGGGGCTGGGGCCTGCTCCTTTTCGTGCATGGCTGCACCCTGCTGCTGCACAGGGCGCCACCTGGGGCGTGTGGATGCACAATGACATCGGTCTCATAAATGAGCGGCGACAATAGCCATGCTGCAGAGGTACAGGGAGTCGACCGGCAGGAGCCGGTCCTGGACGGGATGCGGTGGTGGGGAAGGCTCTTTGCATCACAGTGGACAGAAAATGAAAGATAACATGGGGGAGACGGTAATACGTGTTTGGAATAAAGGAATGAATGAATGAGTGAGTGAGTAAGTGAATTAATATTATTACCTTATGGCAAAATAAAAATCGATTCAAGTGTTGGGGCTCTGCTCTAGGCCAGCAGTTCTGGGCTTTGGCGGACACAACATACCAGTTTTAATCGACTTCCTGAGCAAAGCAAACAGAAGAGAGGTGAGCGCTCCTCCCGTGTGTTTGCATCTCTGGGCTCGCAGGGCCGCCCCTGTGAACGAGCTGTGCTGGGACGAGCTGGGACATGCTCTGTGCTGTCCAGGAGGCCAGGCCGCAGGAGCCGCTGGGCCCTGGACCATCTCCCTCTGCTGCTTGGAGTGCGGCCTGCAGAGAGCCCTGCTGTCTCTGGCGAGTGCCTCTGAGACTAAAGTAGCGAAGAGGAGCTCAAAGGGGCTGCGGGGACTGCGCCCTGCGGTCCCTGAGCGGGAGCACACCGCCAGGCCCTGGAAAAGGACAAGGTGGCCGTTCACTCTCGGGGAGTCCACAGAGGACTCTGCCTGTTCTCCCTGTTTCAGTCTCGCTCCCTCCTGCCCAGCTCTGTCTCTTGCAGGAGCCTGTCCTTCCCCCAAACATGTCCGAGATGACTGCTGGCATTGCTCCCGAGGCATTTTCTTTGTCATTAGAATTTGTCCCTAAATATTAAAAACAAATGAGCAACCAATGAAATACGGATGTTTCACTGGTTTGAAAGCAAAGTCTTTGAATTTCTATTTATTCAATTGGAAGAGAAAGATGAAACTGAACTGATCAATAGACAAAACTAATCTATGGCTGAGAGGTCAGAGCAGCGGCCCCACTCGGAGGAGATACGACACCAGTTTGTGTGGAGGTTGAATATTTTTAGGAAATTTGTTCTGCGAGACTCCTCAGTGCTGGATGCACTGAAATTTATATTTAAAATAATTTATCAGAAATTTAGGCTGTTGAAGAGGAACATTTTTCCTCCCCCTTCTAAGTTCTTTCACTGATCTCATCATTAAATCCACATGAAACAGATTAACAAGAAAAATAAGCAAACTTAGTTACATGCGTATGTACAGGAACCCACACACAGCCAGGAAGGTCATGAGGCGCACGTGAGTTCTGAGGGAAGGATGCGCTAAGGTGCCGGGACTGCAGAGGGAGGGAATGTTTGCAGGATGAGAAGAACAGATGTCAGTGATTAGATGTCTGCCCTGCCACGTAGCTGGGTCGGAAAACAAGGACCTCGATTTATAACCTTTCAGGGAGACATAAACATTCTCATGAGCCCACAGGGACTCGATTGCCTTCAGCTCTAAATAATTCACACGGCAAAGTGGCCCATCCTGGGGAGGCCTGTTCTGAACCCCCTCGATCCGAATGCTGTCACAGCTTATAAAACACTCTTTGACGAAATAACAGAGTGTTATCTCCAAGGATTCAACATTTATTGGCCTGAATCATCTTGACTTCGGTGTTTTGTTTTCATTTTGCTTTGTTAATTCTCACCCGAGGATATTTTTCCATTGATTTTTAAGGAGAGTAGAAGAGAGAGGGAAAGACAGAGAGAAACACCGATGTGAGAGAAACACATCTGGCCACGTCGATTAGTTGCCTCCAGCATGAGCCCAGCCAGGGTCCAGGCCAGAGAGAAGCCTGCAACCAAGGTACGTGCCCTTGACCGGAATTGAACCCGGGACCCTTTGATCTGCAGGCCTAAGCTCTAGCCACTGAGCAAAACTGGCTAGGGCTCAGTGGTTTTTATGGGCAACACATTTTGCCAAATACAGCAGGTGCAGGGGTCAAACTATTGTTTTTCTAAATATATTCTTTCACTTTGTCCAAGAACTACTCCCAACTATCTTTAAAATCAGTCTATTGTGGTTTTATGATTCCTCAGCAATGTGGGGTGGCATTTCTCAGGCAGCACCCACTGTTTCCAGAGCGATTGGGGCGTGCTGGGGTACTCTCAGTAACTTTCCATTATTATCAGGGGCTTCCCGGGCCTCGGGGACTGGAGGATGGGTCATGCCCTGCCCTCTAGGGCCCGCCCTGGCCGTCCTCTGCCCCAGTCTGTGGCAGCAGTGGGCTCTGGGCAGTGGGAGCCAAGACTGCCTTCAGGGCAGCGTATGGGGAAGGTCCTGGCTCAGGACTGTCAGCCCAGGTGCGGCCTCACCCCGCTGGCCCCCCATCCCGGCCACGTCAGTGGGGGCGCACAGGGGACGCTCCTCGCTGCCGGACACACGACTCTTCTCTGCTTCTGGGCCCTCTGCAGAGCTGACAGGCTGGCTTTATGACAGAGATGCCAGGCTTTCTATCAGTGACGTCCCTGAGCAGCGGCAGGCTCCCACCCTTGCCTGTCCTTATCATACACAACAGGTTCTCAAAGTAAGGTTCCCAGAGCAGCAGCACCTGGAACTTGTTAGAACGGCCAATCCTGGGCCTTGCCTTGGAGCTGCTGAGTCAGGAACCCCGGGGTCCTGGGGACCACAGCCCTGAGGGGCTCTGATGCACAGTAGAGTTCAGGCAGCGAGGATGAGCACAATGCGCATGTGCTCTCCGTACTGGAGTCACATGGTGTCAGTGCCGCAGCTACCAAACCACTGCCTGACAGCCAAGGCACCAGCTAGAGGCTCTCCCTACCTTTCCCGCGTGAATCAGGCCTGGTGGCATCAGCCCTCAGTTATGCCCCAGCTGCCCAGACTCAGACCCCAGAAAGGAAGCTTTGTCACCAACAGGTGCTCTGACATGTATCGGCAACAGGCTTTCCTGTCTGCCACGTTCATGCTGCAAACGATGTCCTGGATCCACGGGCGGTTCCCACCCAGGTCTGGAGGGTAGACTAAGTGCACAGGGGCCTGTGTGTGCCTCTGGGCTAGAGTCTGACCATCCGCATGCATCATACTTTCCAACATTTCATCCCCCAGGCCCATCATGACACATGCTTCGGAGGTGACAACCACAGACTGCGACTTTGTAGGACACTCTATAGCTTTGCTGGTCATATCTCTCTATCTGAAGATACTCCTGCTCATGAAGGAAACCCCGCAAATCATAGTTTATGCTTCTCTTTTGGTGTCTCCTCCATTTCTCAGAAGCTTGGAGAACTTGAAGCTCCTGATGGCTTCTCGCTCCAGAGGGCCTTTGAATGAAGAGTCACAAATTGCCACCTTGAAGCAGGCTTCCCTTTCCAGGGAACACACACCAATGCCCGTCACAGGGAACATGGCCAGATGTTACCCCTAGGCCACTGGAGACCCCGAGATGGGGACAGCAGGGCATGTGCCTCGGTGGGATCTTGCTCTAAAATAGCAACAGTGTGGGGGCTCTAGGTCCCTGATGTTACAGGCTAACATAGCGCCTCATATGGCAACACGTGCCTAAGCACAGAGGACCCCTGTGAGTTTGCAAAGGGGTGAGGGCCACAAGCTGCCTATGGACTGACTGAAAGTGACAGGGACTTGATTTTCCACCCCCCGCTCCCCCGCAAGTCCCCTGGTGAGGCTCCTTCTCAGTCTTAGTGGGCCTGAGTCCCTGTGGCTGCATGCATTCCAGTGCTGACAAGCCTAGTGCAATTGGGGGCTGAGCTCCCGGACCGGTAGCCCCACACTCCCCAAGATGGTGCTGGGCACTCCTGAACTTCCAGCCAGGAGGAATTCTATTCCTGAGAACGGGGTGTGGATTAGCCAGGAGCACCCCGTCCATCACCTGGAGGGGTGGGGTGTTGGGAGCCTCGGTGTCCATAGTTGTAGAGCAGGGCCCTGCTCGTCAGTCCCATCTCGGTGTCATCGCTGCATGCTGACAGCAGGACAGGGCGCACACCCCTGAGGCTGCATCCCTGGTATCCTCTATGTTCAAGTTAACATGGAGGTGGGAGAGTCTGTTGGCCTGATGTTCACCTGGGACACACTCCGGGCCTGAGCGGGTGTCCTCCGCGAGCCTGGCTTAGCATTGCTAAGAATACGGCAAGTGCTTTCGGGACAGTCGCTGCCCTCACCAAGTTTTACTCTAAAAATGAGAACCTCTGGCTAGTGATGTGCAGGCTACATCGAGCCTTGTGCTTCCGCAGGCTCTGGGGTCACTGGGGATTTGTGGTGCAGGTGTCTGTGCAGGGATTTGTGGTGCAGGTGTCTGTGCAGGGTTTTACCTGCTCTCTCACCTTCCCCATGTGGTCTCATGGCTTCCTGCTTGGCCTGTGTTCAGCCAGAGACCAGGGAAAGGGACTGCTGGGGACTGGCAGACCAGGCTTCCCTGGCCAGGCAGCCTCTACTACTGCTGAAAGATCTCCTGGAGCAGCTGGCTCTGCCAGAGAGATTGCGCCATCTTGAAGGGAAGAGCGGCTGTAATTAGAAGCCCAGCCTTACCTTCAACCGGGGAGACCTCGGATACCTCCCGGGACCCTACAACCACAAAGCCCAGGGACCAGCTCCCTCAGCTGCGAGCCCATAAACACTGAGACTCCAGCCTCCCTGGCCATGGGCGTCTAAAACGTTTGTCCAGGGGGAGACAAGGTGGCGGGTCCTGCACCTTCTCACAGAGCAGATAAAAGGAACAGCTGAATCGAATAACACCCACCCAAAATTGGCGAATTAAACACAGCTGGTGAGGCAATCTGTGGATGAAAAGGTCAGAGATTGCCTAGAGCAGTGGTTCTCAACCTTGGCTGCACATTAGAATCACCTGGGAATCTTTTTAAAATCCTGATTTCTGGGCCTCATCCTCCGGAAATTCTGTTTCTTTGTTACTAATGTTGTGGCCTCACCCCATAACAAAGAAACAGAATTTCCGGAGGATGAGGCCCAGAAATCAGGATTTTAAAAAGATTCCCAGGTGATTCTAATGTGTAGCCAAGGTTGAGAACCACTGGCCTAGAGAGAGCTTAAATAGTTTCAGTCACAAAATCAGGCCTATCTACTCTCTATTCTCCTTTTCCAAAAATAGATGAATACATAGAATAAAGAAAGGGAAAAGAATTATATATATCCTATATAATAAAGATGTAATATGAAAACTTACCCTCACGCCATTGCACAAGATGGCTGCCCCCATGTGGTCAAAAATGGCCACCACAAGATGGCCAGCAGGG
Organism: Myotis brandtii; assembly: GCF_000412655.1. Classification (NCBI taxonomy): domain Eukaryota; kingdom Metazoa; phylum Chordata; class Mammalia; order Chiroptera; family Vespertilionidae; genus Myotis; species Myotis brandtii. The sequence goes on along the minus strand of NW_005371038.1, from coordinate 1,490,257 downwards.
GAGGGCAGTTGGGGGCAACCAGACCAGCAGGGGAGGGCAGTTAGGAGTGACCAGGCTGGCAGGGGAGGGAGAGCAGTTAGGGGTGACCAGGCCAGTAGGGGAGGGCAGTTGGGGGTAACCAGGCTGGCAGTGGAGGGCAGTTAGGGGCAACCAGGCCAGCAGGGGAGGGCAGTTAAGGGTGACTGGGCCTGCACAAGAGGGTAGTTGGGGGTTACCAGGCCAGCAGGGGAAGGTAGTTGGGGGTGATCGGGCTTTCAGGAGAGCAGTTAGGTGTCAATCAGGCTGGCAGGGGAGTAGTGAGGGGGCGATCAGGCAGGCAGGCAGGTGAGCAGTTGGGAGCCAGCAGTCCGGATGCCCAACTCCTGAATAGATTAACACAAAACCCTGTGCTCAAGGTCTAGTTGAAGAAAAGGCATGCTCATCTCCAGCCATAAAAAATACTTGCTCCAGTATCTATAGTTCTATACAAGATGTCTGGCTGTCAACAAAAATTTCTAAGGCATGTTAAAAGGCAAACACACACACACACACACACACACACACACACACATACATACATTCATCAGGGTGTTTGTTTTTGTTGTTTGGGTGTTGTCTGCATTTTTTGGATTAGTTGTTTGCATTCTTCTCTGGGTTTTTGTTATTTACATTTTTGGATTAGTTTGTTTTTTGGAGTTTTCTCCCCATATACATATATTTCCCCCTTTTTCTTTCTTCTCTTTTATTTCTCTCTTAAATTTTTTTCCTTTTCTCAATATCATTTTTGCACTCTTTTCTCTCCCTTAATTCTCTTTCTCTGGTGGTCACCTTTATTTGGGGTTATTGGTATTGTGAATACATTAGTGTTTGGTGCCCTGTGTGTTGTGTCTTGTCATGTTGTATTTTGTGCCTTTAAGTCAACACAGGAGAGAAAGAGAGCTACATAACCAGACACCCGGAGAGGAGTGAACATGGGGAGACAAAGAAACAGACCCCATACGAAAGAAAAGGAGAAATCACCAGAAAATGAAGTAAATGAAATGGAGGCAAGCAATTTGTCAGAGAAAGAATTCAGAGCAATGGTCATAAGGATGCTGAATAGGATGAAAGACAAATTTAGCAATATGTGTAAGAATCAAGCAGAAATGAAGAAGAACCAAGAAGAAATGAAGAACGACATTGCTGCAATAAAGAACATGATAGAAAGCATCAATAATAGACTAGCAGAAGCAGAGGACAGTATCAGTGAGCTAGTAGACAAGGTAGGAAAAAATACCCAAGCAGCAGCCAACTGGAAAAAAAATTAATAAGCAGGAGGAGAGCCTAAGGGAACTTTGGGGCAACACAAAACGAAACGACATCCACATAATAGGGGTGGAAACTGAACAAGAAATAGAAAACCTGTTTGAAGAAATAATGACAGAAAACTTCCCTGATATTGGGAAGAAAAAACTCACACAAGTCCAAGAAGCTCACAGAGTCCCAAACAAGATGAACCCCAAAAGACAGACACCAAGACACATTATAATTAAATTGGCAAACACCAGTGACAAAGTATGAATCTTAAAGGCTGCCAGAGAGAGACAGAAAGTTACCTACAAAGGATCCCCCATCAGACTAGCGACTGATTTCTCAACAGAAACACACCAGGCAAGAAGGGAATGGAAAGAAATATACAAAGTCACGCAAAGGAAGGGTCTGAATCGAAGCATACTGTACCCAGCAAGGCTATCAATCAAACTTGAGGGTGAAATCAGGGTCTTCACAGACAAAAAAGGACCAAGGGAGTTTATTACCACCAAACCAGCAATGCAAGAAATGCTAAAGGGTCTGCTGTAGAAAGAAGAAATAGGAAGGGAAGAAGGAACACAGGCATAAAGAATAAAAATGGCAACAAATAAGCACCTAAGAAATAATTACTTTAAATGTAAATGGATTAAATGCTCCAATCAAAAGTCATAGGGTAGCTGAATGGATAAGAAAACTGCTGCCTACAGGAGGCCCACCTCAAAACAAAGGATTCACACAGACTGATGGTGAAGGGATGGAAAAAGGTTTTTCAGGTGAAGGGAAATGAAAGAAAAGCTGGGGTAGCAATACTTACATCTGACAGATTAGACCTCAAAGTGAAGGCCATAATAAGGAAGGCCTCTTCATAATACTAAACGGAGCAATTCAACAAGAAGATATAACTCTGGTAAACATATATGCACCCAATACAGGAGCATTCAAATACATAAAAAAAAAAACTTCTGGAGGATATCAAGGGAGAGATTGACAGCAATATAGTCATAGTAGTGGACTTTAATATCCCACTAACGCCATTGTATAAATCCTCTAAACAAAAAATCAGCAAAGAAACATCAATCCTAAATGACTCACTAGATCAGATGGAATGAATTGACATTTTCAGAACATTTCACCCCAAAGCCACAGAATATGCATTCTTCTCAAGTGCACACAGGTCATTATCAAAGATAGACCACATATTGGGGCAGAGGCAAAGTCTCTTCAAATTCAAGAAGATAGAAATCATATCAAGCATCTTCTCAGATCACAATGGCATAAAATTAGAAATCAACTACAATAAAAACAATGAAAAAAATCAAACACCTAGAGGCTAAATAGCATGCTATTAAACAATGATTGGGTTACCAAAGAGATCAAAGAAGAAATAAAAAGCATCATGGCAACAAATGACAATGAAAACACAACAATCCAAAATCTATGGGACACAGTGAAAGCAGTCTTGAGAAAGTTCATAGCTCCCCAGGCTTAGCTCAAAAAACAAGAAAAAATGCTAACAAATTATCTAACCCTACAACTCAAAGAGTTAGAAAGAGAGCAACAAGAAAAGCCCAGTGTAAGCAGAAGGAAGACAATGATAAAGATCAGAGTAGAGATAAAAAACATAGAGACCAAAAAACAAACAAACAAACAACAACAAAAACACAAAAAAATCAATGAAACCAAGAGCTGGTTCTTTGAAAGGATAAACAAGATTGATGAACCTCTAGTCAGGCTCAACAAGAAGCAAAGAGAGAGGTGACATAGAGACCAAAAAAACAATACAGAAAATCAATGAAACCAAGAGCTGGTTCTTTGAAAGGATAAACAAGATTGACAAACCTCTAGCCAGGCTCACCAAGAAGCAAAGAGAGAGGACCCAAATAAACCAAATCAGAAATGATAGAGGCGAAATAACAACAGACCCCACAGAAATACAAATGATTGTTAAAAAATACTATGAACAACTCTACTCCAACAAACTAGACAACCTGGAGGAAATGGACATGTTTCTAGAAAAATACAACATTCCAAAACTTAATCAGGAAGAATCTAAAAATCTCAATAGGCCAATAACTATGGAAGAAATTGAAGCAGTCATCAGAAAGCTTCCAGCAAACAAAAGCCCAGGACCAGATGGCTTCTCAGGGGAGTTTTACCAAACTTTCAAGGAAGAACTAAAACCTATCCTCCTCAGACTACTACAAAAAATTCAGGAGGAAGGAACACTTCCAAGCTCATTCTATGAAGCCAGCATCACCCTAATACCAAAACCAGGTAAAGACAACACAATGAAAGAGAATTACAGGCCAATATCCCTCATGAACATAGATGCCAAAATCCTCAACAAAATCTTAGCAAATCGGATCCAGCAGTACATCAGAAAGATCATACACCATGACCAAGTAGGATTTATCCCAGGGATGCAAGGATGGTACAATATCCGCAAATCAATCAACGTGATACATCACATAAACAAATTGAAAGAAAAAAACCACATGGTCATATCAATTGATGCAGAAAAAGCATTTGACAAAATCCAACACCCATTTTTGATAAAAACTCTCAGCAAGGTGGGAGTAGAAGGATCATACCTCAACATAATAAAAGCCTTATATGACAAACCTAAAGCCAACATCATACTCAATGGGCAAAAACTAAAACCATTTCCCCTAAGAAAAGGAACAAGACAGTGATGCCCACTTTCACCACTCCTGTTCAACATAGTATTAGAAGTGCCATAACAATCAGACAAGAAGAAGAAATAAAAAGCACCCAAATTGGAAAAGAAGAAGTAAAACTGTCCTTATTCACAGATGACATGATATTGTACATAGAAAACCCCAAAGACTCCACCACAAAACTACTAGACTTCATAAATGAATTCGGCAATGTAGCAGGATACAAAATTAACCCCAAGAAATCTGAAGCATTTCTATACACCAATAGTGAACTTTCAGAAAGAGAGATTATAAAAACAATCCCATTTACCATCGCACCAAAAAAATTAAGCTACCTAGGAATAAACTTAACTAAAGAGGTAAAAGACCTCTACTCAGAAAACTACAGGACGTTGAAAAAAGAGATAGAGGAAGACATAAAGAGATGGAAGAACATACCATGTTCTTGGATTGGTAGAATCAACATCATTAAAATGTCCATACTACCCAAAGCAATCTATAAATTCAACGCACTTCCCATTAAAATACCAATGGCCTACTTCAAAGATCTAGAACGAACTCTCCAAAAATTCATCTGGAATAAAAAAAGACCCCGAATAGCTGCAGCGATCCTGAGAAAGAAGAAAGTAGGTGGGATCTCAATACCAGATATCAAGATGTATTACAAAGCCACTGTTCTCAAAACTGCCTGGTACTGGCACAAGAACAGGCATATAGATCAATGGAATAGAATAGAGAACCCAGAAATCGGCCCGAACCAATATGCTCAATTAATATTTGACAAAGGAGGAAAGAACATTCAATGGAGCCAAGATAGTCTCTTCAATAAGTGGTGTTGGGAAAATTGGACAGATATATGCAAGAAAATGAAACTAGACCACCAACTTACACCATACACAAGAATAAACTCAAAATGGATAAAGGACTTAAATGTACGACAGGAAACCATAAAAATTCTAGAAGAATTCAAAGGCAACAAAATCTCAGACATATGCCAAAGCAATTTCTTCACTGATACAGCTCCTAGGGCAGTTGAAACTAAAGAGAAAATGAACAAATGGGACTACATCAAAATAAAAAGTTTCTGCACAGCAAAAGAAACCATCAACAAAACAACAAGAAAGCCCACTACATGGGAGAACATATTTGCCAACATTATATCTGATAAGGGCCTAATCTCCAACATTTATAGGGAACTCATACAACTTAACAAAAGGAAGATAAACAATCCAATCAAAAAATGGGCAAAGGATCTAAATAGACACCTTTCAAAAGAGGACATTCAGAAAGCCAAGAGACATATGAAAACATGCTCAAAGTCACTAATCGTCCAAGAGATGCAAATCAAAATGACAATGAGATACCATCTCACACCTGTCAGAATGGCTATCATTAACAAATCAACAAATGACAAGTGCTGGTGAGGATGCAGAGAAAAAGGAATCCTTGTGCACTGCTGGTGGGAATGCAGACTGGTGGAAGACAGTATGGAGTTTCCTCCAAAAGTTAAAGGTGGAACTCCCATTTGACCCAGAAATCCCACTTCTAGGAATATATCCCAAGAAACCAGAAACACCAATCAGAAAGGATATATGCACCCCTATGTTCAAAGCAGCACAATTTACAATAACTAAGATTTGGAAACAGCCTAAATGCCCATCAGCAGATGAGTGGATTAGAAAACTGTGGTACATCTACACAATAGAATACCAAACTGCTATAAAAAAGAAGGAACTTTTACCATTTGCAACAGCATGGATGGAACTGGAGAGAATTATGCTAAGCTAAATAAGCCAGCCGGAGAAAGATAAATATCACATGATCTCACTCATATGTGGGATATAATGATCAACATAATTTGATGAATAAAAATAGAGCCAGAGACAAATGGCAGGGGAGGTGGAGGTGTTAGAGAGCAACCAAAGGACTTGTATGCATGCATATTAGCATAACCAATGGACATAGACACTGGGGTGGTGGGGGCTTACCTGGGGTGGGAATGGCTGGTGGTAGGGGTGTCAACTGGGGAAAAAGGAGACATATGTAAAACTTTAGACAATAAAAAAATAAGAACCTCCATGGCACTAACAGGTGCTTCATCCCGATCTTCAGCCAAAATCCCTGTAGCTCTGGAGACTTCTGTCTTGCTCTCCAGCTGCTGGGCTCCCTCTCCACCCTGGGCTCAGCTCCCCTCCCACTTCTCCTCATCCCCAAGCACTGGAGCACAGAGCATGCTGCCTCCCTGGCCATCACTGACCATGCTGTAACAGGCCACCGCTGACTCCAGTGACAGCCTGAGCCTAACTTCTCCCAGGGCACGGCCAGCCACACATTTCTCTTTCAACGCTGTTCTTCTAGGCCAGTGGTTCTCCACCTTCCTAATGCCGCGACCCTTTAATACAGTTCCTCATGTTGTGGTGACCCCCCAACCATAAAATTATTTTCATTGCTACTTCATAACTGTAATTTTGCTACTGTTATGAATTGTAATGTAAATATTTGATATGCAGGATGTATTTAGGCGACCCCTGTGAAAGGGTCGTTCGACCCCCAAAGGGGTCGAGACCCACAGGTTGAGAACCACTGTTCTAGGCCTTCTCTGTAGGTCGCTGGGGGACCCTAAGACCCTGTCCAGGGCTCCCCGCCCTCACACTTCCTGGAGAAGTCTCCCATGGAAACTGTCCCAGTACACTCTGCTCATGCACAGTGCCAGCTCCCTTGCTCAGCTGTGAAAACACTTTCTCTAGCCTTCCTCTTCCCAGCACCTTAGCAGGGACTCAGGTCTATGCTCTGTCCTCTCGTCCCCCCTAATCCTCCGCAAGGGAAATCCTAGCATCAGCAGTGCTCTTCTGGGGACATCATTATTGTCCTCTTGCCAGTGCGCAGGTCTTTTCCCAGCTCTGCAGGTCACTCTTGGTTCCGGGCAGAGAGTGGACGCACCACTGCTGTGTAGTCCTGGGTGAAAGCCGGACACCTCCCTGGAACATCTCCACATCAGCACACGTTCAGGGTCTCTGGGAAGGGAGACCTGTGGACTGGCCTCAGAGCAGGTGATTTCAGATCACTTTGCTCTTCCCCAGTTAAGCCTCGCTTAGTATCTACTGTGCATTATTGCGCAGGGTGTCTCTGCCTTGAGCGTTATTGCTGGAGAACCTTCTATCATTCCATCTTTCCTTTCATGGCGGGGCTGCGGGACTTTCCTGTCACAGACAATAGACACATGTTCAATGAAGGGAGACAGACGCTCTGTCAAAGTCCATCAAGATGACTAAGCCCCGCAGGCCAGGGCCACAGAGCTGCTGGTAAGAGTCACTAGACTTGGGAGTTTCCTCAGCAAAGCTGGTGTGCTTCTGACCTGAGGAGCGGAGACGCTGTGAGCCTTTGGCACTCAGGTGGTTTAGGGCCAGACTGTTGGGACATGTTCCCCAGCCAAGGCCTGCGAGTTAGATTGGCAAAAGGCAGATTCCTGGAGGCTGAGGTTAGGGACATGTGCCTCATGCAGACATGTAGGAGCGCCTGGCCAGGAACTCAAAGGGGTGGTTAGAACTTGGGCTCATTCAGCATCTTAACAATCAACAACGAATTTGCAGAGGTACCAAGACACGGGAAGAAGGCATTAGCTTTTAGGGGTGGTGACTTGGGGAGGCAAATACACGGGAAGGGATGGAAGGCAGGGCTGCTGGAGCAGATGAGCTGAGTGGAGTCCGCCCCTGCTCCCGGTGGGTGAGAGTCTCTGGGGAATAGAACTCTGAGCTGCCTTCAGGCAAGTGGTGGGAGGACAGAGAACTGTTTTGGTGTCTGTTTCTCAGTTGTCTCTAGTTCAAAACTATCCTCATGCCATAGCGGTGTACTCCAGTCACACTCTCATGGCCTGCAAGTCAGGTTCAGGTGCCAAGAGCTGTAGGTGGGGACCATCTCACCTCCCTGCCCTCGGGAAGCCGCCCTCTGCGGGTGAAGGCGGAGCGATTCCCCGAGGTGCTTTCCGCTGCCCTCGGGTTTGGCTAATGTGTAGCTTTGGTTGCATCCACAAACACTAAATCCACATATGAACCTACTGTATTAACGGGTGACATATCCTCACCACTTTCGTGACTCTATTACTTTAACTTCCTATTTTAAACATGACTGGACCCCCAAGAAAGTCTGCTTCACAGCCTCAGCATCAGTGAAGTTGCAGAGACTCCAAGGAGAGTGAGTTATAGCAGCTCGCAGCCTGCTTTCCGTTGTGCATGACTCTCCGGTGTGCGTGACTCTGCGGTGTGCGTGACTCTGCGGTGTGCGTGACTCTCCGGAGTGTGTGACTCTCCGGTGTGCATGACTCTCCATTGTGCATGACTCTCCGGTGTGCGTGGCGCTCAGGTGTGCATGACTCTCCGGAGTGTGTAACTCTCCGGAGTGTGTGACTCTGTGGTGTGCATGACTCTCCATTGTGCATGACTCTCCGGTGTGCGTGGCGCTCAGGTGTGCATGACTCTCCGGAGTGTGTGACTCTGCGGTGTGCGTGACTCTCCGGTGTGCGTGACTCTCCGGAGTGTGTGACTCTCCGGTGTGCATGACTCTCCATTGTGCATGACTCTCCGGTGTGCGTGGCGCTCAGGTGTGCATGACTCTCTGGTGTGCATGACTCTCTGGTGTGCGTGACTCTGTGGTGTGCGTGACTCTCCGGTGTGCATGACGCTCCGGTGTGTGTGACTCTCTGGTGTGCATGACTCTGCGGTGTGCGTGGTGCTCCAGGGTGCATGGTGTCCCGGTGTGCATGGTGTTCCAGTGTGCGTGGCGTTCCGGTGTGTATGGCATGCCGCTGTGCATGATGCTCCGGTGTGCGTGAGTATCTGAGAGGAAGCTCACAAACTGGAAGCAGTACATACTCAGCATGGAGTGAACTGCTCCTAGAGCTCCTCCAAGGCCTGCTTGCATTTGTGAGACACCCGCTGTCTTCTTCACTTACTACAGGACTCCACCATGGGCCTGCATGCCTGGCAGTAGCAGCAAGGGGTTTATTTTTTATTTCCCTTTTATTGAATATACTAGATGCCCGGTGCACGAAATTTGTGCATGGGAGCGGGGGGTCCCTCAGCCTGGCTTGCACCCTCTCCAATCTGGGACCCCTTGGGGCTGCTGGCTCCTAACCGCTCACCTGCCTGCCGGCCTGATCCCCCTAACTGCTCTCCCCTGATGGTCTGATCCCCCTAACTGCTCTCCCCTGCCTGCCTGATTGCCTCTAACCGCCTCTGCCTCAGCTCTGCCACCATGGCTTTGTCCGGAAGGACGTCTGGAAGGTCATCTGGAAGATGTTCAGTCTAATTAGCATATTACCTTTTTATTAGTATAGATGCCACTTTGACTAAAAATGCAGGTTGTTAGCAGGTTTTCCTATCATGGAAGGGGAGCCCGCAGTAGCATCCTGGGTTCTGACCAGGGCTTATGCACTCGTGCTTTATCTCAGCAGATGAGATTCCTAGAAGAAGACTCTTGGATGTACCTTGAACATTTCTATCGATTTTGCCAAATCATCCTCCAAAAATGTTGAACCACTTTAAACTCCCACCAGCAACCATGCATGTGCCCTCTGTCCTACTTTGATGCCAATATCATTGATTTCCCCTTAGAAGCTTCCCTCCCCTTAGCCAGGACTGCTTGGCACTTGAGCCAAACTCACTGTTCAGCCCGGGACTTGGAAAAGGGGACAGGATATGTAGGCCTCTTAGAGGAGAGTACATGATTTTTAGGAAAGATGAATGGGGGTGGGGGAGATAGTTTGTAACAAAGTTTGGGTGTGATGTCAACTTCCAGTCTCCTGTCCTATGATAGGAGTCAGTCTTCACTGGCTGATGGCACTTTTGCCACCAAGGGAACCTTTTGGGAGGGTCCGATTTTAAGCAGAGCAGGAGACTTCAGTGAAAACCTCTCCTTGCATTTGCTGTTTTTCAAGCATCTGCAGGTCAAGATCATCAATATAACAACATGGCATACGTTGGGGTGGCATGTTCTCTGACCTTCAGAATAAACCCAACAAAAGCTTGTTTCCTCTCTTAGATGATTTGCCACAGTAGTGTTATTCCCTGGAGACAGTATTCTGACCAGACCTTCCTGGGAGTGGTCATAACATACCCTGTGCTTGTGAAAGGTGTGGGCCATATCACTAAATAAATCCTGATTTCAGTTTTCTCATCTTGTGGAAAGGGAGATAAAGTTATGATAGTTTAACTCCCTTTCTACAGGTTTCTTGCCAGTTTGTGTCTCTGCTGCAGCCCCAGTGGCCCCAGTGCCTCTGCGGCCTTGGGGCTTGGGGCTGCTGGGGGCCGGGCCCCCTGCGGGCTTTGTCTCTGCTCTTCCAGCCCCAGCTGCCCCAGCACTGCCATGGGGCTTGGGGCTGCTGGGTGCTGGGCCCCCCCGCAGGCTTGTGTCTCAGCTCCTCTGGCCCCAGCGACCCCAGCAGCCCCAGTGGCCCCAAAGCCTCCTCTGCCATGGGGCTTGGGGCTGCTGTGTGCCAGCCCCCTGCAGGCTCTGTCTCTGCTCCTCTGACCCCAGCACCGAGGCGGGGCTTGGGGCGGCTGGGTGCCGGGCCTCCTGGAAGGCTTGTGTCTCTGCTTCTCTGCTTCTCTGGCCCCAGCGGCCCCAGCGCTGCCATGGCTGTGGGGCTTGGAGCAGCTGGGTGCTGGGCCTCCTGGAAGGCTTGTGTCTCTGCTCCTCCATCCTGGCAGCAGTGCTGACCAAGCAGGCCCAGAGGCCCTCCACCAGCTGGTTGGGGCAGAACGCCTACGTCGTCGACGATGCAAGTGTCCTGGCCCAGCCGCCGCCATCTTTGTCATGTAGTTACAGCTAATTTGCATATTACTCTTTTATGAGATAGAATTGGGGTGACACTGGTTAACAAAATTATACAGGTTCCAGGTGCACAGGTCTACAACACCCCAAGTCAGCTCTCCACCCATCACCATTCATCCCCCCAACCCTCCTCCACCTGGTGAGGAGTTGACATTCCAACCAGCACCCCAGAAGTGCCAACGGGGGCTTATAAGAACCGGAGCAACGGGTGATCTCCGCAGCACTTTTGGCTTTTCTGTTACCTTAGTGTCTAATTTAGAGAATGCATGGTGGTGCTGGTCTTTGCATTTCCGAAGCAGATGAAGCATCGTTCTGCTGGGTTTCATGGAGATTACATCTGATGAGCTCCGCTGTAGGCTTTCCTGAACTGAAGAAAAATGGTGCTGAGCTGCACCTTCTCCATCCCAGCCATAATGTTATGGGGCCTGGGAAGGCCCACTGGTACAAAACCCCAACTGGCAGGGGTGTGGATGCAACAGGGATGCTGACTGAATTCCATGGCTACCTACAGATCAACGAAGGTATTGTGTTTTGAACCTAGCTTTCCCACTTAGTTAACCAGAGTAAGTTAACCAAAAGGAAGTCAGCATTCCTATGTTGCACCATCGTGCAGCCCTCCTGTCTGTCTAGGGCACGGCCTGCCCTCACACAGCCCCGCCTGCATGGGGACTCCACTGCACGAACTCTAGAGAAGCACATGCACACACTCTCCATCACTAGACTCCGTCACCTCAGGGGACTCGGAGCAGGCAGGAAGCCCCGGGCCCGCGTCTGGGTTAGAGGCTTCTGTGTCCCTAAGGGAGTGAGCATCCTGCAGCCCACACAGGGCTGGACCAAGGGAAGTGGATGCTTTCCATCAACAAAAGCTCTACCTGCATCTCTGAATGCACACTGAGAAATCGGAGGCACTCATTTGGTTTCAAACATTCATTGCTTTATTTTTACTTTTAAAAGAACAGTTTATTAGTTTTTAGAGAGAGAGGAAGGGGGAGGAGAGAAACATCCATGTGAAAGCATAACTGCCTCCTGCCGGGCATCAAGCCTCCAGCGGGGCACGTGCCCTGAGAGTTGAACCAGCAGCCTTTTGGCGTAAGGGACGACACCCAACCCAGGGAGCCATGCTGGGCACATCCATTCTTATTTCTCCCAATATCAGCACTACATTTCAAGCAGGTACCAAGGCTCACCTTTCTTGCCTTGAGAAATTTGGCCTGAAAGAGAGGCAGCCTTTGGCAGCCTACCTGGGCTCAGCTTCAGCTCAGAGGAGGGGATGTGTGCAAGCCGTTCTGAACTGACGGAGGCGGGGAGATATCAGCTGAGAAGCAGAAGGGCCCTGAGGACTCTCACATCAGTAACATTTGCAATCTCTCCTGCATCTCTTGGGAGAGAAGATGCTGACGCTGTGGTGGGCTTTGGGGGCCAGGGCTCTAGGAATGGGGTTCCCGGGTCAGCAAAGATTTCAGTGTCCACAAATACACACACATAAAAGAGCCCTGGGGTTTAACCAACTGCCAAAATTGCCAACAGTGCCGATGCCAATAGCAGTTAAGACTCCTCAGAGGTTAGAAACCCTTTCCTGATCCACAGGGTCACATGGGGAGGTCACGAGAATGGACCGTGGTTATGGCCTAGATTTCCTCAGGACACTGCTGGGCCTTGGTGGCGAGATGCAAGCTGATGGAAGGGATAAAAAGGAGAGGACTATCCCTGCTGCTGTGTGGGAGCCTGAGAACCGGGCCTGCCTCTTTCCCTTGTGTCTCTCGGGAAGTCAGAGAGTTCACTAATCTCTTCATTTCCAGTTCTCCCTTTGCCTTAGCACTCGAGATGGCCTATGATGACTGTTCCCAGGTGTTTTCTAACAGTAGTTGATTCTTTTTAAAGCAGGCTGGTGTTCAATCCTGTTCCATCAGGAACAAAGTCACAGAGTTAAGACTCAGGAGGGAGCTACTTTAAAATAACTCAAAGCTTATCTGATGCTGCAGCCAGGGCGCTCCGGGCCCAGGACGCCTGCCTGGACCTCCGGTTCACAAAGGATAACTGGGTTCTGAAGGGCCCCGCTTCAACCCTCGTTTGATGAGCACTTCCATGAAGGACACTGTTAAACTGGGGGCTGATTGTGCATGACAGGGCTTCTTACTTCCTAACTAGGCAGGGAAAGAGGAATGGGGACATCTACACAAATCATACTTCAAGGTCATGGTTACTTAAAAGTAAAAGGATGGAAAACCTATACCATAAATACATTAAACAAAAGCCAAGCAGAAGTGGTTATATTAATATCCAATAAGCTAGATTTCAGAGCAAAGAGATAAGCGGGTACAT
>NW_005371038.1:1460417-1475757 GCF_000412655.1 Myotis brandtii | reverse complement strand
GACCAGGGGCTGCACCTAGGGATTGGGCCTGCCCTCTGCCACCCGGGAGCAGGCCTAAGCCAGCAGGTCGTTATCTCCCAAGGGGTCCCAGACTGTGAGAGGGCACAGGCCCGGCTGAAGGACCCCCCTCCCCCCCCTGAGTGCACAAATTTTTGTGCACCAGGCCTCTAGTATATATATAATCTCCTAAATATTTAGACATCAAATAACAAAGCCTGAATCACAAGAAGAAAACACTGATGGAGAAGAGAAGAGAAATCAGCACACCCACAATCATGGGTGGAGACGTATTCAATCCACTCACAGCGATTAATAGAAACATTACACAGGAAGTATGCAGAAGGATTGGACCACACGCTCTGCCAAAAGAACCAGTGCTATCTATAGAACCCTGCACCCAATAATAGCAGTCTGTGTGTGTGTGTGTGTGTGTGTGTGTGTGTGTGTGCATGAGTCTTTTTTAAAGTGCCCAACGTTCACCAAGGCCGCTAATATCTTGGGAAAAATTTTTAAAAGTGCACAACAAATTTAAAAAATTGAAAGCCTACATATCATGCATTATACAGTGTATGTCTTCAGACAATATTTTAATCAAATTAAAAACCAACAACAGGAAAAAAATACAAAATAAAAAACATTGAAAGTAAAAACCACATTTGTAAATAATACACAAGTCAAAGAGGAAATCTCAAAGTAAATTTTAAACATAGAACTGACTAAAAATATAACATTTTAAAATATGTGAGTAAAGCTAAAGCAGAGATGAGAGGGAAATGTATAGCATTCCACACTTCACGGGAAATGAAGGTCTCCAAACAAGCATGTGCACTCCTAATGCAGCAACTAAGGAAAGAACAAAATAAACCCAAAACATACAGAAGGGAGGAAATAATAAACAGAAAAGCAAAAATCAATGAAATTGAAAATAGAAACCAACAGAGTAAATCAATGAAACAAAAAGTTGTGTTTTTTTAAATCTATAAAATGGGCAATCCTTTAGCAATACTGACCAAAACAAAGAGAAGATCAAAATTACTGATTTCAGAAATGAAACACAGAATATCAGTACAGACAGACATCATAAGGATAAGGGAATATTCCCCAAACTCAATCTACATAGTTCAACAACTCTGATGAAATGGGACAACGCCTCAAAAAGTACAAGCTACCACAACTCACCAAATAGGAAAAAGGTTACTTGAATCTTCTAAAAACTAATAAGGAATTTAAATTCACAATTAAAAAAAACTTTCCCCTAAGAAATCTTTAGCCCAAGTGATTTCACTGGAAAATTCTACCAAAGCTTAAAGAAGTACTAACATAAATTTTACACAATCTGTTCCACAAGACAGAGAAAGAAAGAGCATAACTGATTCATTTTAATGCCCGAATTACCCTTGAACAAAAAGGTGACAAAACAGTACCAAAAAGAAAACAAATCAATATTTTTCATGAGTGTAGATGCAAAAATCCTCAACAACATTGCCAAATTGAGTAATGCGTGTATAAAAATTACACATGGTAGCCAGGTGATATTTGTTTCTGCCATGCGAAGCTGATTCAACACTCAAATATCAATCAGTAGAATATAAGCTAAAGAATCTTGAAAAAGAAGAATGAAGAGGATACACAGATGGCCAACAGCACATATCCCAGGGAAATGCTGGTTTAAACCATAGTGAGATATCACGAGGATATATAAGAATGGCTAAAATAAAACACGGTGAAAATGCCAGTTGTTGACAAGGATGCAACGAAACTGGAGCGCTCCTGTGTTGCTGGTGGGAACGTAAATTCACACAGCCACTCCAGAAAATAGACTGACATTTTCTTATAAAACCAAATGTGCAATTACCATATAACCCTGCGATTGCATTTATCTTGGAAAAATGAAGACTTATGTTCACATAGAAGTCAGTACACAACTATTTATGATAGCTGTATGCATAATACTCAGAAACTCAAACATCCCAAGTGTCATTCAGTGGGTGAATGGTTAAGTAAACTGTTGTAGATCCATGGCGTGGAGCACTACTCAGCGTTAAAAATGAATGAATTATTGATACATGGGGCAATTTGGATGGATCTCCAAGGAAATGTGATATGCAGAGAAATCATTTCATGGAGGGTATATAATGTATAATTTCTACTCCTTTAAAATTTTTGAAATGACAAAATTTGAAAATTAACTACAGCTCAGTGATTGCCAGAGTCAAAGAAAAACTAGGGGGTGGTTGTCTGTAAAAGGCCAGCACAGGAGATCCTTCTGGGAAATGCTAGTATCTTGCTTGTGATTTTGTGCTGCAGTTTCTCAAAATGTTTGCATTCATGTAACCTGGGTGGGTAAGCAGTACATAGAACCATTTTATGTTATTTGTTACATCTGTGTGCAAATCTAACTTTATCAAAAATAAAAAGTGTAATGAAACAGTCAACAAACAAAACAACACCCTCTTTCAGGGAGATCTTATTTCTGACAATTAGCAGGGAGTTTTCCCCAGAATCCTCTTTCCATCCCCATGGCCTCGTCCCTTCCCAGGCTCTCCTGGAGCCCTTGGTCCCGGGCCTCATCGAGGGCGATGGCCGCCAGGGCACTGGCGCCGTGCGGACACAGAGGATTCCTGTGATGGCCTTTTCACAGCCACAATGAACACTGCATACCGGATTTAAAAGAGCATATATTGTGCAATGGAAGGGACCTCAGAGAGAATTTGGTCTTTTCCTTTAATGTTACGGATGAAGAAACAGGAATAAAAATTAATGAACTTGTCCAGGATCAAAGAAAAGGGTATTGGCAAACTCAGAACTAGAATTTATGCTCAAGAATCTTAAATCAATGTTCCCTTCTCTAAACTATTTATAATTCACTTTCAAATTTTTTGCTTTCTTCCTTTTTCATAATCTCCACAATCTTGTTTTGATAAGAGATCTAAGAATCTGGACAACAACCCCCTCATCTCTGCATACCTATTGCCGCTGTACCTGTTTAAATTCTGTGCAAATGTCAAATCTTATTCTCCCTGAAACTTCACCTGACATCTTACAGGGATACCCCTTTCTCGTCTCATTGTCTTTTTTCATCAGTTATGAGGATCCATTTTGTTGTAATTTTCATCTCTTAAATACATAATACATTGTAAATTGTTTAGAGATACATAGAATTAATATGTTGAATAATTGTACTATTTTCAAAGATCATGTATTCTGTTCACTTCCATGTTCTTTTCTGTGTCTCCACCTGCTTTTCTTATTTTTTAACTTAATAACATTTACTGTTTCCTGTGCTGCTGTGTAACACCAGCTTTAAAGTCACATAGGAATCAGCTGAGTCTGCTTTCTGCTCTGTGACCGGGTGGCCAGTGGCGGATGGCTCTCGGTGGGCTGCCACGTTCCCCGGCTGCCGGGCCCAGCCGCCCTCAGTCATCTAGGGTGAGCTCGTTCAGCATGGGAGTTCCACCAGCAGCAGCGACTGAAGGAAGAGAAGAGTGGAATAACAAGATACTAAACCAGGAGAGGTAATTTTATAACTTTGGTGAGATATTTTAACACTTCCATGAAGTATAAATCCTAGCAGCTTTACTTTTTACTTTAAAACTAATTTAAAATAGATTTGAGGGTTGATCGTAACAAAATATAGAACAAATGAGACTAAAGATAAATGCATTGTTGTTTCTTAAATTAGCCTGGCGAAGGAAGCGAATAAAGGTGGGATTTCTCATTTCCTCACCTCCGTTTTCTTCACTCCTACTTCCCATGCAGAGCTATTCATAGACCTTTAGCAGAAACTAGCACACACAAGGCTCTCTTCCTATTTCAAGTAATGCCATCTGTACAACCACACAGAGGTACAGGCATTTTCAGATGGAATTGATTCCTGCTTTCAGGAGCCAGGGGAACATAGCTCTGTGTGACTGGTCAATACAACCAAACTTGATTTGTTGAAAGCAAAGATGTGGACACATAAATTCACAGGCAAACTTCCTTTTTAAAAATTTTTATTTTTATTGTTGATTCTATTACAAATGGCCCCATTTCTCCCCTTTGCCCCTTCACCCAGCCCCCCACTTCCCTCTGACCTTTATTACACTGTTGTCTGTGTCCATGGGTCACCCATATAGTATGTTCTTTGGACTAGTCCCTTTACCTTCTTTCATTCAGTCCCCCTCCCATCTGAGATCTGGTATTCTGTTCCATGCATCCATGCCTCTGTTTCTATTTTGTTTTTCAGTTTATTTTGTTCCTTAGATTCCACATATGAGTGTGGTCACGTGATACTTGTCTTTCTCCTACTGGCTTATTTCACTTAGCATAATAATCTCTAGGTCCATCCATGCTGTTGCAAAAGGTAAGATTTCCTTCCTTTTTTATGACCACGTGGTATTCCATTGTGTAAATGTACCACAGCCTTTTTACCCATTCATGTACTGATGGGCACTTGGGCTGTTTCCACATCTTGGTAAATAATGCTGCTATGAATATAGGGGTGCATATATTCTTTCGAATTGGTGTTTTGGGATTTTTAGGATATATTCCCTGAAGTGTGATCTCTGAGTCATAATGCGGTTCCATTTTTAATTTTTGAGGAAACTCCGTACCGCTCCCCATGGTGCAGCCCCTATTTTAGAAGAACCCTGGTGCATGCTGGTCAGAATGTAAATTGGTGTAGCTATTATGGGAAGCAGTATGGAGGCGCCCCAAAAGTTTGAAAATAGAACTATACCATATGACTCATCAATTCTACTTCTGGGCATTTATCCAAAAGAAATAAAATCACTGCCTTAAAGACATAACTGCTCGTCCATGTTCATTGTAGCTTTATGCACAGAAGCCAGGACATGGAAACAGCCTAAGTGTCCATCGACAGATAAATAAAGAAAATGTGTTACATAACTCAGCCATAAAAAAGAAGGAAGTCTGTAATCTGTGACATCTTAGACACATCTTGAGGGCTTTCTGCTAAGTGAAACAAACCAGACAGAGAATGATAAACCCTGTATGGTCTCACATATACATGAAATTTTAAAAAGCCGAAGTCAGAGAAATAGCCAGTAGAATGGTTATTCCCAGGGCTGAGGTAGGCAGGAGAGATGCTGGCCAAAGGTTACACATTCTTAGCCCTGGCCAGTTTGGCTCAGTGGATTGAGTGTTGGCCCACGGACTAAAGAATCATGGGTTTGATTCTCGTCAAGGGCACGTACCTCAGTTACAGGCTCGATCCTGGCTGGGCCCCAGTAGGGGCACATGTGGGAGACAACCAATCTATCAATGTTTCTCTCTCTGTCTCTCCCCTTCCCTTCCACTCTCTCTAAAAATCAATGGAAAAATACTCTTGGGTGAGGATTAACAAAAAAGAAAAAGAAAAAAAGGTTACAAACTTTCAGCTATAAAATAACTAAATTCTGGAGATGTAGTGTTCAGCAAGTTGACTATAATTAACAACGCTGCATTGTATACTGACAGTTGTTAAGTAAACAGGTGTTAAATGCTAAACCCAAATACAAAATGATAATTCTATAGGGGATGGAGCTGTGAACTAACTCTATTGTTCTAATCACTCTACAATATGTCCATGTATCATTCATCCACTCTACACTTTAAAGCAGCGGTGCTCAACCTGTGGGTCGTGACCCCTTTGGGGGTCAAACGATTCTTTCGCAGGGGTCGCCTAAGACCATCGGAAAACACATATATAATTACATATTGTTTTTGTGATTAATCACTATGCTTTAATTATGTTCAATCTGTAACAATGAAATTGGGGGTCACCATAACATGAGGAATTGTATTAAAGGGTCGCGGCATTAGGAAGGTTGAGAACCACTGCAAGGTACATGTTATATGTCAATAATATCTCAATAAAGCATTCAGGAAAGAGAAATGCTCCAGGTACTTATGGAACAAATTATGTAAACATAGGAACAACTCAGAAGGTTAAAAAAATGACCCATTCACCATATGAACACCGTTTTACATGTGCAATCAGAATAATTTAGAAAAAGAAAAGAAAAACAGAGTAAAATTTTAAATATATTTATATTTAAAATCTAAATATATTGTTAGATTCTCAGTGATCAGTCTAAAATCCATTCATTTTTGGGTATATTTTGCCTAATTTTAATTCATTCAGGAGTTCAGACATTTAAAATTGGGTTTTCAAATAGACTTTGATAACTTAGGGTTTTTTTTTCTTTTTTTCCCCTTTTTTGGTAAGAAGATGCACTTTTGCCAGATCCAGATGTGCTACACCATGAGAACAGGAGCAAGCACTGACCCCAGCGAGTCTCAGAGTCCTGGTCAAAGGGATGGGACAGAACAACATGAGTGGACACACGGGCCATCCCTCAGGGTATAGACACCGCGGAGTGATGCAGGTGAGGAAAATGAGAAAGCCTGCAGGTACATGGCAACCTAATCTGTGCCCTGGGCTCCCTCTCTGTAAGCGTGACCTGAAAGGGAATGACGAGGAAGGGATGGGATGGACTAAGCACGTGCTTCAGGTCAGACTCCAGCAGAAAAGCAAGCACTCCATCCCCCTCCCCAGGCTCTCCCACAGTGGGTGGGGGTGGGTGGGGGGTCCCTGGCTGCACTCAGGTCCCAGGCAGAGAACATGGACCTGCAGCCCACCCAGTCCTGCCTCCACCCCCACCCTGCGCAGGTCAGACAGCTCCACAGTGACCTGCCCTGTGACCGCAGGAAGCTGCATGTGACAGGCCTGGGCCAACGAGAGGGAAGGAACTTAAGGCATAAGATGCATGTCTAATATTATTTTGAAGACTAACCAGCAGAAATGGAAGTTTAAAAATATTTATTCTCTTGAGGCAGGTGAAGCGATCATGAAGTGTGTGAGAAAAACAGAAAATCAGCCGTGGCCGGTGGTTCAGTTGTTGAAGGTCCACGGGGGCACTGAAGGTTTGCCCATTGAGTTCCCCTCAGGGGCTCCTCCTGGGTTGCGGGTTCCATCCCCACCTGGTTGGGTGAGTGTGGGATGAGACCAATTCATGTGTCTCTCTCAAATCAATGTTTCTCTCTTACTTGCCCCCTCCTTCCACTCTCTCTAAAAATCAATGAAAGAAATATCCTTGGGTGAGAATGAACAAAAACAAACAAAGAAATGGTATCAAAGAAGAGAATTCTTCCAATAAAAGACAGCATGAAAGTTAGCAAGTGGAATCTAATCTAATAAAAGAGAAACATGCAAATTGACCACACCTCCGCTATGCTCCAAGTCACGCCCAGCAGCCAATCAGAGCAACTATATACAAATTAACCCAACCAAGATGGCAGCCAGCAGCCACGGAGCTGGAGCAAGCAGGAGGCTTGATTGCCCCGGCGATGGAGGAAGCCAAGCTTCCCACCTGCCCTGGCAGGCTGTAGACTCCGCTCAAGGCAACAAAGTTTCAATTATAGAAGATAAATAAATCCCAGATACCTGCTTCCAGCCAGCCTCCACTGGGAGCTTGGGTGGCTGGGGGCCGTGGCCAGCCTGAAAACAGCCATCAGCCCCTCACCCAGGATGGCCACCCCCCCATGGGGTGAGGGTCCAAGCTGGGGGGCTTGGCCAGCCTTCTAACAGCCATCAGCCCCTCACCCAAGCTGGCCACACCCTCATGGGGTGAGGGTCCCAGCTGAGGGGCTTGGCCAGCCTGCAAACAGCCATCAGCCCCTCACCCAGGATGGCCACCCCCCCATGGGGTGAGGGTCCAAGCTGGGGGGCTTGGCCAGCCTTCTAACAGCCATCAGCCCCTCACCCAAGCTGGCCACACCCTCATGGGGTGAGGGTCCCAGCTGAGGGGCTTGGCCAGCCTGCAAACAGCCATCAGCCACTCACCAAGACTGGCCAGGCACCCCAGCAGGACCCCTCACCCTGAAGGGGGTGTGGCCAGCCTGAAAACAGCCCTCAGCCCCTCACCCAGGCTGGCCAGTCACCCCAGTGGGGACCCCCACACTGAAGGGGCTGTGGACAGCCTGCAAACAGCCATCAGCCCCTCACCCAGGCTGGCCAGGCACCCCAGTGGGGACCCCCACATTGAAGGGGCTGTGGACAGCCTGCAAACAGCCATCAGCCCCTCACTCAGGCTGGCCAGGCACCCCAGTGGGGACCCCCACATTGAAGGGGCTGTGGACAGCCTGCAAACAGCCATCAGCCCCTCACTCAGGCTGGCCAGGCACCCCAGTGGGGACCCCCACATTGAAGGGGCTGTGGACAGCCTGCAAACAGCCATCAGCCCCTCACTCAGGCTGGCCAGGCACCCCAGTGGGGACCCCCACATTGAAGGGGCTGTGGACAGCCTGCAAACAGCCATCAGCCCCTCACTCAGGCTGGCCAGGCACCCCAGTGGGGACCCCCACATTGAAGGGGCTGTGGACAGCCTGCAAACAGCCATCAGCCCCTCACTCAGGCTGGCCAGGCACCCCAGTGGGGACCCCCACATTGAAGGGGCTGTGGACAGCCTGCAAACAGCCATCAGCCCCTCACTCAGGCTGGCCAGGCACCCCAGTGGGGACCCCAACACTGAATGGGCTGTGGACAGCCTGCAAACAGCCATTAGCCCCTCATCCAGGCTGGCCATACACTCATGGGGTGAGGGTCCCCGCTGGGGGGCTTGGCCAGCCTGCAAACAGCCCTCAGCCCCTCACCCAGGCTGGCCAGGCACCCCAGCGGGACCCCCACCCTGATCCAGGACACCCTTCAGGGCAAACCAGCCGGCCCCCACCCATGCACCAGGTCTCTATCCTATATAATAAAAGGGTAATATGCAAATTGACCCTAACAGCAGAATGACTGGGAATGGCTGGGCACTCTGACACACACTGACCACCAGGGGGCAGATGCTCAATGCAGGAGCTGCCCCCTGGTGGTCAGTGTGCTCCCACAGGAGGAGCTCTGCTCAGGCACAAACCAGGCTGATGGCTGCCAGTACAGCGGTGGTGGTGGGAGCCTCTCCTGCCTCCTCAGCAGCACTAAGGATGTCCAACTGCAGCTTTGTTCTGCTCCCCACTGGCAAGTGGACATCCCCCAAAGGCTCCCCGGCTGCCAGAGGGATGTCTGACTGCAGCTTAGGCCCAATCCCCCGGGGAGCGGGCCTAAGCCAGCAGGTGGTCATTCCCTGAGGGGGCCCAGACTGCGAGAGGGCACAGGCCGGGCTGAGGGACCCGCCCCCCGAATGCACAAATTTTTGTGCACCGGGACTCTAGTAGAAAATAAATTCAAACCATTACAAACATGAGAGATGCATGCAAGCCCAGCCCGGTGCAGTGAGGAGATGGGGCTCAGGTTAATCATCAGCAGGAAGTGGGAATGGGAAACAATGGACAGAAAACTGGCAAAAAGATGATTGGCACAAAATCCTGGCAAAGCCAAGCCAATGCCATCTGATTAGTGTTTCCTGAAGAGAAGCGAATAAGGAAAAAGAAAACATTATATTCATCTTTTCCAAAGATAAAATACAACTTTCTTAGGTAAAGGGTCACCTTTGTATGATCCGTTACCTAAGAAAGGATGCTGCGCCGTCTGGGAGATGCGCCACAGCATCCACTACATTTTCCAAGATGAATGATGGACTCAAATGAACAACAATAAAACCTAAGCTACAGGCAACACAGACGATGCAGGATGTGGCAGGAAACGTTGCTGGGCCAGAGTAATTAAATTCTGCGTTCTTTCACCTTTGGGCTGCAAGAGCCTTGGTTTAGTTTTCCAGGCCATGCTGTCTGTTTCTCCAGGCTGTTGGGGTTCTGGTCCCGCCTCTAGCTCTAAATAATTGTTTCTCTTTTGGATCCTGGGCCCTGCCGCAGGGAGCCTTTCCCTCTTCGGGGTAGAATTTCTTGCGGAGGCTCTGCTCCATCAAAATCTTCAGTTTGTCACTGGAAACAAGTCTTCTAATAGCACTCAGTGACCTTTACAGATTTCACAGAATTCTGTTTTTTTCCCTTCATAATGAGACATTTAATTATATAAATTGTTTCAAGTCACTAATGAATTTATTTGATATCTTTTGTTGATTTTCCAATGGTGTGATCTTTGTTCTGTTCAATTCCTATTGGACATCAATACTCTGACCTGTGTACTGGGCTCTATTAAATAATTGTTAGGTGTTAGGCTTTTTCTCTAAAGCAGTTAGATTTTAAAGGAATTTAGAATATGATAATAATATTCATTTACACACAGATTATTTAATTTTGAATCTTGGAATTAACAGGTGCTGGTCTGTAACTATGAAGGATTGTTTAGATGTAGCTTAAGAAAAAATAATATCTAGCACTTACATAGTACTACTATATTCTAGGAGCATTTAAAGAACTTTATATAGATTGATTTACTTAAACATGGATGAACCCTCCCTCACAGGCATTATTATTACTCTCGTTATGGATGGTGAAACTGAGGCACCAGAGGGATTAATAACTTACCCAAGGCTGAGATAGCTGGTAAGTGATGGCTCCAGAGCCTTCCTCCTCGCAGTCCATTGGACTCTGTCTCCTGGTCACACTCATCACACACGTTCCCACACATTGATTCATTCCACACACTTCTACTGAACAGTTTCTTCCCATACTTAAGACTTTCCTCATCTTCTGCTTGAGATGAACATGTGTACAAACACATTTTGACATGTATTCCTAAATTTCTTGGTATATTCTGAACTCCAAGTTTGGAATATAATGGATAGATTTAGGTAACTGGACCAACTCCTCCAGGGAGTCAGACTTGCTAACAAGCATCATCAAAAACCTTGTCAATCCCAAAATTGCTGTGTCAAGACCCATTATTCTTGTCTAGCCGGTTTGGCTTAGTGGATAGAGCGTCAGCCCGCAGACTCAAGGGTCCCAGGTACGATTCTGGTCAAGGGCATATGCCCAGGTGGTGGGCTCGATCCCCACTGGGGGTGTGCAAGAGGCAGCCAAACAGTGATTCTCGTGATTCTCTCTCATCATTCATGTTTCTAGCTCTCTCTCTCCCTCTCGCTTCCTTTCTAAAATCAATAAAAATATATATATTTTTTAAAGACCCATTATTCTATTGAATGAAACAAATAGTTGATCCCTCTCCACCTCTGAGGCATCCACTGATTAAACCGAATCTTCCAGAAAGCTAAGCCAAAGCACAGTTCTCATCCTTGTCCAGAGCCAAGGGCTACAAATCTGCAGTGACCTTCGACCTTCTGAGAAAATATGAGGAAGAGCCTGTGAGACGGGTTGTGCGGGGAGTCTGGAATCGGGTAAATGCTTTTCTCTTACAGAACAAAATGCTCTGGTTTTCTCTTCCCATGAAGAGTAGGTCTTTGTTATGGAGAAAGCCTTGGGCATATGTCACAATGGCTACTCTTCTTCTCCTCCTGCTAGAATTCATAAGTGACTTTTCTCTGCTCTTCTCCATGTTAGAGAACTTTTGCTACCTTTAATGCAACGGTTCTAGTGTTTTGTAGAAAGAGGTCTTCAGATTATCTAGTCCATAATCCTACTGGAATTGGAAGTCCCTCAATTCATTCTTCCACAATATGTATTGAGCTTATACTATGTGTCAGTCATTGTTAGCCATAAGAATAAAATAGTAAATAATTTAGACATAGATCTTGCTTTTTCAAAATTTACAGTCTTATGGACAAAATTATTACACAAGAAATAATAATAATATGATTGTAGTATATATGAAGCACAGATGGGGGAAGAGGGGTTGATTGGAGAAACAACCTTGACAAGATCTTTATTCTTTGATGGAGTTCCGTACTTACTTGGAGTTCTTGATTTTTTTATACATCCCAGGTCCTCCTCACTTTGCTCTATGAGCTCAGAAATGTCCCAGTTCTCAATCTCTTGATAGACATCCTCCATCTTGCACATTCTACTTTTTATTCATCACAACCTTCCTACATATATGCAAGATTTTTTGATTAATTAAAACAAACTTTGTGGGAAAATTGGACATCTACATGCAAAGAATTGAAATTGGACTCTTTACTCTATAAACAAAACTTGACTTAAAATAGATTAAAGACCTAAATGTAAAATCTGAAACTATAAAATTCCTAGAAAACAAAGTTTCTTCATGACATTGGATTTGACAATGCTTTCTTGGATAAGATACCAAAAGCACAGGCAACCAGAACAAAAATAGACAAATGGAACTACATCAAACTTTAAAATTTTTGCATATTAAAGGAAACAATCAACAGAGTGAAAAGAAAACCTATGGAGAGGAAGATAATATTTGCAAATTATATATCTGGTAAGGGGTTAATCTCTAGAATATATAAAGAGCTCCTACAACTGAACAACAAAAATAAATCATGATTTAAAAATGGGGAAAGGGCCCTGGCCGGTTTGGCTCAGTGGATGGAGCGTCGGCCTGCGGACTGGAAGGTCCCAGGTTCGATTCCAGTCAAGGGCATTGATGTTTCTAACTCTCTATCCCTCTCCCTTACTCTCTGTAAAAAAATCAATAAAATATATTTAAAAAAATAAAATAATAATGGGAAAAGGGCCTGAATAGACATTTCTCCAAAAAAGATATACAGAGAGCCATAAAGCATATAAAAAGGTGGTCAATATAACTAATCCTCAGGGAAATGCAAATCAAAACCACAATGAGATATTACCTCGTACCTGTTAGGATGACCACTATAAAAAAAAAAGGCAAAAAAGAGAACACTACAAGTGTTGATAAGGATGTGGAAAAATCGGAAACCTTGTACACTGTTGATTGCATTGTAAAATGGTGTAACCACTATGGAAAACACATGGAGTTTTCTCAAATAAATTAAATATAAAATTACCTTATGATCTAGCCATCACACTGTTGGATATATACCCCATAGAACTGGAAGCAGGATCTTGAAGGCATACTTGCACACACATGTTCATTGCAGCATTATTCACAAGAGCCAAAAGGTTGAAGAAACTGAAGTGTTCATCACAATATATACATATGGAGTAATATTATTCAGTCTTCAAAAAAGAGGAAAATGCTGTCAGTGTTACAACATGGGTGAATCTTGAAGGACAAGATGCTAAAAGAAATCAGTAAATAAAAAAAAAAAAGACAAAGGCTGGATGATTCTACTTATATGAGGTCCCTCCTTCTAAGAAACAACGTAGAATGTTGACTGCAAGGATCTGGGGGGCGGAGGGGGGGTTGTTCAATGAGTATAAAGTTTCTGTTTGAAAGATGAAGTCCAGTTCTGCTAGAGGGCCATTGCCAACAGTGTGCAAACACGTAACAACATGCTGCTGCACACCTGAAGCGGTGAACATGGCTGAGAAAAAAATGCTTTGTAAGTATTACTTAATTTCTTTAGATATTTAAGCTTTCATAGCTATACATTCATGATTTTCTATTTTTTGAGATTTTTACAGGCACATATTTATTTTCATCATAATGTAAGTTTAAGAATGAGGTGCATACTTTGGATAAATGATAATGATAATGTAAAGTACTTTTGCAACTATTTTCAGTATATTTCCTGACAACCTGAGCTGATTTACACAACAGAGATTTTATTTTTACAGGTAAACCTATAGAAAGAAAACTTAGACTTAAGAGATATCTCATTTAACCAGAAAATAACTGTTTTCAATCTTCCTTTAATTATAGGAATTTATACTCTTATTTTCCACTAAATTAAAGAAAGGTACAGTGTGCTAAAGAGAAGTCAACGAAAAGCTTTGGTTCCCGTTCATCAAATTTAATTTTAATTATGAGCAGTTAATCAAAAGAAGGCCCTGGAGGAAAGGCGGGAGCCACCGGGACTGCGCAGGTGGGAAATAGAAGCTCCGAAGGTGTGCAGACAGAGCGACGGTGAGAGTGCAGAGCCCAGCGGGAGGAAATGGCTGCACCTGTCGTCAGGGGTTTTATGTTAGATTTAAAGAGGTTTCTCTAGGGTTTTTACTGAAATGTAAAAGGAATGTACTGGTTATGAATGTACTTTAATTTGTTCATCTTCATTTTCCCAAGAACTCTGTACGGGGCGTGGCTTTATTTCCCAGCAGCCGGAGAAGCTGAGGCGCTTTCCCAGGCCACACACTATGTACCTGTGCCAGGATTTTTACCCAAAGACTAAAGTGTTTTTTTTTAATAATTAGGGGTTTTCCCATCCCTATATTTTGCCCAAAGGCCAGAGAATGGACTAGTGGTCCAACCCAAAGAACTAGACCATGTTCATGGACCGAGTCCACGGTAACCACCCCAGGGCCCCCGCCAAAGTCCACCTGGTCCTGGAGAGCGGACAGGAGGGTGGGGAGCGCGTGCTTTGCACTCTCACCTGCTCCTGTCCACCCCGTCGGGGAAAGTCCTGGCGCTGCTCAGGGGCCATTGAAACCCTCAGCACAAGAGAAGGAAAAGGGTGAAATCTTAATTCCTCATAAGGTTTCTGATCCCCTTCATAATACAGAGTGACCCGTTTTCAGTATAATTGTGAAGGTGTGAAAACATGATTTAAATTTAATACCCAGTATCAGATGTTAGGGGTAAAATTATGGTTGATTGTTTAAAAGGTATAAATTAAAAGAAATTGATACATATAATATTTATCTGCTGTTGTATGCTCATATAGATATATGATTATGCCTATCCCTATATAAATAAGTTGCTTAAATAGAATGCTACAATTTCAAAACTAATTATTTTATCATAGGCCAGAATAATTAACAAATCCTTGCTCTATCATTTTTCTGTATATAGTTTCAATTCCAAAATCATATTTTAAACTGATGGTTTGTGTTTTGATTCTCCCTGAGGAAACTTGGTATTTTTGAATTTCAACTTTTCTGAAGATATATATATATATACTAGTGGCCCGGTGCACGAAATTCATGCACATTGAAAGGGAATTAATTAGAGGAAATATTTTAATATTGCTATTTGCCCTTTCTCTATAATAAAAGTGTGAGAGATAAAAGGAAATGAGTACAATGTATATGAAAATAATACATAATTTTATTAATAAATAAACAGTAATAAAATGATATAACAACAAACTCATGATGTAAAAACAACACTGATGCAAATAATGACTGATAAAGTGATTAAACTTATTCTAATATCTCCCTGTATACCACATTAAGAGTAAAAACACTTTCAGAGTGCTTGACTAATTTCCCTTGGGATAAAGTATTTACAACTTTAACTTTAACATCACACGCTCTTCGAACTCGAGAGAAAGCAACATATAACTGACCGTGTGCGAAAACGGGTTCAGGTAGGAATATTCCTACTCTGTCTAGAGTTTGTCCTTGTGATTTATTAATAGTCATTGCAAATGCTGGCATCACGGGAAACTGTCGTCAAATTAATTTAAATGGGAGACCAGTGTCAGATGGGGACAAATCAATTCTTGGAATCAGA
>NW_005371038.1:1455121-1455759 GCF_000412655.1 Myotis brandtii | reverse complement strand
CATGTTATTGGATTTTGTTCAGGGGAATAGGGTGGTAAGAAGCTGAAGTGAGAGAATATAACATAGTTGACATTCGGGATATAATTTAAAAAACCAAAATGTTAACTGAGAAGCAACAGATGACAGATTGAAGTGATGAGTTTATCTTTTTGCCCACTCTCAGTCTCAGAGAAAATGCAGGAAATATCTAAGACAAAGAATAGACTCATAATAACATGAATAATATCTTCAAAATTAGCAGCAGTATATTGAGAAGATTTAAAAATAGAAGAAACTAAAGAAATAGAAATAGTAATTAAATCATGTAGGAGAAGACTGTTATAGCCTATCAATTTTATCAGTAAAATTCCAAGAAAATATATAAAGTAAAAATCACCATTATCAGGAACATATTATACTATTTTGAACAAATGATGTTGGGCCACTTGAGTTCATATGCCACCACACATTTATTAGAAAAGCTGGGGAAACCAAGATGGCGGCATAGGTAAACACTGGAGTTTGCTGCCTCGAACAACCACTTCAAAAATACAACTAAAAGTCGGAACGGACATCACCCAGAACCACAGGAAGGCTGGCTGAGGAGTGATTCTTCAACTAGAAGGAAAGAGAACAGCATACCGAGGCTCAGAGGAGGC
>NW_005371038.1:1453668-1453884 GCF_000412655.1 Myotis brandtii | reverse complement strand
AAAGATACAAATTATGAACAACAAACATGCATCTATCAACAAATGAATCTAAGAATCAGAAGAAAAAATAATCTGAGGAACAGAATGAACTGTTGATTATAATAGAATCAGGGACATAGAAAGGGAATGGACTGATTATTCTTGGGGGAAGTGGTGGAATGGGAGATGCGGGAAGAGACTGGACAAAAATCGTGCACCTATGGATGAGGACAGTGG
>NW_005371038.1:1450534-1453620 GCF_000412655.1 Myotis brandtii | reverse complement strand
GCTGGAAGGAGGGGAGTTATGGGGGGAAAAAAGAGGAACAAATGTAATAATCTGAACAATAAAGATTTAATTAAAAAAATAATAAAGATAAAAAAAAGAAAAGCTAAGATCAAAAAGAGATACTGATGACACTAAATGCTGGCAAGAATACAGAGTAATAACAGGACCTCTCATTCATTTCCTATGGGAATACAAAATAATACAGCCATGTTGGAAGATGATTTGGTAGGTTTTTATAAGTTAAACATACATTTACTATAAAACCCATTCATTAAACTCTTAGGTATTTACTCATGCAAACTGAAAGCATAAATTACTACAAAACTGTGTGCTTGAATGTTTGTAGCCACTTCATTTGTAATTGCTAAAAATCAGGGGAACAAAACAAAACAAGATGCCTAAATAAATAAAGCAAATTGTGGTACTGTTGTCAGAGGAAAATACACCTCATCTTTCCCCGTTGCTAACAGGAGTGGTGTCCTTACGATATCCCCCCACCCACAAAAAAGAGGCGTTTTCTGACTCGCACGGGAGGACGCAGTGTGTCAGCAAGCTTTGTTTCCATGTGCTCACGCGCCTGGGTTTCCAGAGTGCGACTTCCCTTAGACCAGTCACAGAGGAAGTACAGCTGAGGGTTCAGGAGAGCTGAATTCAGAGCCAGTGTCCAGAGTGTCCGTTCCATGTTGCAGGACCAATACAGCATCAGGCTAGTTGCAGACCATTGTGGGGGGGGGGGGGGGCACGGGGCTCTGGGCCACATGGGAGAATGCCAGGAAGCCAAGCGTGAGCCATGAGCCAAGTGTGCCCAGAGGAACCACGAGCGTGAACTTCTTTGTTAGGGGTTAGGTATCCCAAATCTGTGCACATTTGCGGTGGCCATGTCCATTCTGGTGTGATTGACAGGCCAGCATCTTCCCCGTGTCATCCCAACTTCACCGGGCGTGCGTCTGTCTTCCCTATGTGGTTCCGTCCCCCGGTGTTTTGCAGGGAACATGCCTGTAATGTCTGGCCTTCTCTTTGTTCCTTTTCTATTATTAATAACTAGCTCATTGCAATGGTTTCTGTACCTGTGATAAAAAGATAAAGGTGTTGATTCATGCGACACTGTGCTTGAAGCTTAACTGCATTTTTCTAAGTAAAAGAAGCCAGATGGAAGGCTATGTATTGTATGATTCCATTTATGTGATATTTGGGAAAAGGAAAAACTATGGATGGAAAACATATGACCTATTGCCATTGGTTGGGGAAGGAGAAGATGACTGGCTACAAAGCAATTGCATTCACGAAAAAAGTGAACAGTAATGTATGCAAATTTAAAAAATCAACCAAGATGCTATGAGATACAAGGTTAGAAATTGGACTGTAACAAATAAATCTAGATAAATTACATGTATATGGCACAATTTAATTTAATTTAATTTAAAAGGAATTTTTGGAAAAGTGTTTTGACAAAAAATTGTGTCTTAAGGCAAAAAGGACTTTACGAGAACAATACAGGGTGGGGCAAAAGTAGGTTTATAGTTGTTCATATGGAAAACAATACAATAATTAAATTATAACACAAGAATCAACTCTGTTTCACATCCTCACAACTGTAAACCTACTTTTGCTCCATTCTGTATACTCTAGTTGGTAAATATTAATTCATGCATATAGGTCTTTCACATTCTATGTTTATTCCTAGGTATTTTATTCTTTTGGTTGCAATTACAAAAGGAATTGTTTTCTTTTATTTCTTTTTCTGAAGTTCCATTGTTAGTATAAAGGAAGGCAGTGGATTTTTGTACTTTGATTTTGTATCCTGCAACCTTACATATTTGTTTATTGTTTCTAATAATTTTTTGATGGAGTCTTTAGTGATTTCTATGTACAGAATCATGCCATCCGACCAATTGATTTTTTACTAAGGTGCTAAGATCATTTAATGGAAAAAGAATAGTCATTTCAACAAAGGGCGCTGGAACAATTATGAAACCACGTGCAAAAGAATAAAATTAGGCTCCACAACCCTTTGGTGTACAGGAGGATGTTCCAACCAACTGAGCCACCTGGACAGGGCATGCTTCTGTTATCTGTGCAATTTCCAGGGAATCTATAATAATTTCAAAAATTAATTTAAACATTCACAGACTGTTAACACAACTAGTATCACTGATATTGTAGACAGTCAGTTGGCAAACCAGGGCATCTCCCCCATTGGCCAAGATGGTGCAAGGGGAGGTTCTTACACTGAGTATGCCAAAAGATAGAAAAATAAATGGATAGGGTCCAAAAACACTGAAAGCTGAAAGTACAGGACCCCAGCACGTCAAGAGCTGGCAAGATATTTGTATAGAAAAACATGTCCTCCCCTCTTTAACTCTATAAAAACTGCTGGCTTGAGCAGGAAGGAGATGTGATCTTTAAGAGGGGAGTCACCATTCTCCAAGGTCACTAGGCATCTGAATAAACCTCTTTCCTTTGTACAAGCACCTGCCTCAGGAGTTTGGCTTTCATTGCCACAAGGCAGCCAAACCTCTTTTTTTATTATTCAGTTTCAGTTCCTGCAGAAATGATGGAAGACTGTTATTTTGCACTCATCTCTCTTCTACCTTCTGAATTTAATTCTTTGTGTAAGAATTAACATTTTTTTATTTTAAAAGATCAGAACATTTTGAGGAGAGCACAGAAACTTCACTGTGCTTACTGTTTCTCAAAAAAGATTCAAGATATAATAAGAAAACCTGAACAGACCACTCACAACTGATGAAATCGAAGCAGAAATTTCAAAAACCTCCCAGCATACAAAGCCCAGGTCCAGATGGCTTCACAGACAAATTTTACCAAACTTTTACAGAAGAATTAACACTTATCCTCCTCAAACTATTCCAAAAAATTCAAAAGGAGGGAAGACTTCCAAGCTTTTCTTTTTTATGAGACCAGCATTATCCGCATTTCAAAACAATATCTGGACACTATAAAGACAGAAAATTAAAGGCCAATATCCCTGATGAACAAAGATGCTAAATTCTCCACACAATATTAGCAAATGGGATCCAGCAATATATTTAAAAACTCATACACCACGATCGAGTAGGATTTATTCC
>NW_005371038.1:1415976-1442069 GCF_000412655.1 Myotis brandtii | reverse complement strand
CAGTGGAGGTTTACACTGAGTGTGTCCCAAACTAAAAATATGAATAGATAGGGCCCAAGCACACCAAAAGCTAGAAAGATGAATGGATAGGCTACTGAGTGTGCCCAAAGCCAGCAAGATAACTGGATAGAAAAAAAGCCCTCACCTCCCTGTTCCTATAAGAACAAAGGGGTTGAGCAGGAAGCGGGGATGGCTTTTGAGGTGCGAGTCCACCATTCTCCCAGGTTGCACAAACCCTGAATAGAACCTTTTTCCTCTTGCACCAGCCCCTGTTTCATGAGTTTGGCTTTCATTGGGCAGGCAGCCAAACCTGCATTGTTCTGTTACATCGTGGCACACAAGCACAGAGGAGGTTTTAATTTTAAATAGAGCAGTCAGCAATGGTCTCACCAACGGGACCTTAGAGAAAAACCTGTAAAGATCTGAGCTTTTTTACAAAGTAGGTGTGGATTTGGAGATGTGGGATATCAGGAAGTGATAAAAGTTAAATGAGTTTGTAAGAGTGGGGCCCTGATCCTATAAGACTGGTGCACTTATGAGGAAAAGTAAAACACCAGCGCGCTCTCCCTGCCACCAGAGGACACAGAAAAAAGGGTCCCCGGTTACCCCAACTGCTCCTGCTTTAGGGCTTTGCCACTGAAGCTCAGAAAATTTACAAATGTGAATCTAGATAGATGGCTTTGAATTTCTTTATTCATATTTGGCAAAGAAAAAGAATAAAAAATTTAACCCAAAGATTATATTTTTTAATAAATTATTTCTGTTTTACTATATTCTTTTTCTCCTGCAAAATACCTTTAGATAAGTATTAAATCTGAATATCTGTAAGCCTACATGTCTGGTGCATTTTTATCACTTGTTCTTCTTAATATGAATTCAATATTAGCTACTTATTTAATTATTTATTTTATTAATTTTAAAGATCTATTTTTAATATCCAATAATATTTTTTATAGATTTTTTTTTTTTACAGAGAGAAAGGGAGAGAGATAGAGAGCTAGAAACATCGATGAGAGAGAAACATCGATCAGCTGCCTCCTGCACATCCCCCACCGGGGATGTGCCCGCAACCCAGGTACATGCCCTTGACCAGAATCGAACCTGGGACCCTCCAGTCCGCAGGCCGACGCTCTATCCACTGAGCCAAACCAGTTTCGGCTATTTTTAATATCCAATAATATTTGTTGTTGTTTTCTGGTGACTCTCGTCTTAGTCTTCTCAGGCTATCATAATGAATATCCACAGACTGTGTGGTTTAAACAGTAGACATTGATTTTCTCACAGTTCTGGAAGCTGGGAGCCCAAGATCAAGCTGTGGCAAATTCAGTTCCTGGCTTGCCATCGCGCACCTTTTTTCTGTGTCCTCTGGTGGCAGGGGGAGCGCTCTGGTGTTTTACTTTTTCTCATAAGTGCACCAGTCGTATAGGATCAGGGCCCCACTCTTCAAACTCATTTAACTTCTGTCACTTCCTGATAGGCCACATCTCCAAACAGTCACATTGCGGGGTTAAGGCTTCAACATGAACTGGGGGGCACAGTTCAGTTCAGAACAACTCTCTAGCATGCTCTTCTTTCTGGGAGACCACATCTTTGTTTGTTTGTCTACTCTTTTCTCTCCACCCTTCTTATGTTTCTTTTATATGTAATGCCCAGCATTTGGGATGTACTTCTAAGAAGGATTAGAGAAAAGTGCAATTCACCTTCCTGGAAGTGGAAGTCCATTCTGTGCATTTTAATCACTTATTATCTGTTATTTGTCAAATCCAACCACAATGAAATCTCCATAGGGAGAAAGAGCAGGTCCTAGACCATTTCTGATATTTATTTTTTTAACAGATATTTACTTTTTAATATATGTTCAGTCAGCCTTTTCATTATGCAATATTAGCCAGTAAAAGATAATGTAGTAAGATCTATAGTTCTTCAGAAAATATATTTCAACTTTATTTTCTACCTCAAGCCCAATGACCTTTATTTAAATGTAGATGCACAAGCAAGATATTTTCCAAAATGCAAAGACTCAAATATTTTTTTTTGGGGGGGGGGGGGGTTCAGATAAAAAAAATAATGGGAGGTAATTGGAGGGTTTTAAGCCAGAATCTGCTTTGTTTTGCAAAAATTACTCTGACTTCTTTATGAAAAATGGATTGACTTGGCACAAAGGGGGAAAACAAGAAGCTTTTTTGGTTATTGAAATAGTTCAAGGGCACCAGATGAGTCTCAGCCTACATGGGTGTGTGAAGATGGAGAGAGTGACATCATCAACAGGACTTCATGACGCAGTGGATGTGGGAAATTAGGCTACTCAAAATCAGAATGTCTCCCAGATTTCCAGCTTCAAAACTTAGATGTTAAAAAACTGTTTTTTGGTTTTTTAAAACATATTTTTATTGGTTTCAGAAGAAAGGGAGAGGGAGAGAGAGATAGAAACATCAATGATGAGAGAGAAACATCATAGATTGGCTGCCTCCTGCATGCCCCACACAGGGGATTGAGCCCACAAGGTGGCATATGCCCTGACCGGGAATCGAACCCTGACCTCCTGGTTCATAGGTTGATGCTCAACCACTGAGCCAAGCCGGCCGGGCAAAAAACTGTTTTTGAGGGAAAATCAGGAGTTTGGTTTTGAATATATTAAACTCGACATAATCATGTAGTGCATGTGAGGACTGTATTAGTCTGGTGGCCTAAACAACACGTGTGCATTTCCTCACTGTTCTGAAGGTCAACTGCCAGCATGGTCAGTTTCTGGGGAGAGTTCTCTTCCTGGCCATGTGCTCATGTGCCCTCTCTCCAGTGTACATGCACAGAAAGAGAGTGTGAGTCTGATGTATCTCTCTCTCTCTCTCTCTCTCTCTCTCTCTCTCTCTCTCTAGATTTCAGAGAGGAAAGGAGATGGAGAAAAATATAGAAACATCAATGATGAGAGAGAATCATTGATTGGCTGCCTACTGCATGCCCCCCCTGGGGATCTAGCCGGCAACCTGGGCATGTGCCCTAACAGGGAATTGAACTGTGATGTCCTGGTTCATAGGTCGATGCTCAACCACTGAGCGTTGGCCGGGCTCTGGTGTCTCTTCTTATAAGGACACTAACCCAATAAGATCAGCACTCACTCCTATGACCTCCTTTAGCTTTAATTACTTCCTTACAGGCCCATATCTAAACAGCAACGCTGGGTTAACTCTTCAATATATAATTTTTGGGGGGTGTGGGCAGAAACATTAAGTCCATGTCAGTGACGGTAGGTGGACCACTAAGCATACAACACTAGAGCTCTGACGAGAAGGCAGGCTGAAGAAATGTCAACCTCTGCAGGGTGAGAAGCCACTGGAGCAAGGACCCATGAGAAGAGAATTTAGGAAAAGCAGAGAGGGGTTTAGGATTGAACATCAAGGACCTTCCATATTTAGAGACCAGCAGAGGAGGTGACAGGGATAAAGCTGCTCATTGTGAGGCCACCAAAAAACAGAATGCCAGGGGCATTATACTCAGGGCACACCGCAGGCCTGCCAGGGCCTGGCCTTGCCCTGGGTTTCATTTTGAAATTCAGAGTCATCGAACAGGGCCTTGAGGATTGTAAAACACTGAGGGGGGATGTGTGTCCTCCTTGAGGTCCAAGGGCACGTGTGACAGCTCTTAGCAATCTCTCTGCCTCACCCTGGACATCACAGCTCAAGGGAAGTATGGTTTATGATTGTTTTTTAGTGACCTATTCCTTGTTTCTTTAAATGCATGAGTTTTGTTTTTCATGCCTGTTATTATTTTTTAAAAATAATTTTTTCATGTGTTTGAAGGGAGAAGAGTAGAAAAATGTCTTGATTGTACTTACTTTACTTACCTTCTCTGGGCCTGGGTATCCTCAGATGTCACAGGAGATTTATGACTGTACACATTTCCTGGGCTTTTGGAAGAATTAATTACATAATAGATGTGCAATGGATGTAAATTGGTTGGGAAAATGCATAGTAAGCACTCAACAATATACAATATTCATATCAATTTACTGCATGATTTTGGAGAAACTCATCTTTAATAAATTTAAAGACAGAGCATAGGAGGGTAGATTATTGAGTTTCTCTAAGTCTGTTTGGGATGTTATGACAGAATACTGGGGCTTAGCAACAGCACTTATCTACTTCACAGTCTGGCGGCTGTAAGTCCAAGGTGAAGGCACAGGCAGAGTCAGTGTCTGGTGAGAACTTGCTTCCTGGCTCTCAGCTGACAGTGTCCTCACAGGCAGAGGGGCAGTCAGGCCCTGTGGGGTCTCTTTTATGAGGCTACCAATGCCATTCATGAGAGCTCTACCTTATGGCCCAGTTCCCACCCAAAGGCCCCTTCTCCTACCACCGTCACAGGGGAGTACAACTTACAATATGGATTTCAAGGAGACAAACTTCAGTTGATAACATGAATTCTGTAATTATACACTCACTCTTCTATTTGAATGGGTATGGAATTCTACATTAGGAAGTATTTCCCCTGCTCCGCTATCTTCTAGTTTCAAGTGCTTTTGCTGAGCTGTTCATGTCACTATACTTGCTGAGACTTTGCATAGACACTTTCTCCTCCAGCAGCTTTAATCTTCCCTTGACTCTGGCATGTTGAAGACAGCTATGGGGCGCTCTTCCGATTCCGAACTGGCTGTCTAACTTTTCTATTTTTCATATTTGTCTTGGGAGATGCACTCAACTCTATCTTCTAAAACCTCTTTGGAGGTTTTAATTGTTTATATATTATTTATTTGTTTTCTAAAGCTATTTTTATCTACCAATATTATTTTCAGAGCTTGTAGGACTTACTTTGCTTTTTATTTGCAATATGTTTTTTTTTAATTAAGACTATTAATTGTACATTTTTTAGTTCCTTTTTGGGGAGATAGTTTTGGTTTCTTTCCAAGTTGCTTTTATCTGTTGGTTTGTTTTTGCCTCCATCTTTCAAATGAGGTGCCTCTGAATGTCCTGTGAGGGACGCTGCCCAGCGGTGGGCTTCTCTAGGCCCCAGGGTGTAGACTAGTTTGGGTGGCCCCTATTGTCAATGTAAGCAGATCTCTTCTCTTAGGCTGGTCAGGACCTCAGACAAAGGCCTTCCAGCCTCCTGCTCACCCATAAGATGCCAGTGGTCACAGTGCTTTGATTTGGTGGGAAAGGGCTGGATACCTCACAATTCAACACATAATTTTTTACTTAATTGTTCTAGTTCTCTGCACTCATGTTCCAGCTGAGTCCTGGCCTGAAGACCTCTGCTGTGGCTGCTACAGACAACAAGCCTCTAGTCTTGTGTTGGGGTAAGGAGGGTGGTAACCTCACGCTCTTAGAGGTGAGCTGCCCTGGATTATCCCCTTCAAGGAGAGGGTTCTCGGGGGTTCTCCCAGCTCTGCAGAATCGAGAATCAGACTCATTACAAACCACGAAGATAAGCCATGGGTCTATCAACACAGAACAAATGTTTAGTTAAACACGGCAAGATTAATACATGCATTTATTTCCAGTCTTTCCAGAAAACTCACTAAAATGTCATTAAAGAGTTGTGTGTGTTTTATAAGTGCAAATAAGGTAAAGAAAATAAAACAAAAGACAACATAACTGATTTTGCTAGCTGCAAAGCCGATGGATAGGAATAACTTAATGGACCGCCCTGTAGCAACTTGACAGGCAGCCCCATTTACCTATTAGTACCCAAGCAATGTTTTGTCCTTTAACTATAGAAAACAAATAATGGCTGTTTTATTGGACTCGTGTGAGACTCTAATGCATTTAAATGAAATAATCTGTGTGATAGGATTTATATCTAAAAGTATCACATGGTTTGGGCTTTGTCTGAAAGGAAATCTGTAAGTAACGTTACTGTGTTACATTAAAGATGTTTGCAAATTCTTTGCTGCTTTTCCCTTTGAAAGGCAGAGTCTAACTCCTGTCCCTTTAAATTGATTAGATTCTGTGACTATTTTGACCAACAGAATATAGCAGAAATGACACTGACAGTTTTCAGGCTGAGGCCTCAAGGGATGAACAGCTTCAATTTTCTGTCCCCAACACGTGCTTTTGGACCACGATGGCCATGTCCTGAGGAAATCCATGCAGCCACTTGAACTGGAGCCACTAGGAACTGGAGCTCTTAGCTGCGAGTCATAAATGAGCTCCCAGACAAAGGCCTGCACCAACCTCACCCGCCACGCTAAAAGTCCATCCTGAAAGTGCATCTAAACCCCCTGGAGCTGGGCCTGCCTGAGCCTGCAAAGAGCAGAGGGGGCAGCAGAGAGAAACAATACCTCATCTAAAAAGCTTCACTTTTGCCCTAACTGGTTTGGCTCAGTGGATAGAGCGTCAGCCTGCGGACTCAAGGGTCCCAGGTTTGATTCTGGTCAAGGGCATGTACCTTGGTTGCAGGCACATATCCGTAGGGAGTGGTGCAGGAGGTAGCTGACCGATGTTTCTCTCTCATCGATGTATATATTGATTTCAGAGAGGAAGGGAGAGGGGAGAGAGATGGAAACATCAATGATGAGAGAGAATCATTGATCAGCTGCCTCCTGCACGCCCCCTACTGGGGATTGAATCTGCAACCTGGGCATGTGCCCTAAAGGGGAATCAAACAGTGACTTCCTGGTTCATAGGTTGATGCTCAACCACTGAGCCATGCTAGCCAGGCAAAAGTGAAACTTTTTTAAATAACTGTAAAATATTTAAAGTACCAATTAAAAACAAAACTTGTAAACATTAAAATATCAATAAACAACATTTGATAACAGAAGACTGAAAAGATATGATTCAGATGTAATGGCATCACTGTCTCTGCCTGCACTTCAGTGATGCCAATTGTCTGAGTTCTAGGCCAAAGGGTGAAGCCCTTGGTCTAATTCTGAGTTCCTGAATGTGCCCAGGCACTTTTACTTTCTGGGTCTTAGATCTTCTTTTTTTAATTTCTCAGTTCATGTAAGATTATAAGGAGAATTTTTTTGAAATTATAAAGAAAATTTATGATTTGTAAAAAATATATAAATCAAGTTACCTCATATAAGCACATTAAAAAAAAATCAGACGGGAGCCCGGTCAGTATAGCTCAGTGGTTGAGTGTCGACCCATGAACCCACAGGCTGCTGGGGTTCAATTCTCAGTAAGGGCACACGCCCTGGTTGTGGGGTCCACCCCAGTAGGGGCATGAAGGAGGCAACCAATAAAGTCTGTCTCTCATCGAGATTCTATCTCTCCATCCTTCTCCCTTCCTCACTCTAAAAAAAAAATCAATAAAAACATTAACAAAAAAATCAGACTGGAGCCCTAGCTGGTTTGGCTCCATGGATAGAGCATTAGCCTGGGAACTGAAAGATCCCAGGTTTGATTCCAGTGAAGGGCACATACCTGGGTTCCGGGCTCGATCCCCAGTAGGGGGCGTGCAGGAGGCAGCCGATCAATGATTCTCATCATTGATGTTTCTATCTCTCTCTCCCTCTCCCTCTCCCTTCCTCTCTGAGATCATTAAAACAAAACAAAACGAAACAAAAAAATCAGATTGGATTTTTTTAGATAGATGCTATTATTCATCTATTCCTACATTTATTTATAGGTTTGCATTTTCTTTGGTCTTTAGACACAATTTCTACTTGCAATGCATGTGAATAGTGGGTCAGTGACAAATCCCAGTTGCTAATTTTCAGGATAATGAAAGCTGTCATTTGTTGATGGAAGCTGAAAAGAAAAGATTAAGCAAGGATTTTCAGGGTCATTTGATTCTCTTCCTGTTGAAATAGACTCACATTTTAATGATTCCCTTGTGTAGCTTTCAGTGTGGCAATAGATTAGACAAAGTAATATCCTATGTTGCATCTGTGTTCAGGATTTTTGCATCTAATGTTCTGAAACTCTCCATGGAAACAACCATCCATGGAAACCACTACAGATCGGTGCATGTCCCTCAGGCATGCCTGTGTTATGCATATCATTATTTGATTTTTTGAGATGATTCCAATATTTTCATGAGCAAGTCATAAAAATAGCAGGGACCGGCAGGAAAGCTGAAAGGGCAGCAGCCAGGGCCCCTGGCAGCGAGGTTTCACAGGCCAGATGGAGGGCAGCTTTTCGGATCTGGCC
Organism: Myotis brandtii; assembly: GCF_000412655.1. Classification (NCBI taxonomy): domain Eukaryota; kingdom Metazoa; phylum Chordata; class Mammalia; order Chiroptera; family Vespertilionidae; genus Myotis; species Myotis brandtii. The sequence continues at coordinate 1,433,979 of NW_005371038.1, read as the reverse complement.
CTGTTTCATTTTGTAAGCTTGGAGCATAGTGTCGCCCATACCCCCACGAGGCCACCTATTTCCTGACCTCAGGTATCAAGGATCCTGCCTCTGGGTTTCCTTTATCAACAAGCAATGAGTATAAAGGGGAGACCGAGCCTGCTGTGGAAGCCAAACAGGCTTTCCTGAGTGCCTGCCATGTGCAAGGAATTTACTGCTCAGATCACGTGAGTAAACCGGCAGGCTTAGAGTCCACAGGGGAGGAAGCCAGTGCTTGGGGTTTCAACAGAGAAGGAGACAGGAGCCAAAACTGCCCAGGAGGAACACAGGGAAATTTTCAAGGTCGTTGTGGACGTCTGGCTTTCGGACCAGCCAACCCTTCTAGTTTCTCTGCTGCTTTCGAACACTGTTTCTTCACCTTTAACTCGGAGCAGCCCACACCTGCCTTTTCAGATCCCTAGCATGCCTTCTGCGTCCCCATTGCAACAGGCCTCCTCCCTTCTTCTCCTCACTGTGTGTGTCCTCAGCCAGAGGCTGTCAGGAATGTCTCCCCTGAAAATCAGCCTGCATCCTCCACGGGGCACGGGAAGCCTGACCGGGACGTGGAGCTCTATGCCAGTGAAGCCAAAAGGCGGCGGTTGCGTCCAAGATTGTTGTCTCTCAAAACCAAAGCATGAATCTGTGGACAAAAAGCAATGAGCAGAAGCAAAGTTTACTGGGAGAAGCCAGTTCTGGAACAGGTGCTGCTGGGGTCCAGGAGCAGCCAGCGTCCAGCCTTCCTTTCCATGTTGCAGCCGGTGTAGTTCAGCATCCCAGCTAACTGAAGTCCACTAGTCCAGTGTGGTGGCCCAGTGGCCATAAGCCACGTGGGCCTGGGGAGCATATCCCTTGCCAGGAACCCAGTGCTGCTGAGAGACACAGGATAGTGTGCTTCTTTGTCTAGAGGTAGATACATACCTTGCTAGCTCCTGATTGGTACTTCCAAAGAATTCTGCCTCAGCAACATCCTTGGGATTGATTATACGCCTCACTGCCTTGTGATTGGTTATTTGCAAGCTGCCTGTCTTGTAACATCCATACATTTGAAAGCTCCCATGCAGGCCTTTCTTTTCCTGCCCAGCTGGGTTGCCTTAGCAACCCACACCTGCTGGTTTGGTTCTCTGGTTCTACTTCCTTCCTCCATGGTCCAGTCCCTGACTACCTGGCCCTCTTCTGTCTCCTCAGGAGGTCATGATCCCAACCGTTGAACTGTATCTGCTCCGTGAAGAGACAGTGTGCCAAAAGACAAAGATGCTGCATTGGCTTCCTTTCTAGAAAAATGATTAACACTCAAATCAGTTATGCAATTTCTTTACATCTGCATGAAAATGAAACTGATAAAACTAATTAGAGTTCCTTAAAATTTCTTTGGCTGGCTCATTTTTTAATGCTAGTATTAAGCTACTAGGGACACAGTGCACAAATTTGTGCACCTTGAAAGGAACTGTGGGCTGCAAGGCTGCGGTGGGCACAGGGGTGGATCTTGGCCCATCCTCTGCGCCCCTTGCCCAGCCCCTCCCACTGATGGTGCGAAGCGATTTGGGCCAGCGCCAGCAGCAGGTGCGAGCAGCGGCTGCTGCCCTGATCGCCCCTCAGAAGCAGGAGGAGGTGAAGAAGCCCTGAGGGGTGATCGGGGCTGGCAGCTGCTGCTCCCACCCACTGATGGTGCCAAGCAATAGTAGCTGGCGCCGGGCGCCAGAAGTGGGTGCAAGCGGTTTTCCCATGGTTTTATCTATGTTGATTTCAACAAGTGTTGAAATTAAATTAAAAGTATTGTATTAAAAATACTACAGTATTTGGAGTGGTAATTTTTTTCCTGCTGCATTATGCTATGCTGTGAGATTCCTTTCTTCCTTTAGCCCACTTCATCCAGCCTGTGAAGTGTGTGGACTGACACTGTGCACACCCAGCCTGAGAGAACAAGTGGAATAGTAGTGCTTCCTTCTGCGTGTCCACAATCCGCTCCTCTGGGGGTGGCGCTCCTGTGCACACCTGTTCAGTTTCCTGTGGTGATTTCGGTACTGAGGAGGGTAAATGCCAAACAATAAGTTAATAGTCTCATTGGTATGATTGGCGATAAGGAATTTACATCTGAAATCATTGAGTTAACATTTTAAATAACAGTGTGAAAGCCTTTCTTAGAGTATTTCTAGGAACCCATGAATGCAGGGGCACTTAGTGATGCAGATAATCCATCCCCAAATATAGAAGAATGGGTGCGAATTGGGAAACCTCCGTCATAATCGCTGCCTGCCTGTGGGTTAAGTGGTGTGAACTGAGGAGGCAGTGAGCACAGGTGGGCCACGGTCTGTCCTGGGCGGGAGCAGCTTTAGAGGGGGAGTTGGTGGGAGAACACTGAAGCCAAAGAGAAAGGAGCAGACACAACTGACTGGCAGATAGGCTGGAAACTTAGGGGGAATTTGGAATCCTACCTGCAGGCATGTAAAGGAAACCCAGTTCATTGGTCTTTTGATAAATGAGGAAGTAAAACAAGCAAATAAGAAAGATAAGGAAAGAAAGAGAATGTGTTAGAATAAAACAGACACCTCCTGGCTGCATGTCAGCAGGGAGCACAGGTGGAGCAGGGGCCGGGCAGCTCGGGCTTCAGAGCAAAGCTGCTGGAGAGAAGCCTGTTGGGTAGACCCAGGGGACAGACAGTGGGGAAATATAAAGCAGCCCCAATTTTACTTATTTATTTTATTTTTAAATTGAATTTATTGCGGTAATATTGGTTAATAAAATTATATCCATTTCATGTGTATAATTCTATAATACAGCATCTGTGTGTTGTATTTTTTGTTCACCACCCCAAGTCAAGTCTTCCATCACCATTCATGCCCCCTGTACCTTCTTCTATCTCCTCCCACTCCTTTTCCCTCTGGTAATCACCATACTGTTATCTGTGCCCATGAATTTTGTTTTTTTCTTTGCTTAATCTCTTCACCTTTTACACCAAGTCCCCAATACCCTCTCCTTGAACAGCTGTTAGTCTGTTCTCTGAGTCTGTTTCCATTTTGTTTGTTAGTTTATTTTGTTCATTAGATTCAACACATGAGTGAGATCATATGGCATTTGTCTTTCTTTGACTGGCTTATTTCACTTAGCATAATACTCTATAGGTCTATCCATGCTGTCCCAAAAGGTAAGATTTCTTTTTTTTTATGGTGGAGTAGTATTCCATGGTGTAAATGTACCATAGCTTTTTATCCATTCATCTGCTGATGGGCACTTGGGCTGTTTCCAGATCTTAGCTATTGTAAATAATGCTGCTATGAACATAGGGGTGCATATATTCTTTCAAATTGGTGTTTCAGGATTCTTAGGATATACTCCCAGAATTGGGATCTCTGAGTCTTAATGTACTTCCATTTTTAATTTTTTGAGGAAACTCCATACTGCTCTCCACAGTACAGCCCTTATTTTAGAAGAAACCTGGGTTCAGAGAAATCCAACGCCTGCCAGGGGTTTACATTGGTGCTGAGGGTCCCCAGGCAGTGCGACACTTGGAAAGAAGGAATAGAATATCAGAAACCTGAACTCCTTTCCAACTGTGTCTTGCTAATTCACTTATTTTTGAAAAGTAAAAAGTGCCTACTAAGAGTCAGACATGGTAATGGATTGAGGATAAATCAATGAACATGTATGTGTTCCCTTCACTCTTAGCCCTCATCATCATAGGGTTAAATACCAATTGTGGAAGGAGCTGTGTAATAGAAACTAACGATGTGGGTGGGGCCAAGGGGCTGGCCTGTCTGACAACATGATCACAAAGGAGGTGGCTTGCTGAGAGCTGTTGGAAATGGTGCTCTTGCTGAAGGAAAAATGGGTGCAAAACCAAGGGGAAAAAAGCCTGTTCTCAGAACTTGACTTGCTTTCCAAGCTGAGGTGCAAGTGGCTTCAGTGAATTATAGAAAAGGGCGAAATGAAAAAGGAGGTCAGATAGTAGGCAAAGGCCAACCATGTGAGGCGGGGCGGGCCACCCGTGAAGCTGAATTTCACCCTAAATGCAATGGAATCAGGGTTATGTCATAATCAAGGGCTTCTTAAAAAGCCATGTTTTGTGAACATCTTCCTGCTACATTATTGAAATTCAGATCAATCAGGAGTAGGAAAAAGGAGGAGCAAAGCGATGAATGCAGCAGCCTAGGCGTGAGGTGACAGTGACCGAGACCACCATGGCCAGGGGAGAAGGGAGGTCACAGAGTCAGACCTGCTGGGCAGTGGCGTGTGGTGAGAGTGGTGGCCTGAGGAGACGTCAAGGCTGAGTCCTAGCTTGTGCAGTACAGTCAGCTTCCTCCGGAAAGGTTTCACCTCAGGCAGGAGCTACACTTAGAACACTCCAAATTAGGTTCGCCTGCTTCCGTTCCCACAGAGAAGCCGGAGGTACCCTGTTACAGCCCACACCCAATCACATCACTTACTTGCTTAACACCTCCCTTCTGACATGCAAACCTGCACCCCAGCCTACAAGGCCCCTCATCACTCACATCTCCCCCATCCTTCACGCCCGTTCATTCTGCTCCGAGCACACTGCCTTCTCCGCTTCACAGACCATCTGCGAGGCTGTGTGGACCACGGCTGTGTGGGCTGAGGCTGAGTGGAGGCAACCATCTTTGGCAATGAGAACAGCAAGGGAAGAGTGGCCAAGTGCTGGATGCCATTAATACTGATGCTTAAATGACAAGAATGTGACAGAGGGTGTCCAGAAGGACAGTAGGAGTCACACTTCAGGGTAGGAAGTGGTAGGGGAATGGCTGAGACTGAAGCAGCTCTGTTGGGAGGTGGGAGAGGATGATGGGGAAAAGAAACCTCAACTCCATTTCCTGTCCCAGAGTAGGGTTTGTGGAGACCAGGCCAGCCCCCGCTGAGAAGGTTGCACGGGAGGTGTATCCTGGAGAAGAGTCAGGGCCAGAGAAGGCCAGGAGGTGAACCTCGAAGGAGGAGTTGGGAGCACAAGGAACTTTGTTAATGACAGTTCCGAGGTCATGGTGCAATGACTTGGTAGAAATGAGAACAAGTGTGTTGCTGTGTCTGATTTAGAAGGGCTCCTTATATCCAATTTCATGTCAGACATGGAAGGAAGTTACAAAGACCCTGTGAGAGCCACTTCTCCACTGACAGCAAGAATAGTGCCCAAGGGTGTCCTCAGTCTGGTTTGGGGTTCTCACTGGGTGTGGCAGGCGGAAGCCTCCTGCAAGGGTGGTAGGTAGAGCTACAAGAATCCTTGGCTCAGCACAAAGGGAAAATTCATTGTCCCTGGAGGCCAGGACAGCATGGAAAGGGAAACCCTCTCTTCTTCAACATGCGCCTCATTTGGATTGTGCCTGTTAATGACAAAATTCACATACAAATAAAGAGCGAGAGGTCAAGTATCAGCAGGGAAGACAAAGGGGGCTGACTCTGGGATCACCTGAGAAACAGGAGTGCTCAGTGGGAGAAAATCCTACATGAGAATGCTAAGCCGTTTATGAGAGAGGTTACGTTTCGCAGGACGCCAACCCCATAGCAACTTGGCAGATAACTTGTCTACCAGGCTGTGAAAGGGTGGACTTCGCCTATGTCTTCAGGTCAGCCTCTAACCTGACAGGGCTGCCATCCAGCTGTGTGTTCAGCTGTTAATTGTTAATCAAATACATTTATACTTCAACTAGAGACCCGGTGTATGAAATTCATGCATGGGGGGGAAGGGGGGCGCGTCCCTCAGCTCGGCCTGTGCCCTCTCGAAATCCGGGATGCTGCATGCACCAGTGACCATACTTTTCATACAGGTGAAAGGCATCTTGCTGTTGTATGGGCAGCTACATTTTTTTGCCCCGATTATAAAAAGTAGTACATAACATGATCCTTCTGAGGCAGTATTACCATTTCCCCCATATTATGGGTGGAAAAACTAAAGCAGAGAGAAGTTAAGTAATTGGCTTTGTCACACAGTTATAAGTGTCAGAATCAGGGCTGACCACAAAATGTGCAGGCCAGAGTCCATGCATGTCATCGCTGCATCATCCTGTTTTTTCAGTGTTAGAGTAGCCTTGTCAGGTTTTAATTTTCAAATCTAAGAGACTGTTCCCAATACATAGAGTAGGGTCCCTAGGCCTGGCCGGTGATCACAGCAGATCTGTGGGGAAAGTGGGGGTGGAGCCCCCACTGGCACCCGCCTTGGCTGATGGACTGGCACTGCCCACTCGCTGGTACCCACCAGGGGCAGCTCCTGTGTTGAGCACCTGCCCCCTGGTGGTCAGTGCGTGTCATAGCAACCTGTCGTTCCACCAGTTGTTTCGCTGTTCAGTCGATTTGCATATTAGGGTTTTATTATATAGGATTTCCCCTTTCAGCAAATCCTGCTTCTAAATGAAAAGCCCTTCAATGAAAAAACAGTCTCTCTAATTTTAACGGAAAAATTAATGAGGCATCTTTAACCATTTTCACAGAGAGCAAACATACACAAGGATAACCATGGGGAACAGGCATGAGCTCAGCGCTGGACCAGACTGCAGGCTTCCTGGTCTCCTCGGGAATAAGCAGGCAGTGGAGGTGAAGGTGCAGGGAGCATCCTCTGGAACATACATTCTTCTGCGCCGCTTCTTAACGGTCTCCCACCTTCAGACACTTTATGATTCTTGCACTCAGAATGAATTTAGAAACGAAGTCATAGCAAAGAAAAATGCTATCTGTGTCTGGAAATAAATGCAAATAATACACTCTGCGCACAGAACAGAAGTTTTAGAAGATCCCACCGCTGGTCACTCTGAGCTTACGTCAGCAGAGCAAATACCTCGTGTTCATCTCAGCACATCGGGAGCTCGCCGTGGTGCCACGCGAGGTGTTCTGGCTAGAAAATGCTGCCCTGAGTAAATTGATAAGTGTAGCTTTGCCTGCAACTAGAAATGGTAATATCTCTTCACATATTCATTTAGTGGCATTTGTATGAAAATGAAGTTATATTACCACAAAATAGTCATCCAGAAAACAGTGTAAATTTTCAATAGCTGTTAGGGTATGTTGCTTAGCCGCTGTGTAAAGGAATTCTGTGTGTTCGGACAGCACATTTTCTCCGCGCCCTCGGGGGAGGGTCAAACAGGGCTACGAGAAAGCTCCAGCGCAGCAAACAGCCTGCGCAGACAGCGATGCGGGGCCGGGCTCCGCCCTCTGCATCACCTGCAAGTCGGCCATCCTGAGACTTGCTTACCCTTTCTGGGTATTGAGATGTTGACTGAGCACTTATCCTAAAACCTTGCTTAACCATCTGCTAAATTCAGGAAAGACCTGAGGGGAAAAAAACAACCTAATTAGAAAATTTTTTTCTTACTATCCCTTGAACCATTAAAAAACATAAAAAAATAATGTCATACATATGCCCAGTTTCTGATTTTTCTAATTGCTGATATAAGATTTTATTTGTTGCCATGACAACTAAGAGCTTTGTCCATTCTCAAGCCTCTGATAATTATGGGACTTATTTAACAGTTTTGAACTGACTCTAGTAACATGTCCACCTGGATTGTGTGTGTGCTGGCTGTGTCGTGTGTCAGGAGGTTAATTGATGCCTTTGTTTTTTCAATGTGAGACATTTTTAATAATCATTATCTAATTTAATGTGAACATTAAATGCCCCATGCACTCCGCTCAGCATCCAATGAAATCATTGATTGGCTTTTCATCATGTCCCCTCCACACTGAGAAATAAGCTATGGCTGTGCTGGTTACTCCAGGCCCTCTGATCACCGGACCTAGTTCATCAGAACTACCTGGTGCAGAGAAACTTATGGAAGACAGTGAAAGCAGGGCCTTCAGTACAATTTATAGCCTTAAGAATTTATAGTAAAAAGTAGTAAAGATAAAAATGATGAGTAAACTAACTTAAGTAATTAGTAATTCTGTACATGCAAATAAACCCCAAGAAAGCAAAAAGAAGAAAGAAAATAATAAGCATAGAAAGAAAGAAAAAGATCTCATAGATCAGTGGTCGGCCAACTGCAGCTCGTGAGCCACATGCGGCTCTTTGGCCCCTTGAGTGTGGCTCTTCCACAAAATACCACGTGCGGGCGTGCACGTACAGTGCGATTGAAACTTTGTGGCCCATGCGCAGAAGTCAGTATTTTGTGGAAGAGCCACACTCAGGGGGCCAAAGAGCCACATGTGGCTCGCGAGCCACAGTTTGCCGACCACTGTCATAGATAATCAACAAAGCAAATCTTGCTTCTTTGAAAATATGTACAAAATTTGCGTAATCATATACCTGGCTTACCCAGAAGCCCCAGTTTCCCTCTGTTGTCTGCTGTCACCTTCTTATATCTTACATCTCAGGTTACTTATTGTTCATTAAATATAATTGTTAGTAGTTGAATTTTGTTAATCCAGGATAAATTTGGTAAACTTCCACTTTATAGTGCCAGCTTCCACCATTGTCTCATCTAGCAACAGTTGCAATTGAACAGAATTCTCAGTTGGACATGCATTTAACTCTGAAAGATGACCTGTGATAACCTGCCTCTCCATAACCTTTGGCAGATATGGCATGACTAGTGCCTCTGTTAGAGAAACAGCGTGCGGGGTTTGCTGATAAGTTGAAGTGTGCCTGGGCACTAGGAGTGAGAAATAGCTCAGCGTTCCTGATGGTAGGACAGATACTTGACCCTACACTCCTGCCACCTATTAGGTATACCAGTTGGTTGTGGCCTGGCCACCAGGCTGCCTTTGGTAGGGTCAGTGATTAAATATGGGAGATTAAAGTTTAGGTATATGTGAAGTAGGTATAAGAAATGGAAGTAGACAAACTTTTCAATGGCATATGTAGTCTGGACATTTCTATTACAGCATTTTCTCATTTATAATGTGTAAATCTACAACTATTTGTTGTATTAAGCCAACACTTTAATTTTGCAACTGTTTTGTTTTTAACTATTTTGTGGCCATAAGCTAAATAATTTTTTAATATCTTTATTGATTTTAGAGAGGAAGGGAGAGAGAGATAGAAACATCAATGATGAGACTCATTGATCAGCTGCCTCCCGCACACCCCCTACTGGGGATCAAGCCTGCAACCCGAGCATTTGCCCTTGACTGGAATTGAACCCGGGACCCTTTAGTCCGCAGGCTGATGCTCTATCCACTGAGCCAAACCAGCTAGGGCCATAAGCTACATATTAAAATGTTTATGTTCAATTAAAAATTATGACAGAATTCTATTTCTCAAGAAGATTGATGATGAGCTGTTACCTGGCACAAATGCTTGCAAGCATTGAGCAGCCTGTGGGGACTGTGGGGACCACGTGAAAATGAGGAGCAATGCCATGGATAGCAGAAGGTTAGGAGTGAATATAAGAAGACTAGACCTAAAAGTAAATTTGAACACATGTTCTGAACATGTGCTTGCAGAACACGCTGTAAAGAGTCTTTCATTTATATCAAATAACTTTTCACTTTGAATTCACTTTCCTCACACGTATAACAAGTGAGGCAGAGCTATAAGTATTGGCATCATTAGCAGAAGAATGTGGTCAATATTAATGATGCCACATTTCTCTCAGAGCTTCAAACAGAAAATTATTTAGTCTCAGTACTGATTTGATCTTCTCATCTAACCCATGTAATCAAAGTAGTCCTTTGCAAGTTTATTCTGTTAAAGGTGAAATATCTGATATTACGTGAATGTTACTAGGATTTGAGTTTAAAAGTTCAACCATGAGAATAAAAATATTTGGATTTGTGAAAATAAAAAGGAAAAGTTTGATGTCACCAACTTTCATGGTACAAACCATGTTGTTTCTAGAGCTAAAAACATGAGAGCTGAAATATAATAGAAACTGATTGTGGGCACATGTACTTTAGAAGTTTGACTAAACAAACCACCTTGTTCTGCCAACTGAAAAATATAGTTTGAAAACTTACAGAAATTTTACATAGACACATATTTGCCAATGATACATCTGATAAGAAATTAATTTCCAAAAATATAAAGAACTCATTGTAATTTTTAAAAATCCTGCCCCTCAGGATATGTTTATTGGTTTTAGAGAGAGAAGGAGGTGAGAGAGAAAGAGAGAGAGAGAGAGATCTATGTGAGAGAGAGAGAGAGAGAGAGAGATCTATGTGAGAGAGAAAAATCTATCAGTTGCGCCCTGTACATGCCGTGCCCAGGCATACCCTGCAACCTAGGTATATGCCCTGACTGGGAATCGACCCCCCCACCTTTTTGGTGTGCAGGATGATGCTCCAGCCAACTGAGCCCCCAGCCAGGGCTGGATCGATCCAATTTGTACAGGCTTTTTCAGAGAATAATGATGACTTGTCAGTTTATTTTGTAAGAGATGACAATAATGGAGCGAAGCCTAACAGGTACAGTGCAGGAAAAGAAAGTTTCAGGCTTATTTCACTCATAAAAATAGATTATTCTAAACATCATTTTACCAATCCAAATCCTACAGTGTATTAAAAATGATAGTACATGGTACCTGGTGACCCAGTAAAGTGGAGAAATCTGGCAAACACTAGTTAGCCAAATGATCAAAGTCAACATCACCTGTGATAAGCCATGGTGATAGCATGTGCCCTGGATGGGATATGCTGAGAAAGGCATTTCCCTCTGCGGCTTTCCCCTCGGAAACCCATAACCCTGGTCTAACCATAAGAAAAACATTAGACAGACTCCAATTGAGGGACATTCTACAAAATACCTGACCAGTATTCCTTAAATTGTCAAGGTCATTCAAAACAAGGAGACACTGAGAAATTGGGTAGCCAGGAGGAAACTTGGAAGACAGGATGACTAAATGTAACAGTGTCTGGGACAGGATTCAGAGGCAGAAAAGGTTTATTAGAAAAGAAAAACCAGTGTAACATGAATAAAGTATGGAGTTTAATCCTATATAATAAAAGCCTAATATGCTAAGTGTCCGACCATTTGTTCGACCATTTGACCAGTCGCTATGACACACACGGACCACCAGGGGGCAGACACTCGAATCGGTGGGTTAGCTTGCTGCTGTGGTCCAGCCAATTGAGGACTGGGTGAGACGGGCTGGACATGCCCTGGAGCCCTCCCTCGGTCCTTCCCCAGCCCTGATTGTGCGACGGTGGAGTCCCTCGGACTGGCCTGTGGGGATCGGGCCAAAACCAGCTCTCTGACATCCCCCAAGGGGTTCCGGATTGCGAGAGGAAACAGGCCAGGCTGAGGGACCCCATTGGTGCATGAATCCATGCACTGGGCCACTAGTTAATAATAAGGAAAGAACCTCTGTTCATCAAAACAAAAAACCTTTAAGGAAAGTGCAAACCTGAATTTCAAACTGGTAGAAGGTATTTGTGAGAATGTAGTAGGCAGAGATCTCGGATGCCCCACACTCCCTGTCCCTGGTGGACACACCGCTTCTCCAGATACTTATTCAGACGAACCACGGTGCTGCTGGAAAGGGATTCCCTGGGATCCAGGCCCCACGTCTCCGTGGGTGTAGGAGAGTGTCCGGGGGGCCAAGCACTGTGCTGCCTGGACCGCAGCAGACCCCAACCTGGCAAATAGCCCTGAGCACCACCTGGCACGACGGAGCAGCCTCTAGGGTCTGAGAACGGCGCCTGGCAAGAGCCGAGGAGGCAGTGGGGACATGGTCACACAGCCACGAGGCAGTGAGCTCTGCCAAGAGGACTATGGTGATGCTGGTCTCCACCTGGAGGCCCTGAGCGGGCTGCAGCCACGCCCTGCACTGCTGACCCACAGACGCCGCAGCTGACACGTTTCTGAGGCGTTAGGCCACTGTGTGGTAATTTATTATGGAGCAAACAGGAAATAAATACAAAAAATAATAAAGAACAAGAAATAAATAATTAAAGAACAACAAACATTCCAGAACCGAGTGGCATTTTATAAAGAACACATTCAGGTCAGTAAGTGCATGAAATATACCTTAGACCTCTTTAATGAGGAATGCAAATGTAATGTTGACGAAAAAACATCGGACAGAGAATAAACTGCCATTACTTGAGAAAGTTGTCAATGCTAAGATCTGTAGATGGTGGGAGCCAGGAATCTCTCACTCATTGTGTGTAGGACAGTAAATTAGTACAACCAGTTTAGAAAACTAGAATTATGCTATAAAGCTGGGGGTTTGCATACCTTTATGACTGCGGAGTTCTGCTCCAGGGAACATGCCTAGGAGAGGCCCTTGCAAGTGACTCTCCGAGAACATGCACAGACGTTTCTAAGCAGCCCTGTCTGCGTTAGAAACCTCTGGGAACGGCCAAATGCCTGTCGCCAGAGAAGGGGTGAACCCGCTGTGTGCTCACACCCGGGAGCATGATGTAACACAGCAGGCTCACAAAGCTACATGGATCCATCTAGCAATACAGTGTCGTATGGGCAGGTCCCAGAGAGTTAAATAGAGCCTGACTCCTGTGTGTAATGTGAAGTGAAACAGTTACCAAAATGCACCTCTTTAAAATTTTTAGTGTTTTTATATTAAAATTATATTTTTCAAAAGTAGCAGAATGATAAACACAAGCTTTCAGACAGAAGTCACCTCAGGTGAGGGCGAGCAGGATGTGGGATAGGAAGATGAAGTGATAGCCAACGTTCTAGGGCAGCGGTCGCCAACTGGTGGTCAGCGGACCACTGGTGGGTGGTCCGTGAGGTCCAAAAGGTTGGCTACCGCTGTTCTAGAGGATCATTTAAATGGAGTTAATGTGTGCTGGTTAATACATTGGATTGAGAGGGAGGGAGTGGGAGGGACAGGAACTCTCCGTGGCCCCACAGGAGAGCAGGGTAAGGAACACATTAGTAAGATGGTAGCTTGGTGCTGGTAGTAATTGGGACCGGTGGAGAGAGAGAGAGAGAGAGAGAGAGAGAGAGAAAGAGAGAGAGGCCCTTGAAGCCATCCTTTCCCGCCAGTACACTCCAGCGGCCTCAGGGAGTCAGGCTTGGCCAAACCCGCCCTTTCTGCCCCAAGAAGTCACTGGTTACTGCAGCAACCCCCTAAAAGGGCGTGGCACTCTTTAATGTGGATTCCAATGAGCCAACTGTCCAGATACTGAGGAGATAATTGAGAAAATATATAAGATTTATTCCAGAAATATTAACTTTATTTTAATGGTTATTTAAGAGAATCCCCTATTTTTTTGATATGCATTACTTTTTTAATTTATAAGAATGTTCATAACAAAGAGTAAAAGAAAAAGCGATTAAAGAGTTGAAATATAAAGAAGGCTCCATTTTAAATCTAAGCTTATATTTTCTTTCTCTCCACAATTCATTGCATTGTAATTATGCTTTTAAAATAGTTGCCTATTTAATTCATAGTGACATTTTTCTATTAAATGAAGTGTTCTTCGATATTTTTTATGTTTTTCTCGTTATTTTTCTTTCTCATTGCATTTCAGTTTGGAAAGTTTCTATTTGACATATCTTCAAGTTCAATGATTCTTTCCTTGGACTTTGAGTCTATTAACAAGTCCATCAAAGGCAATGTCCATTTCTTTCACAGTGTTTTTGATTCCTCACATTTCCTTTTGATTTTTTGTAATGTTTCCATCTCTCTGCTGACATTACTCATTGGTTCTTGCATGTTGCCTACTTTTTTTTCCATTAGAACCCTTAGCATACTAATCAGAGGTATTTTATATTCCTGATATTATAATCTCAACATCTCTGCCATATTTGAGTCTGGTTAAAATCTTGCTTTGTCTCTTCACACCAGTGTTCCCCTGCTTTCTCTCAGGCCTCAGATATTTTTGGTTGAAAGCTGTAAATGATGTGTCCAGTAACAGGAGCTGAGGTAAATAGGCCTTTAGCATGAGATTTTGTTTATCTAGAGAGGAGTGAGGCTGTGTTTAATGTTAGCTGTAGCTGGACATATGAAAGGCTTCTATTTGCTCTAGGATTATTATCTTTATTCCCTCATTGTCTTTTGGTTTCCCTGGAGATTCTATCTTAAGTAGAGTCTGTGTCTTGCAGCTTCCTCGGGTGTAATCACTGTTAAGATATTGGGGTTCTGTGCATGTGGTGGTCAGATATCCGGGAGGAAACGAAGCATTCTACAATCATGTAATTACATTTCTGTTTTTAAATGAACCTGAATCCCTGAGCTGTGCCCTTCAAAGAGTTCCACAGCCTTTTATTTCCCCTCTTATCTGAGATAGAAAGGCCAGAGGGTCTTGAGCCATCCTCTCGCCCTTCCCCTAAGGCAGACATGGTTCCAGCAAAGTTTTCTCCTGTGAACAGGATTCTTTCGTGGAGAACAAAATGCTCTGGCATATTTCCAAATGCACATCTTCCCACTCCCCCCGCCTGAAGCACCGGGGATTATTCTGCCATCTTCGACATGAGAACTTGGTCAGGCTCATGTGAGTGCGGAGACCCCCTTAAGACAGGGCCTCCAGGAACTTTTAACTTTTAAACTAGTTTACATTTAACCTCTCATATTTTGTCAATTACAATGTAAGTATTCCTGCCCGTTTCTGTCTCCAGTGGCAGCTTCTGCTCCTGGTCAGCCACGGCTCTCTGTGCTCACTGGTATTTATTTTGTTGGCGTAGCAATTTGCCTCTATTCTCTAGTTGACCTCAGAAAGATTGTTGTTTTCAGTTTGTTGATGCTTTTCCTTGTTGTGAGGGTGGTAGTGATGACTTTCAAGCTCCTGTCAAAAAGGAAAGGGGGTGGTAACTTTAAACAACTATACGTCCTGATGCACCAAGATGGCAAGGCATGGGAAATCTGTGCTATAGGTGGAGGCCCTGCTGGAACCTGCTGGGATAGCAGAGATGGAAACTTCATGGTGCTGGTCCTGGTGACAGCAGTGAGACCACAGAGTGCAAAGTCCTGCTGTGGGAGCAGCAGCCGTTCCTGGATCCTGTAGTTTGGGTCTTGGAACCCTGGGTATTCAACCTGGAGCTGGAGCTCTCAGCCTGGCTGCACAGGATCATCCTGTAGGAACTGTGATTTGACTGCCTCGCCCAGGATGGTGTTAACTGAGGGAGCGAGTTCAGGGTGTGGAGACTAGACGCTGGTGCCTGTGCAGAGGCAGGTTGAGAACGCATTTCAGTCTGTTCCTCCAGCTCTCCCAACAACATTTAGACCATTTTCCTCCCGGTAGTTGATGTTGTATTACTTAAATGAGGTAGAGTAGACTCTGTTTTCCACAACCGAATCTAGACTAATACATGTCGTTTCTGTATTTGGAAGCTTTCCGGTTGTGTATAATGAATGACTAAAACAGGAGAGGTTACAAAGAAGACATTCATATTAAGGCCATGTTTTCATTTCCCCCTTTTCCCAGTAAAGGACTTGTACTCTCATTTATATCGTTGAGTTTAATGCGATTTTACTCTAGTGTGGTGTAAGGATAATGGCATGAAGTGCAATTAAATAACAGAACTACATGACATTTTCTGTGCAGCGGTACAATTCTCAGCATCAGCAAGAGAAACTGAGTCTAGCACTTGGTCAAATTGAAAAATGGTCCCAAAGTCTCTATTTTGTTCTTCATTGGTACTTCCTACCTCTCAGGGCTTAGTTGCTTTCCTTCACAGGTGGTTGATTTATCTACTAAGTCATTAGCTAATAATGACCTGTCAGCCTGGCTAAAGACATCGAGGGAACATTTATAGATTTAAAGTCATGAAAGACTGATTCTACTTAATAGAACTGTATACCTTGGCAAGCCTACGAAGGAAATGCTCTTGTGTGATTGAGAGTGAACGCAATAAACACCTCCACTCCCCTCAGAGTGTGTTCTGACAGCAGCTGTTCACTCTGGTGGGAAGTTGCCTCAGTTTGCCACAGTCGTCCTTTTAACAGTAAACACCAGTTGTCCTGCAAGAGGTCTGAGAGTTTGGGGTATGTGGCATGAGTTTTCCAAAACAGCAAATACATGATGGGACTCCTTTGCTCAGCATCTAATGAACAGAATAATGGAAATTTGCCATCTGTCACTCAACTGCACTTCCAGTATCAGCTCTCAACGTCATCATAATCAAATCTTATCATGTTTTATTAAAAACACTAGTGACCCAGTGCATGAAATTAGTGCACATTAAAAGGGAATTAATTAGAGGAAATATTTTAATATTGCTATTTGCCCTTTTGCTATAATAGAAATGTCAGATATGAAAGAAAATTAGTAAAATGTATATGAAAATTTTCCTCCTGTCAGAGTCTGGGGCACGCCACGGGAACCAGAGTCAAGTCCCCACCCACCCACATGTGCCTTGAAATCACGCTAGACCCAGACCCAGGCAGCCCCACCCCCAGCCCCAGCCAGCCCCACCCACATTGGGCTAAATCCAGACCTGGCCGACCCCACCCCCGTCAAGCCCCGCCAGGTGGGGTGTGCGGCCTGAGGTCCCCTGTCAAGCCCCGCATGTCGGGGGGAGGGGGGTGCACGGCCTCAGATCCCTGCTGATTGCTCATTAAGGCTCATTACAGGAACTTGGCCTCTACTGTGGGAGCAGCCATCTTGTGTTACGGAACCCTGCCTACGCTGTGGGCACAGCCTTCTTGACCATTACAGTGTGACAGTCTATTTGCATATTCCCTCTTTATTAGATAAGATAGTGACTTAGAATGTGCTTTACTTCTTGATGTCATTGCACATGCGGTTCTCACTCCTTGCAGTGCTTTTCCCTGCTTCACCGCCTGGGACACTGACATGATTCGCTCTCCAGCTCGTGTTACCAATGTGGGGTTGCTCCAGAGCCCGTGTCTATCTTAACCTCAGCTGTGAGTTGTGAAGGGGGAGTGGGGGGAATGCTGAATAAATTTATGGGGAAGGAGACACGGAGAGGGTTGGTCAGGATGAGACAGCCTGTCTTTCCCTAGATCACCTGACCTTCTCAAGTTTCACAGGCAAAGGCCACTTCGTCCTGGGTGTCACCGTACTTCTTTATTTGTGTACTATTTCAGCAAAAAAAATTGTATTACTTGTATTATTTGTTTATGTAAACATTTCCCATTCTAAGAAGGGAATCTTTTATTTATGTTCTCAAGAGGCAGTTCATGCCATTCTGTAAACCCATCACGGTTTCCAATACTGCCTTCTTTTGTTCTCAGTATATCCTAAATGAGTGAAGAGATTAGATCCCAGTCATGGGCATTGATCTTCACCCTATGACTGTTAAGGGCGATGAAAGGAGATGCATGTACCTGACTGGAAAGCAAGTACCCGGCACAAGGACCAGCAGCACTAGTAATGCATCCCTAGAGGCGAGAGGGGGGTGGTGCGCATCATAAATCTAAGGAGAACTGTTGATGCTCTGATGCTATAACAAAAGAGAGGGGGGAATGCAGAGCAGAACGGGCTTTTGCTAACCCACTAACAGTGGTTCTCAACCTTCTGGCCCTTTAAATACAGTTCCTCATGTTGTGACCCAACCATAAAATTATTTTCTTTGCTACTTCATAACTGTAATGTTGCTACTGTTATGAATCCTAATGTAAATATCTGATATGCGGGATGATCTTAGGCGACCCCTGTGAAAGGGTCATTCGACTGCCAAAGGGGTCGCGACCCACAGGTTGAGAACCACTGCACTAGAACCTCACAGAAATGGATGCACTCATGCCACTTGACTTGAACACACCCGAAAGCAGAGCTCCCATGCCAGTCGAAGCTGCCTGTGCCTGATTTGCAGGTTGGCCCTGACCAGTCAGTGGAACAGCCTCAGAGAATTAACTGAGGGCAGGAGCAGTGCAGAGTTCTGCTGCAGTCCCAGGAGAGGCGAGTCACCTGCCTGCCTGATGGGACTTCATAAATAAAAAGAAATGAGTTCCCAAGAACACAGCCTGCTCTCTGATGAGTGCATTTCGCCTGTGCTGCGGGTGACCAGAGAGCTGTGATGAGTGCATTTCACCTGTGCTGCGGGTGACAAGAGAGCCGTGATGAGTGCATTTCACCCGTGCTGTGGGTGACAAGAGAGCTATGATGAGTGCATTCCGCCTGTGCTGCGGGTGACAAGCTGTGCTGTGATGAGTGCATTTCGCCTGTGCTGTGGGTGACAAGAGAGCT
>NW_005371038.1:1393580-1408677 GCF_000412655.1 Myotis brandtii | reverse complement strand
GGGTGACAAGAGAGCTGTGATGAGTGCATCTCACCTGTGCTGTGGGTGAGAAGCTGTGCTGTGATGAGTGCATTTCGCCTGTGCTGCGGGTGACAAGAGAGCTGTGATGAGTGCATCTCACCTGTGCTGTGGGTGACAAGCTGTGCTGTGATGAGTGTATTCCGCCTGTGCTGTGGGTGACAAGAGAGCTGTGATGAGTGCATTCCGCCTGTGCTGCAGGTGACAAGAGAGCTCTGATGAGTGCATTTCACCTGTGCTGCGGGTGACAAGCTGTGCTGTGATAAGTGCATTCCACCTGTGCTGCAGGTGACAAGCTGTACTGTGATAAGTGCATTCCGCCTGTGCTGCGGGTGACAAGAGAGCTGTGATGAGTGCATTTCACCTGTGCTGTGGGTGACAAGAGAGCTGTGATTGATGATTTGCCTCTTGTCCCTCTGGACATTACACTATCAAAGGGGGTCTGGGTTTGCAAATTAATCTCATTCCCTGGGTTTTAACACCTACTTGCATGAGGTAATGTAGTTAAAACTACTGTCTCTTTTAAAACTGAACCCTTTTCAAGCAGTTTTTGTCAGCATCCAACAGCTCTTCCCCACAGCGACACAGGAGGATGGGGCAGATGCGTGCGAGGGGCAGCGAATCCCCACAGGTTACATGAACGGCCTTACAAGCAGGGCAGGGGGAGCGAAACTCCACAGGTTACAAGCAGCCTTACAAGCATGTGCAATCCTCATGGCATGCTTTCTCCACTCTTCCCTCATACACGCCCCTCTGTGTTGGATGTGGCCTCCAAGAAGCGGTCCCAGGTGGTGCAAGAAGAGTCAGGGCACAGGAGCAGGTGGAGGTATAGGAGCAGGAGTGCCTCCGGGCCACCATGTTGGCCTGACACCCGTGAAAGGAGAAGGATAAAGTAGGGCCAGGCAGTGGAGCCTCAGACTACAGCGCAGCTCTAAGGGCATCGGGCCGGCACACTGGTGAGCGAGAAAGCAAAGAATCCCACATTGCACATATATAACAAGACCCGAGGACACAAACCATGCTGCCACCAGCTGGGGCCAGCCAGGGAGGCGTGTCCTCAGCTCACATGTGGCAGCTAACTGCACCCCTAACAGCTGAGCAGTGAGTAATTACTTGACAGGAGACCGGATGGCGTGAATGCATGGCTGCTCGGGGGCCTCCCGTGGAGTGGGCTCCAGCACTCCTTCCTTCCTTCCCTCCCTGCCTCATTGTCCTCACAGCGCTTATTATTTTCTAACATAGGATGTATTGGAAGTACTTGTTGTTTTCCTTTCCCCTCACAAGCACTAGAATGTCAGTTCTTGGAGGAGGTATATTTTTTGGTTTACACCAGTGTCTGCACCAAGAAGTGTCTCTGGCAAATTACTTGTTGAGTGGATGCAAAGAAAATGCCAGTTACTGAATTCCTGATGAGTGCCCAGGGTGTACTAATTCTCCATAAACGCTTCGCTGCTCACACCTACCATCAGGAAGGCATTTTCATCACTGAGCGGAGTAAAAGGGGGCGTGGAACACAGGGGCATGTCGCCTGCAGCCATCCCTCCCCACTGTCCTGGCCACACACCGCCGCGGTGTCTGCAGTGCAGGGCGCCCGGAGCACAGGTTCCCTTCACAGGGCCATCCCGTTTGGGAGAGGAGCAGTAGATATGCAGGCCCCACGTCACACGCTGAGGAGCCACTCAATTAGTTTCTCTTAATTTTGCAGATTCCAGAAGCATGAAAGCAATTCACTCACTGCATCAAGAATGCTTCCTTGCCCTGGCCAGTTTGGCTCAGTGGATAGAGCGTCGGCCTGCGGACTCAAGGGTCCCAGGTTTGATTCCGGTCATGGGCATGTACCTTGGTTGCAGGCACATCCCCAGTAGGGGGTATGCAGGAGGCAGCTGATCGATGTTTCTCTCTCTTCAATGTTTCTGACTATCTATCCCTTTCCTTGCCTCTCTGTAAAAAATCAATAAAATATATATTTTTAAAAAAGAATGCTTCCTTGTCTTACTCTTTACTTGCAAGTGGCTAAGCAGCACTCTGGGGGACTTTTATTTCCAACCACAATTTCAGCTTGCCTCCAGTTTAATTCTCTGGATTCAAAGCACCAGGAAATCTCACATTTCTGGGCTTGCCAAAACCACACTTGGTCACCTACACAATTGTCTATTTAAATAGTGTTTCAAGCAAGGGGCAGATAAAAAATGAACTTAATACTGATTTGAGATTTCAGTTCTAAAATGTTTGTCTTGGAACCTATATGAACTAGTTTTTGTTAAACATATGCCCATGTCCTAAAACTTCCTAATAATATGAATTAGTGACTAATTCAAGGCTGGTCAATTTCAGAGATGAGCCTACACATGCGCATGCAAGGCTAATATGAATGCATTTCAGCACCTTTCACAATTATGGATTATTGCCATGGTCTATGATGGGCAACCTAAAGATTATATTTAGATGCACTGGGAAGAATAGCATGTTTTATCTAAAAATTTTTGTTAAATTGTTCAATTTAAGATAACTAATTGTATGTTCTGCTATCCCACCAAGATTTAGATCTTTTTTCCAGCTTCCCCAGAATTTATATTACCCTTATCCATCTATTTATTATTTTAATCCTCACCGGAGGATATT
This sequence comes from Myotis brandtii, assembly GCF_000412655.1. NCBI lineage: Eukaryota > Metazoa > Chordata > Mammalia > Chiroptera > Vespertilionidae > Myotis > Myotis brandtii. The sequence continues at coordinate 1,406,037 of NW_005371038.1, read as the reverse complement.
TTTTCCATTGCTCTTTAGAGAGAGTGTAGGGGAGACAAGGAGAGAGGAGAGAGAGAGAGCAAGAGAGAAACATCAATGTGAGAGAGACACATCAATTGGTTGTCTCCTGCATGACCCCCAACCGGGACCAGGGGTTGAACCTGCAACCCAAGTACATGCCCTTGACTAGGAATCAAACTCACAACCCTTTGGTGCATGGGCCGGTGCCTAACCACTGAACAGCACCAGCCAGGGCTCCCTAATCCATCTTTTAAGGACCTCTTTATTTAAATTTCTCTGATGACCAAGCCAAGGATGTGACATTTGCTCCATTAGATATCAGTCTGTTTTGTAGTAAAAACATAAATTTGTGCATAACCTATAAGTTAGCATGTATATCAAGAGGCATAACAAAGCAAACTCACTTCAGAATTATTCATACTAACCCCAAATCCCAAGCACCTCAAGTTTCCATGAATAAAAACATTAGATTATAAACTGTGAAATGTTCATATCATATAATTCTATTCATCAACAAAAAACAATGAACCATAGATGAGTAGCAAAGACAGACAAAATACATATTTCATGTTACCATTAAAAAGTGTATAAGAAGGCGAAACTAAAATACACATTTTAAGAATGCATAAACTGTACGGAGACTATTCATTTAAAATGTGGGCAGTCATACCATAAAAGAGACTCGCATTTGGAGCCAGTGAGTATAAATGAGAGGGGGCAAGAGGACATGCCTGTGGCGTGCTACTGATGCTAACTCCCAGCCTGAGGGGTGGTGACACATGCATGTCACCATAATAACTCATATGCACATTCATGTTTTGTGCCCTTTTCTGTTTGCATGTTATGCTTCAGAATTTTAAACAAACTCTCTCATAGAAACACATAGCTTCAAATGCAGACTCCAGTACAATATTCACCCACTGCCTGTGGCTCCCTTCCATCTCACTCTCCAAATATTTTTGTCTATTTCCCTAATCATGCCATGAAGGAGATGGATTAAATAACTTCTAAACTCAACTGCAGTTCTAACATTTTATGATTTGATTAATAATTTGTTTGTTAATTCTCACTGGAGGATATTTTCCCATTGATTTTTAGAGAGAGTGAAGGGAGGGGGAGAGACAGAGAGAGAAAAACATTAATGTGAGAGACACATAAATTGGTTGCCCCCCACATGTGCCTTAACCAGGGCCCTGGGTTGAGCCTACAACTGAGGTACGTGAATCAAACCCAGAACCCTTCAGTCTACAGGCCAACGTTCTATCCACTGAGCAAAACCAGGTAGGGAGGATCCAGCGATATATTAAAAAGATCATACATGATGACCAACTGGGATTTAGTCCAGGCATGCAAGGGTGATACAATATTCCCAAATCATTAAATGTGATACATCATATAAACAAATTGAAAGACAAGAATCACATTATCATATCAACAGAAACAGAAAAGGAATTTAACAAAATCCAACACCCATTTTTTATAAAAACTCAGCAAAGTGGGAATAGAGGAGGGGTCAAATTTAAGCAAATGACTTAAGAGGAATCATACCTCAACATAATAAAGGCCATATATGACAAACCTATAGCCAACATCCTGCTCAATGGGCAAAAACTAAAACTATTTGCCCTAAGAACAGGAACAAGACAGGGATGCACACTTTCACCACTCCTGCTCAACATAGTCCTAGCCACAGTGACAAGACAAAAAGGAAAAATGAAAGGCAACTAAATTGGAAAATAGGAAATAAATTTGTCATATTTTCAGATGACATGATATTGTACATAGAAAACTCTAAGGATTTCACCAAAAAACTACTAGATCTAATACATTAATTCAGCAACATAGCAGAATACAAAATTAACCCAGAAATCTCTGGCTTTTTTATACACCAATAATTAATTGTCAGAAAGAGAAACTAAAAAAACAATCTCATTACCATAACAGCAAAAAGTAAGATACCTAGGAATAAACTTAACCAAGGAAGTAAATGACTTGTACTCAGAAGACTTCAGGATGCTAAAAAAAAAAAAAAAAGAGAGAGAGAGAGAGAGAGATAGAAAAAGATATAAACAAGTGGAAGGATATACTGTGTTCATGGATTGATAGAATCAACATCATTAAAATGTTGATACTACCTAAAGCAATCTACAGATTCAATGAAATCCCTATTAAAATACCAACAGCATACTTCACAGATCTAGAACAAATACTGCAAAAATTTATATGGAACCAAAATGACCCTGAATATCCATAGCAATCTTGAGAAAGAAGAACAAAGTTAGAGAGATCACAATACCAGGTATCAAGTTATACTACAAGGCCACTGTAATCAAAACAGCCCAGTACTAGCACAAGATCATGCATATAGACCACTGGAAGAGAGCAGCGAGCCCAGAAATTGATCCAAGCCATCATGATCAATTAATATTTGACAACGGAGGCAAGAGCATAGAATGGAGTCCAGATGGTCTCTTCAATAAATGGAGTTGGAAAAGTTGGACAGGTACATGCAAAATAATGAAACAAGACCACCAACTTACACCATATGCAAGAATAAACTCAAAATGGTTAAAATACTTAAACGTAAGTCGTGAAACCATAAAAATCCTAGAAAAAAAACCCAACATCGATTGCAAAATCTCAGACATCTCTCATAGCAGAATTTTCACAGATACACCACCTAGTACAAGAGAAACAAAGGGAAAAAAATAAACAAATGGCACTACATCAAAATAAAAAGCTTCAGCACAGCAAAGGAAATCAGCATCAAAATAAAAAGGGAAACCACTATTTGGGAGAACATACTGTATTTGCCAATAATACATCTGATAAGGGGTAATTTCCAAAATACATAAAGTACTCATACAACTCAACAAAAGGAGGACAAACAAATCAATGTAAAAAAATGTACAGAAGACTTGAATAGACACATCTTCAAATAAGACATACAAGAGACATAAAAAAATGCTCAACATCACTAATCATCAGAGAGATATAACTTAAAAGGACAATGAGGTATCACATTACACATGCCAGAATGGCTATCATCAATAAATCAGCAAACAAGGAATGCTGGTGAGGATGTAGAGAAAAAGGAACCCTACTACACTGTTGGTGGGAATGCAGACTGGTACAACCACTATGGGACACAGTGTGGAGTTTCCTCAAAAAATTAAAAATGAAACTGCCATTTGACCCAGTGATCCCACTTCTAGGAATATATCCTAAGAAAACTGAAACACTAATCAGAAAGAATATATGCACCCCTATGTTCATAGCAGCATTATTTACAATAGCTAAGATATGGAAACAGCCCAAGTGGCCATCAGTAGACGAGTGGATAAAAAATCTGAGGTACATGTACACAATGGAATACTATGCAGCTGTAAAAAAGAAGGTTTTCTTACCCTTTGAGACAGCATAGAGGTACCTGCAGAGTATTATGCTAACTGAGGTAAACTAGTTAGAGAAAGACAGGTATCACATGATCTCACTCATATGTGGAATCTAATGAACAAAATAAACTGACAAACAAAATAGAATGAGAGACATTGAAGCATGCAACAGACTGATGTATTTCAGAGGGAACTGGGGCAGTGGCTGGACGATTAACCAAAGAATTTATATGCATGTATGCATAACCCGTGGACACAGATGATAGTTCGGCGAAGGCCTGGTAAGAGAGTGGGAGTGGGGTGGAGGTCAAGGGGGGGGGAAGGGGGACATCTGTAATACTTTCAACAATATAGATACATTTTTTAAAAAGTGAATCATGATGATTAGAGAATGATAAGGAATAAGAGTGGCAATTTTTTAAAGGGGTCAAATTTGAGCAAATGACTTGACAGAAGTTAATGAATAAACTCAGTGAAAATCTGTAAGATAGTGTGACAACTGCAAAGATGCTGAGGCAGGATTATTCTTAGACACTTGAGAAACAGCAAAAAGGCCAGTGTAGGTGGTGCAGAATAAGTAATGAAAAGAGGGATAGGAGAAGAGTCTAAACAGATAAGGAGAGATAAATTACTTAGGGCTGAAAGGTGTTGGTAAGAATATTGGATATTTTTTTCTTACTGTAATGAGAAACAAGGCCAGGCTTTGAGGGGAGAAAGTGAATAATCACATTCAAATTTTGAGAGGTCACTCTTTCAAGAACATAAAGTGGGGCGACATGTGGAAGGAGTCCATTCTGGAGGTTATTTTCACAGCCCCCGAGAGAAAATGTGGGTTCAGTAGGGGGAGAACAGTGAAGTTGGTGGATAGTTGTTGTGTTTGTGATATATTTGAAAGTGGAACAAGTCAGACTTTCTGTTGGATTGCGTAGGCATGAGGCTGAACAACCAAGTGAAAATAATGCCATTATTAAAGCTGTAGCAAATGGGGTTTGTGTAGGTGAGGGGTTGTGTGGATGAAACCAAGAAACCATCTAAATGAACTGTTGAGTAATGATTTAACAAAATGAGTCTAATACTCAGAGGAGAGGTCAGACTGGTGATAAATCTGGTAGCCATTCGGGCATTACTGGGTCTTAAAGACATGAGACTAGATAAGATCACCTAAGGAATGTACGCCAACAGCACAGGGAAGAGGACAGTCTGCTCTCCCGCACCCTGTAGCAATCTGAGGTCAGCTGCGACAAGATGAGTGCGCGGCATGAGGGAAGAGGAAAGCAAGGAGAGTGTGGTAGCTCAGGAGCCGAGAGCAGAAAATATGTCCAGAACAAAGTGCTCTCATTGCCCATCTTTCTTATGTAAGTCGAAACCTAGTGATTAGCCAATGTGTGTGACAACACAGGATTCATTGGTCAACAACACAAGAGCATTTTCCGTGAAGTAGTGGGACAAATTCTTTACTGGGCTGAATTCAAGAGCAAAAGAGAGATGATAATGTGGAGACAGGGAACACATTACTTTTAGAAGTGTCATTATAATGGGAGTGGCCTAAAAGTGTAGTGGCTGGAGGGAGATATGAAAGTCAAAAGAAATTATTTTAAAAAAATTGGAGAGCCCTAGCTGGTTTGGTTCAGTGGATAGAGCATGGGCCTGTGGACTGAAGGGTCCTGTGCTTGATTCCGGTCAAGGGCACATGCCCGGGTTGCGGGCTCAATCCCCAGTGTGGGGCGTGCAGGAGGCAGCCATTCCATAATTCTCTCCCATCATTGATGTTTCTCCCTCTCTTTCTCCCTCACTCTTCCTCTCCAGAATCAATAAAAATATTTTTTTTAAAATAAAAATTGTTGATGTCTGTAGTGGAGAACAAACATTTGATAGTGTAGAGGAATGTGGAGGCAATGCCAGAGCAAGGTCCCTGAGAAGGCAGGGGTAGAATCACTCATAAGGTGATGAAGTTGGCCTCAGGAGTAGAGACAAGTCATCTGTTATCTCTAGAGAGCAGGGAGCATGCAGATGTATAATGGAGAGGAAGTGGTAGGAGTGGTGGGAATGAGGGGTTGTTCTTTGATTGCTGCTAAGTTCTTAGTGAAATAAGGAAAAGCAAAGCAGAGAGAGAAGGGATCAGGGATTAGAGCTTTGAATAAAGTGGAGAAGGCATGAAATGGTTACCTTAAGGAGCAGGAGAGCACAATGTTTAGGGGAATATAGTATTGTTGTTAGACAGCACCAAGCTTCCTTAAGGTGTGATCATAAATAGACTGTGAACTTTGTCAGGAAAGTTGTGTGTTCAGTTGCTTGAGTGTAGCCCAAAGTAGAAGGGAAATTGGGTTTAATAAGAGCTAACATTATGCCAAGGAAGTTTAATAGAAGCTGAGAGGACCATGGGATTTGAGGATATATTAAAAGGAATGATCAGCAATATAGACAATGGAATTATCTATTGTTAAAGATATTGAGGTCATGATGGCTGAGATAGACTCAGAAAGTAGAAAGATCACTGTATTGGAAGTCTGAGAGTTTTTGAAAATTGTTAGAGTGGAGATGTTAAAAAGAGTGAGCTAAAAATAAATGTGGAATTCAAAAAATCTAATGCCTAAAGCTGAGATATTCAAGATTTATATAATGGTGATGACAAATTCACCATTTGTCTCAGTGAGTAAATGTTTAAAGAGATGGAGTGGAAAAGATGGATAGAAATAAGGAAATTAAGGTATTTGATGAATTTTCTTTTAGATTTTGAAGGCACCAAGAATGATTTAACAAGAGTCTTCATCATGATATTTTTAGAAAAGATTTATGAAATAAAATTTTTAAAAAATAATTTACAAAGCATTAATTTTACAGAATTGAAGTTTTCTTATACCTGTCATTTAATAAACAGTTTTATCTTTGTAAATAATATCTGATTGTTTCAAATACCTATAGATTGCTTTATTTTTATTTCTCCTCAGATTTTCCCTATGAGCCACAAAAAGCTTCTCATAATAAATTAAAAGAGGAATTTAAATACCGCTATTAATCATGAGTATTTTTATAAGAGCCACAATTCTGATTTCATTAAGCATTTTTTGATCATCTTAAATAATATGAGCTCATGTATGAGAGATTCCCTCATGAAAGGCAAATGTTGAAACATCACTGAGATGAACCACAGAGGTAGAACAAGGGTAGGGTATGAGTCCTAGCAGCAAGGAAAGCCAAGGACTTCCAAATATTGATTATAATCTAAGAAATCTAATATGATGATTAGAGGAACACATCAACAGGAATTGTCTGGTTCCATTTTGGTGATCCTTTGGATTGAAGTAGCAACCTAGCCTATTGCTAAGGAGAAAAAGATTAAGAAGCTAAAAAGGTTCATCTCACAAGGACAAGGAATTGGTAACAGCCAGGAAGATTGGTTGGAAGTCACGTGGGCAGCTTTGGCTTATGGCTGGACCCTACCCTAGGTCTTGCAGAGAAGTATACTGCAAACAGGGAAGGAGAAAACCAACTCTTCCCTCTGTAATTTAGGGCAGACTGCATTTCTCTGGCCAGATTATGTTCTTCAGACCTGGGATTAAGGTGTCAATCTAATTTTCAGGTTCTCTTCTGTCTGCAGTGAGGCACTGAACTTAGAGCTGTGGTTAGTTAGGATTGGCATATATACTAGACACTGATGTTTCTTTAACCCTCTTTCACTAAATATATGATGGACCCCATTCATTTAATGAGGAAATTTACTTTGGAGCACCTCTTACCAAAAATGCTTAGAAGAAAAAAATAATGATGGAAGCTAGTCTTACATCTGGGGTTGTGCTTTTTCCCAAAATCATTCACCCCCAAATCACTTTTTCTTGTAAAGTCAAGTGACTGGCATGCACCAAGTCCGAAATCAGACATTTTGCTGTGGAATTAGAGGAGGTGTCAATTATGGCAGAATGAAGGGCATATTGAAATATTCTAAGAGGAAGGAACATTTGAAGGCACTTTCTCAGGGGTTAGAAGAAAAGAAAAAAGAAAGAAAAGGGACAACAGAGTTGAAGTTACCATGAAAACAGCTTCAAAACCCCACTGGAATGTTGGCATAAGCACCTACTGGCTTTCTTGGTCTCAGTATTTTCCTATTCCTGCCTGTGGATCTATAGGTAAGTTGTTGCTACAAAATATTTCCCACTCTACTGGTCATCTCATGTGTCCAGAAACCATAATCTGCTTTGCAGAGTGCAGGCACTGTGCAGAGTCCTACAAGGTGTAATAAAAGTCACAGAATGACCATGGAAGTGACAACACGGGGTGGGCAAAAGTAGGTTTACAGTTATGAGTACACAAGACACAGAGTTTATTCTTGTATTATTATTTACTAACTGGAGGCCCGGTGCGTGAAATTTGTGCAGGGGGAGGGTGTCCCTCAGCTCAGCCTGCACCCTCTCCAATCTGGGACCCCTCGAGGGATGTCTGACTGCCCATTTAAGTCTGATCCTACCGGGATGGGGCCTAAACAGACAGTTGGACATCCCTCTCACAATCCAGGACTGCTGGCTCCCAACCACTCACCTGCCTGCCTGCTTGATTGCCCCTAACCGCTTCTGCCTGCCAGCTTGATCAGCCCCTAAACACTCCCCTTCCAGCCTAATCAATGCCTAACTGCTCCCCTGCTGGCCCGATTGCCCCTAACTACTCTCCCCTGCTGGCCTGATCGCCCCCAACGGCCCCCCCTGCTGGCCATCTTGTGGTGGCCATCTTGTGTCCACATGGGGGTGGCCATCTTTGACCACATGGGGGCAACCATCTTGTGTGTTGGAGTGATGGTCAATTTGTGTATTACCTCTTTATTATATAGGATTGTATCATTTTCATACGAACAACTGTAAACCTACTTTTGCCCCACCTTGTATGCAAAAATGTGGTTTCTTCCATCCTGTGTGGCCCATTGCTAGACAATGACTCGTGCTTTCCCTTCCGTAGCAGTGTGCATGGAGCTGGGAATACCTACCAGAGGGGAGAGCAGAGGGCAGTGCAGCCAAGCCTGTGTTATGTGAGAGCAGGGGCACTAGAAAGTATTCTTCCAGCTGCTCCACTGTGAGGCCGCCCAGGGGAGGGCTGTTGCCTTTATTTCACTGTCTCCTCTCTCCCCAGCCCTCACGCCATAGAGGAGAAAACCAGATGAACCTGAATGGCTGTCACCCCGACTTTCCAACCAACTGTCCGCCTTCTTCAGTTTCCGGAACAGAACCAACTACTGGCCACACCTGCACTTTGCCAGTGTCCCTCCTCTTCTCATGCTCTTGGTCACCCTGCAGCTGCCACTCGCCTGTTGTAGGCGGCCTCCAGGTCCCTTGTTAGGGGAGCTCCCGGATCTCCAGTGTAACTAAGATGACCCCATAGGACACCATCCCACACAACTGGCATTCTCCTCTTAGCACTTATGTAATTGTGTGCTGCTTATGGGCAGCCTACACAACTAGAAAGCTGTATTCCTGAGAGCTTTGATGATGTTAATATGTATTTGGAACAGTGTCTGGCATAAAGGTGATAGTTAAAAATATCAACTGGGTGAGTAATCTCACAGGTTTATAAAGGAGATTCCTTCTGTTAGTGACGCTGTACACACACTCCACCTCGCCCTTCCAGGGAAATGCCTGCCCGGCTCCAACCACGCTGAGCCATCCCCACGGGGCTCCATCATCCTCAGGCTTCCACGGAGTGTCTTCTCCACTTCACATCACACACGTCCGCCCCCAGAGAAGTGCTAAAATACCAGAAAGTGATATGTCGCTTTCCTATAAACTTAAGCTCCCTGCCGTGTGACAGCGCCCACGGAAGCTCACATGCCGGGTGCGCTCCCCACATCACCGTGGTCCACACTGATGCGCTTAAAGCTCAGTAACGGGCGTTGGGGAGATCGGCCCCTCGCATTGCTGCCCTAGTGAAGAGGGAGCAATGACCCAGAAACAGCAGAACGTCAGTGAGGCACATGTTGCTGAGAATAAAAAGAAAATGAGCACGGAGCACCGCCATGGTGCTGGGTGGCAGGCCATCCTCACACCCAGACGGGAGTTTCAGGTGAGGGTGGAATAGGAGCCTATTCGGAGTGATCTGAAAGTGATTGGAAAGTAAAGGCCTGGAGGCACCTGAGCAGACGTCTATTTTGGGAACTTGTAATAAGGGGAGAGAGAAGTGAGGCTGTGACCAGGCTGAGAGGCCCAGGAAAGCACTGTAGGATGAGGAAGGCTGACTTTGGTGCCACTTTCAGCTGAAAGTGATGCTTAGATGACAATGGGAATGCCAGCGCACATCCAAATCCCTTGTGAAATGTGGTTCTCATGTGTATGTACCTGGATGATATTTTGAGGCAATAACTTATTTTTTAAATTCCCTCCTTTTTTTTTATTTCTAAGTCAAGCCCATGCCCCGCTCTGTGACTAGCATCAGGGGAGAAACCAGAAACCAAAACATTTCTCCTTCTTCTACAACAGAGATTTCATTTTCTATTGTTTTGTATTATGCTGAGTATGTCACTAATTTGAGATGCCATTATGAGGCCACAAATATGATTCTCATAGCATGCATTTCCTGACCATTTAAAACATACCTCTTGGAAATTTATAGAGATAGGACTCTAGTCTGGGCTCAGGTCCTGTCTCCTCCCCTTCCTGGCTTTATGATCTTGGATTCACACCACTTTTCCCATCAGGTGTAAAATGATAAAAATATCAGGATCTGCCCTAGTCAGTTTGGCTCAGTGGATAGAGCATCGGCCTGCGGACTGAAGGGTCCCGGGGTCGATTCCGGTCAAGGGCATGTACCTTGGCTGCCAGCTTCTGGCCCTGGTCAGGGGCATACCAGAGGCAACCAATCGATGTGTCTCTCTCACATGGATGTTTCTCTCTGACTCTCCCTCTCCATTCCTCTTTCTCTAAAAATCAATGGAAAAAATATCCTTGGGTGAGGATTAAAAAACAAAGCAAAACATCAGGATCTAACTCTTAAGGTTGTTTGAAAATTAAATGAGTTCTTACATGTAAGACTCTGCACATGGTGTGTGACCAAATGTGAGCTCTATGCTTATTCCCAGACTTCCCAGGCAATTTTATCACGGTAATTGATTTTGTGCCAAGGCCTCTTGATTTTATTGAACCACCAGCTGGTGATTATATGAGACGGCACAATCATGGTTTTCTCCATTGAAACCTGGTTCTTATAATTTAGAGAGATAAAAGGAGACCATGGCAGACTTGAATTTCCTCAGCTGCGGAAGGAAGAAGCAGAGGAGAGATTGAAAGCGACCACCAGAACTGTGAAGAGGGTGTCGCAAGTCATCTTCATTCTGCACATTTACTGCCAGGCAGCGTTCAGTTCCAAGTGTTTAAAAGGTGCGCAGAGGAAACAGCACAGGAATCGAGGTGGTCAAGGCCTCTTGTCCACTCAGGAAGTGAAGCTGAGGGGGTGCATTACATCATGCACCGGCTATACGGCTCATTAAAGAGAAGATGTAATGGATGCATCTGCAAGGTCTTCACATAGTGATAGAAGTAAAATGCAAATCTTACTGCATTTTGATGATTACTAGACAATGAATATTGTCTGCATAAATAATATGGATAAACATTAGTTGATATGATATGTTAAACACAGGTAAAGCTGCTTATAACATGACTATGGTTTATCTATGATGGTATCAAGTCAAGAATTCTGAGATAAGGATAAAATAGCAGAGGGAATTCTGAGATAAGGATAAAATAGCAGAGGAATTCTGGGATAGATATAAAATAGCAGGGGGAATTCTGAGATAAGGATAAAATAGCAGAGGGTATCTCCCGGGACCATAAGCCTGAAGATCTTCTCTTGCTGCCCCCGTTAGCATTTTCTGTGGAAGCAGATGCCCAGGCTCTGTCCACCTCCTCCTCTCCTTCCTCCTCATTATTTCACCATGTTCTGCTTGTCAGGATGAATCTGTCAAACAAATAAAGCTGTGGGAAATATAGAGGCTGCAATTTCATGCTTAATTTTTAGAAAGAAACCTCCCTTGTGATTAAAAAAAAATCAGTTAACTCCAGGACAGGAAAAAAAAATAAAGGAAAGAACAAGAAAGTGTGGCAAATCATAAAGTTACAGCAGTAAAGCCATGCCCAGTAAAGTCAGAATAAACATATGTGGGTAAAAATATCTCCTCAAAGACCAATATCCATAATTAATATTTAAATAGCTGTTTTATATACAAGAGGTAGGCCTACAACAAAATAATGAAAGAAAATAAAAATCACGGGATGAGAAAAATGTTTCAACAGATAGAGAACCATTTCACATGAAGAAAAAGCTACAGTTTACCAGCAGAAACAAGAGCTATGCACACATCTATATTTAACACGCAGCTCAGGATATACATTTACAGATTGACAGAAATTCAGAGTGAAAACATTTCAGTTCTAGTCAGTGATCCCACTCTGCTGGTCTAAAATGAACAGATGAGATATACAAAAAATAAGGAAGTACAGAGAGGATTTCAATAACACAATTAAAATACTTGGTCATAAGAATTATTCTTATAAACTATGGATATATTTATAGTCAGTAATAAACTGAAATACATTATTTTCAAACATAAAATCTAACTATATGTTAAGTTATACCTTTTAAAAACAAAACTCAAGAAACCAAGATGGCAGCATAGGTAAACACCAGAAATTGCTGCCTCGCACAACCACTTCAAAAATACAACTAAAAGACAAAACGGACATCATCCAGAATCACAGGAAGGCTGGCTGAGTGGAAATTCTACTAGAAGGAAAGAGAAAAGCACACTGAGACTCAGAGGAGGTGCGGAAGTAAAGTGCAGAGGTATGGAGGCGCACGCGGAAAGGGCTGGCAACGGAGGACACGGTTGTCTTTTTCAATCGGGAGGGAGTCTCAAGCTCCCGACTGCTCTGAACTCCAGTTCCGGGCTAGTCTCTGGGGACCCAGACTCATACAGGGAGAAACTGGACTGTCTGGCATCGGTCAGAACTCAAGGGCGGCTTTCTCTCAGAGGTGCTTGCAGCGATTACCGGGACACTGAGAAGTGGGGCCTCTTAGGGTAGGACTGA
>NW_005371038.1:1383474-1392060 GCF_000412655.1 Myotis brandtii | reverse complement strand
TTGCTTTATCCAGCAAAGCTATCATTCAGAATTGAAGGTCAGATAAAGATCTTCACAGATAAGAAAAAGCTAAAGGAGTTCACCACCACCAAACCAGTATTATATGAAATGCTGAAAGGTATCCTTTAAGAAGATAAATAAATTGATGAATAGAATAAACTGGTGAATATAAAAGAATCAGGGACATAGAAAGGGAGTGGACTGACAATTCTCAGGGAAGAAGGTGCGTGGAGGGTGCGGGAAGAGACTGGACAAAAATCATACACCTATGGATGAGGACAGTGGCAGGGGTAAGGGCAGAAAGTAAGGTGGGAACTGGGTGGAGGGGAGCTATGGGGGGGGGGGAGGAACAACTGTAATAATCTGAACAATAAAGATTTAATTTTAAAAAATAAAATAAAGCAAGTAACGCCTTTAATTCAGCCGTTGGCTCAATCAATCAGTTAAATAAATGGTTGAAAGTTAAAAAATAAAATAAAAACAAAACTCATATAATATGATAAGTAAATTGTAGTTAAAGCAATTCTTTACATCAATGTAGAGTAGGTGATTAATAACTTGATGTCACTTCTTACTCATTTGGGAAAAAATCAGTATTCCTACATTTATCTTATACAAAATAAAAATTCAAATGGACTAAAAAGTAAAAAATGGTATTAGAAGAAAATGTGGAAGACATTTTCTTGTTATCATGATATAAGGGATGCCTTCTTACGCAAGCCACAAAAAAATAGAAATAGTGAATGATAAGGTTTCTATTTAAAACTCATTTATGGAAAGAAATAATATATAAGTTTAAAATAAAAACCACAATTCATAGGCACTGAGACATTTTCAACATATAAACTATCAAAATATAAACACAAAATTTTCTAAGTCTTTTATTCATTCAACAAATATTGAGTGATATGCAAAGCGATGTGTTAAGGATTGGGCAGTGGGTGGTGAATGAGGAAAACTTTTGGACTTACTGAAACTTTCATGCAGTAGGGAAAGCAGAAATCAAGCAGACAAGCAAGTCGTTATGTAATGTATTGTTAGGAAGTGATGAGCATCACAAAGGAAAATAGAGCAAGTCAGGAAAAGGCAATGGTGAGTGGCAGGAGATACAAGTTTAGATAAAATGCAGCTCTTAGTATCGGGCAAAGAAGCAGCCCTACTGACAGGGGACAGGGGTCTTCATAGGCCCGGCCCTGTGCAGTGGTGACAGCTGGTGAACAGGTATATACGAGGCTGCTGCCTGACGCTCGGTGTTAGGGCTGAAATCACCAGAGGTCACCTGGGGAACCTGGACTTGGTGAAAAAGGGCAATGCCCTAAGACAAACTGGGACCCCAAAAGGTAGTCTGGACCCATGTGTCTCTCACTGCTCCCACCTCAGTGAGGCAGGTGGCCTGCAGGATGTTTCCTTCCTCGAGGATGGGAGCTGGTGCAGAGCGTGGACGCTGCGCTGCACAGCTGAGCTGGGCTGGCACCTTGGCGACAGTGGTGCAGTAGTGCCAGGACCCTACGCCGACCTGCAGAGCACAGGGTGCTGCTGCTCATGCCAGCCTTCACATTTGCACACATCTCTATTATGCCCAACCAGGACCCAGAAAGACACAGGGAAGAGAATTCTGGGACACACAGTTCCAGTTTACCTAGGTTGGCACCATGCACAGTCACTGGATGGAGCAGCTTCCTTCTTGAAGAAGGAGCAGCCTGAAGGAAGGTGGGAGTAAGCTGCACTGAGGTCAGAGAGAAGAGAGTTCCAGACAGAGCCCTCAGTGAGGTGCAAGCCGAGCGTAGCATGCTGGCAGCACTCCACACCGGAAGGAGCCAGCATGGCTGCAGTGAGGGCACCAGGAGAGAAAGATGTGATCCAGAGGTGCGTAGGGAATCAGTTGTTTGGAATTTTCACTCACCATCATTCTCCAGGCAGGGCACACTCAATAGTCATAAGTAACTAATACCTATACAAATGAATAATAAATATCCTTTATAATATTGGGAGTTGAGGAAATCAAGTTGGTTCAGGAAGAACGTTAATGTAGTATATTCAAGTGCATGAATTGTGACTTTAAGTGTCTGTATGTAGGGGCTGAAATGTCTTTTCATCATTGGCAGGTGAGTGTTGCCCTATTTGCATCTTCATAAAATTTATAAAGACAAGGGTATGGCTAGCAGGGCCAATTTCTAGACACTAATAATATTTAAAATTACCATCTCTGAAGATAGAGGAACAAACTGCAAATAACAGAAGGATTAACATCAGATGACATTACATTCAGACATAATGGTGGTCCCAGGTGGATTCCAGTTGTTATTGAGAATAATATTTACAAGATGGAGGCACAGATGACTAACCCCAGATAAGAGCTAGACCACAAGAAACTAAAGAGATGCAAAATAGTAATCTATGAAGTTTAATAATGAGAGCATGGGCCCAGGCTGACTACACACAGATCATAAATTATTACCTGACTTATAAGTGGTTACTCTCATTAAAACTCATAAAGGCAGAGCCACTCAGGAACAAGCTACACTGATCTGAGCCCTGGAGACCACTGAATAGACTACCCAATGCTTTAAAGAAAACCCTAGAGGAATAATGTTATATAGAAAATAGAAATTACACATGCAGGCAATCATATTTCAGCTAAGAGAAATCCATACTTTAGACCCTTAAAAACTTGGACCCAAGATAGCTGCGAATCCAGTGAGCATGCTGATAAAGCAATTAGCTGAGAAAATGAGAGAGCACTACTTTTATTACACTTGAGTGTGGAAACAACCCACTATATGAGCAATAACCTCCACGCGGCAGCATAACTGGCCACATGGGGAATGTAGCACAGACACAGACCACATGCCAGGGACCCTCCAAAACACAAGCTAAAGGAAGAGGAGAAGAGACTCTATCTACCAAAGAAAAACTAAAAATGACCAGAGTAGTAATTATGAAAAACCAGGACTTTAGATGGGCACAAGGATATCCCTGATGGATTGAAGACAACCACCAAATCAACTCAGTCAATAACAATGTAATTGATAAAGAGATGTAACATGAAGAAAAGTCACTAAGAAGCTATCCATTGTTCTCTGAATAACATTCAATGGTCTAACAGTTTGGCCCTCCAAGTGGAAAAATAAATAATTGGACAATGAACAATCATGTAGAAAAAAATTAAATAAATAGGAAATATATCAAATATTAGAACAAATTCTCATATCAGTCAGGCATATTTCAACACCCAAGAAAGGTAAAACTCAAAAATAAAAATAAAATCAGAATGTAAATAAATTAAGTAGAGTTATAACATTATAAAGTAACCCATTGGTAGAAATACTAACTAGATCAATCCATCAAAAACAATGGATATTTGGAATCAACTTATTAAATACATAGGGAGAGATGTATTTATAACAACAAAACATGCATAGAAACAGTGTGAGACTTGTTCACTAACCAAAATATCTATAATATTAAAAGCATAATATGCTAATTAGACTGGACAGCCAAACCACCTTTCGGACTTCCTTCTGGAAGCAACTGGGGCTGCAAGGGCCAAGCCCCTTGCATGAATTTTGTGCATCAGGCCTCTAGTATTTAATAACAAAAAGAACCAACCCAGGGGATATACTGGAGGAAACCTGGCAGATTAAGACTTTGGACCTGTGATTTAATCTCAAAGATACACTATGACTTGAGACTAGATTCTACATACCCTTCAGCACCCCAAACACCATAGTCATTACCTAGGACATTAAAGAATTCGACCAGGCAACATCTTTACTGCCAAGAAATGCAGGCTTGAACCAATTCGAAGATCACTTATGGAAATTCTATACAGTTTTTAATCCAACTACAGTTGAAACAGTTGAAAAATGTGATGACCATGAAGATACAACTACCCCAAACAACAAGGGTTGAAATAGATGGAAAATCGACAGTGTCAGGTCATGTTCAGGGACCACATTCCAACAATCGCCTAACCATTGACGGCCAAGATACATTATCACACCTGTGTTGGGAAATGTCAAAATTGAAGCTTATGGAGGAAAGAGGGTGTGAATTCATTAATATAGATAGAGTCTCCAAAACGGGTAAGTAATAGCCCCCTAACATGACATATATAGTATTGAGGGATAAAATTTCTTGATACTTCACAAATTAAAAAGACTTAGAGGAGAATAAAAATGTATACAGTGATAAATTATTGATGACTATCCTAGTTTATATCTCCCATTATATTGTAAGTTGAATCGAAAAAAATAATAATATATCCAGAATGTTTAGTGGTATGATTCACTGTCTTGACAATAGAGACAAAATGTGGACTATTTGGGTACCAACCTATACTGACATGGAAGGGCACAGCAGTAATAGTAGAGCAACAGGGAGGAAAATACCATGTCACTCCTCAGGGATATAAAAGTATTCTAAAACAACATCACTGAAGGGTTCCCCGGGCCACTGTGAAAGCAGAGGAAACAAAAGAGCGAATATAGCAAAGAATATCTAAATCTTTAAAGACATTAAACACAGACTAATCAAACTGAAGAGATATTTGGAATAATGTGTAAAGCTCATGTCTTTTTCAAGATTAGAGAGCATGTTAGGCATGTACTAGAGAGCATGTTAGGCGTGTATTAGAGAGCATGTTAGGTGTGTATTAGAGAGCATGTTAGGCGTGTATTAGAGAGTATGTTAGGTGTGTATTAGAGAGCATGTTAGGCATGTATAAGACAATTGCTAGGAATTGAGTCCTTGGGCAGGTTAGAACATTAGATACTTAACAAGTATGTGATAGTGACAGCATGGACGTGGACCTAGGGTGAGGCATACTGGAGCACACTGACATGACTTTGAGACAGGGATGAGTTTTAAAGTGCATGGATGCTTTAATTGTGAGTCCAAGTCCCAGCGACGTGGTAGCCACAGCATCACATGTAAGAGCTGAATAATGTTCACCTCTCCGAAGTCTACAGCCAGTTGGGTGGGATAGGCAGAGCCAACATCTCTGCACAAATCATATCTCGGATCGATATCATAGGCTTACTGGATTGCATGTAGCCAATCACAGGGAGGGAGGGAGGAGCACTCCCAGCCAGCATCACCTAGAATCTCATCATCACTCAGGACCACTTGCCCAACTGCAAGAGTGTGAGATCCTCTGCTCTCCCAACACCTGCAGGTTAATTCTATGACCAGAAACCATCTAGATGTTGCTCTGAGTGTGTCCTTATGTAAAACTAGATAGAGAGTTAAGCCAGAGCAGACCACCAGAAGAGAGGAGAAACGTCTAGAAATTAGGCACTGTGGTGCAAAGAAACATGTGTATGTTGCTTTGTATTCCTAGTTCCCATTCAAACCACCTTTACTACTTTGGGCTCATTGTAGATGTGGGTACGTTTAGAGAGCAAAGGTGCTGGTGGAGACATAGTCTATTACTACTCAGAGCCCTGTTGCAGGCGCATTCTCCACGTTGCATGGCTTAGCTAGTGGAAACTGGCATGGACCACCCTTCTAAAATGAAGTAAAACATAAAGTTTCCCACAGAAACAGGGAGTTGATGAAGCCTTTGCAAAAGTGGAAATTAAATATGAAGAGAAATCATTGAAAAGTGGAAAATTAGACCAAACAAATCTTTTGAACTAAGCTCCTCTAACATTTCTCAGGATCGGCCCTGCCGCCTCTGAGACATTGAATAAATATGAGAGTCTCCTGCCAGGCCCCCGGTTGCTGCTGGCTGCTTTGTAGTTACAGAGGAGCATGATCTCTAATGGGGGAAACGGTCCTTTAATTTCTATTCATTCCTCCTCAAACTCAGTGGGGGGTCCTAAAATTCCTTCAGGTCTGCTGCCAGCGGGCATCACTCTTTATGCTGGAAACATCTTCGTAATGGAAGTTACAGGCTACAGAAAAAGAAATGTAAGATCAGAAACCAAAGTAAGGCTGTCGGAAAAGAAACCATCAAAAGCCTGAAATCCCTTTGAAAGATGAAAGCAATGAGAACACACAGGTCATGGCCAGGGAAGGAAGGAAATGACACACTCAGGAGAGAGGTGAGGCTTCAGAAGGGGGTGTGTGCGGGTGTCGGCGTGGGTGTGCATCACGCATGCGTGAAGCCCTCGTGTTCCAGCAGCCACCTGTGAGCGATGGTGCCAGGACCCATGCGTTGCATTTGGCATGCCCATGTTGGACATGCTTGCATGATTGACTCTGAGTCTCCAGAAGGAAATGATCTTTTACTGGCCAGTATGTCTGAACTGGCATAGTGAGGAACGACAGCAAGCAGCGTACAAACCCTGGGATGCTCAAGGCGAAGGCAGGACGTGCAGGGATGTGGGAACGTCAGCAGAACAGTGAGCTGGAGTCTCCGAGGGACCGGAGCCTGAGGCGAGGCCCACAGCGTCCCGGGCCTCTTTGTGAAGGACACGCTGTGCACGGAGCTGAGTCAGAGCCGGGAGCAGGGAGGGAGCCTCATGCACAGGAAGAAAGGGTCTCCTGGCCACAGCTTGTTGGCATCTCCTCACCAGTGCCCTGTCTGCCCATTGTCAGATGCCCTCTTGCTGCTGCTCGGGCTCATCCCAGAGCGGGCACAGGGCCTGCGCTCACTTGCACTTGGACTGGCAGTGGAAACAGCACTGCGGGTACAGATCTGAGATTGAGTCTGTGACTAAGTTTCTCATGCAGAAGGAAAAACGGGGAACACACACGCTGATGGCCAATGACTGAACCCCAGTTTTTTATAATTTGGTGCTAGAAATGTGTGTTGTTTTTCCATACTGGATCTGTCCGGTGCAAGACGGTTTTATCTGCTCCCAGGCTGTGATAACGGTGTGAGCCAGCCCATGTCTACGTGTGTGCGGCACGGGCGTCAGCCCTGTCTCCCGCCTCTCCCGCAGGGGCCCGCCGGGAACCCAGAGCCAGGGGCTGCGGCTGCCCGCACAGCACTTCTCAGACTCCGCGCGTGGGCCATGCCAGTTGTTTCTGTGAGATGTTCACAATCTGCTTACTGAAGATCTACATACATGAACAAAGGATGGAAAGGTGGCCCGGTTTTTCGGATGTATTATGAGATTCAAAGCGCAAACTCATTTTGGCATAAAGATATTCCTCTGTACAAGTAACTCTTTTTACCCATGAGATTGAAGTGCAGAGAGGAATTTTCCTCGTTTTTCAGGTTCCGTATGCAAAAAATTACTGTCACCACAGAGATTAAACAGTTGAACAGATTTTCTGTCACATAAGTATCACCATTATTCCTCTTTGGAGTTTCCCTGTGCCCTTCCTACGGCCTAGTTCTAGGTCAGATTTATAATCTTGCAGATTTATGTTTCTGGCTCTAATAACTGCTCTTTCTTCTCACCCTCAAAAGTGAGTTGATATAGAGTCTACTTCCGTTTCCTCCTCCTACAGACGCGTGTTCTGTTGCCTAAGCTTTCACTGTCACAGTCCATGGGAGGCCAGAGGCCCCTGGATTTACTTCTTTAAGTCACACGTGGATTTTATTTATTACAACACACTCTGCACTCGTACAAAACGAATGTATTTGGTCCACGTGATTGTGGTTTTATATTTAAAGCTGAAGTTTTAAACATCCAAACAGAGCCGATAGCTTTTGAACAATAAAGTTTCTTTTTATTAACTTTTCCCAAACGTTTCTGTAAAGTCCCCCAAGCGAGAGCATCCGTCTCATGACATGCTCTTCCCAGCGTTTGTGAGGCTCTGTCCCACCCCCAGGAGCCCGGTTCTAGGAGGGTAAAGTGCGGCCCAGGAGACAAAATCCCATGTTATACAAGCCCGGGGGGTGAGGACCACTCTGCGCTCACGGTTCCAGTGTTGTGCTTATCCCTGTGGGAATCC
This sequence comes from Myotis brandtii, assembly GCF_000412655.1. Taxonomy (NCBI): domain Eukaryota; kingdom Metazoa; phylum Chordata; class Mammalia; order Chiroptera; family Vespertilionidae; genus Myotis; species Myotis brandtii. The sequence goes on along the minus strand of NW_005371038.1, from coordinate 1,384,209 downwards.
CACACGCACGGGGTGGTGACCTCGCCCGCTCATCGCTGGGCACTGGGAACCCTCTGGCGATCCTTTTCTGGGAGCACAGTGAGCATCTGGTTGTAGTTTTCAAGCAATGACTGTAGCATGAGGTAGGAAACACCTGCCTGTGAAGAAGGGGAGGGAATCCTACCCTTGATGAGGCGTGGGCCCACCAGGAAGCGCGGCGCTAATTCTGCTACAGAAACTTTGATTCTATTGCAGTCTAAGTACCTGGTTCCTTATGCAACACGGCGGCTGTTCTCTGCGGTTGCTAAGAGGATGTCACCTGCAGCAGACACTCAGAAGATGTGACGACTGCCTGTAAGATCTTCCCATGAGCACATGACGAATGAAACTTAGAGAATGCGGTGCTCATCAAACCCAAATGTGAGCTCGTGTTCTTGGAAAAACATGGCATTTCCAGCTGCGCCTCTGACGCGGACGAGCAAGCAGCTGGGGAGCCCGCCCAGAGGAGACGGTGCCCTTGGAGAGAGCTCTGGGCAGGGGACAGGCGGGCAGAAAGGCCAGGCCCGGCCTGGACGGTGCGCATGGCCAGCAGGGCTGCCCGACACCAGAACCCGCGGTGGACAAGGGCGCTGCATGGAGGACTCGCTGGCAAGCCCGCGCTAGGCCAGCGGTGTGAAGACAAGCAGGACGCGGTGGAAACCGGAGCTGGCGAGGCGATGCTAGCCGGTCAGCCCCTCGCAGACCCTGGAAGCAGGT
>NW_005371038.1:1378517-1382667 GCF_000412655.1 Myotis brandtii | reverse complement strand
CAGGCTATGGCTGGTGTGGAAATTAAAATACAGCATATCATCCCCCTCCCCTCCCCGCCCGCCCCCCAAGCAAGGCGACCGGAATCTTCCTCCCTCCAGGAAAGCCCACAGCTGGTGTAGAAATATGAGTCCTGCCCCTCAAACTGCCTGCTGCCCAGGAAGCAGACTGCTGCCTGTCCGCAGCCCATGCACCTGCTCTCCACGTGGCTCCACCAGGTGCTTCCTATAGTCATGGAAGCTGCTCCAGCACAACCCAGGCAGAGGTGACAAAAGCTCGCACAGTGGGGAGCTGTGCCCTGGCAGCTGCGGCTGCGCAGTGAGCAGGGCGGGGGGAGAAACAGTGCTGGAGAGACATGGACGAACAGCTGACTGCAAAATGCCCTGCAGTGTCCCTCAGAGAGTCAGGGAGCAGCGGGGAGGAGCAGCGGGGAGAGCAGCATTTTCATTCTTCCAGAAGAGCATCTGAAAATGAGGCCAGACAGACACCAGGAAGTGGGTGGGATGTGAATGCATGCACTGGAGAGGAGGAGAAGCAGGCGCGGGCTGTGCCTACATGACAATGTCTCTTGAAAAGAAAACAAGACAATGAATGAGTCACAGGTGGAGTGGTGCAGATTAAAACATGGAGAAGTATTAGCTATAAAAATTGGAGGATAATTTCAGAATCATGATTAATGTACTCAGGAAGGAACTATTTGAAAAACTGGAGCCCCAAACCATCAGTTGGAACCAATATATAGTGGGCGATGGCTATGCTAACCAACAGTGTGAGACAACAAACACGCAAAGATCCAAGTAAAACTGTGCCCTGGGCAATGAGAGGCTGACTGGACGCTGTGGTATGATATGTCGGAGACTTAGGGAAATAAATACAGCTTTCCTGGAGTGCGGGGTGCACACCAACCAGGCTTCTAGCATAATTCTCTATTGCCACGTGGTGCCTGCTGAGGGTCACACAATGCGTGCAGCCTCTCCAGGCTGTCCCTCTGAGGCCCAGAAGGAGGAAGGAGAGCAGGTCATGTCAGAGAGCAAAGCCCTGCCCTGTGTGTGGAAGCGTGGAGGTGGTTGAGTGATGCTCTGGTGTGGTCTGGAGCTGGCTACCAGGTGTGTGGATTCTTGGGGCCTCTTGGGAGGGGTGCACAGGCCCAGGTCAGCTGCGGCCTGTCCCCTGCTCAGGGCCACCTGGTATGAGTTATATTTACAGTGATGGTGAACCTTTTGAGCTTGGTGTGTCAGCATTTTGAAAAACCCTAACTTAACTCTGGTGCCGTGTCACATATAGAAATTTTTTTATATTTGCAACCATAGTAAAACAAAGACATATATTTTTATATTTATTTTATATATTTAAATGCCATTTAACAAAGAAAAATCGACCAAAAAAAATGAGTTTGTGTGTCACCTCTGACACGCGTGTCATAGGTCCGCCATCACTGAGCTATAAAGTGGCCTGCAGGTGGTTGCCACTCGTGCTGGCCTGGGAGGTGCTCAGCTGTGAACCGAGGCCACTGCCGCCAGTGCCAGCCCAGGGCTGCGTAACAAGGGGTGCGGAGCAGACATCAGACGCTGCTTGTTTGAGGTCTGTGAACCCCTGAGAGATTTTGGGAAAGGCCTCAGCATGACGGGGCATTTGTGTGGAAAAGCCGCTGGAAGCAGCTGGGGTGGGTTTGCAAGTGGATGGGGTGAGGTCTCAGGGAACCACTGGGGCAGGGCGAAGAGTGTGAGCCAGGGCGATGGAGACTCAGCTATGGCCCCCACCTGCGGGCTCTGTGGGGCCGGGGAGGGCTCATCATAGGAACAATGGCTCTGCCCCGCTGCTGTCTGGGAGAAAGCTGCCTCCAGACCCGCCATGAAGCCAGACAGTGCAGTCTGTGGTTCTTTGGCGATGCTGCCCCAGGCGGGACTCAGAGCCAGGGAGTCCATCAGTGAGTGAGTCGGCCCTTTAAGCAGAATGCCTGGGACTCTAGCAGCCTGGTCTCCCTCAGCAACAACGCCCACTGGTTTCCACAGCCAGCCCTATGCGGACTTCACTTCCTGCGCTGGAGTCTGGGCTGGGACTCCCCGCTCCGTGGGGGACCTCTGAACCTAAGAGAGCCCTTCTGATTTTTAACACTCGCCATGGGTGTGGGCCAGCCCCTCCAGGTCTCTGTCCCTCCCACCAGTCTCTCCACGGGGTCTTCTTTATGCACTAATTACAGGACTTCTGTCCAGCTGGACGGCAGGCGGCTCTCCCTGCTGGTCGCTTTGTAGTTTGGTTATAATTGTGATGCGGCCATGAAAAGAGTCAAACATTGCATTTACCTCCCTGCCACCTTGACTAGAAGCCCGATTTTATTTCTTTACAACTGGTTTGAAGGCCATATCGATTTTTTTCATTTTTGAAATACACTGTAAAATAATCTTCCAATAAGGCTGGCTGAGGAGAGACTCTTCAACTAGAAGGAAAAATAACAGCACACCGAGGCTCAGAGGAGGCGCAGTGTGGAAAATACTCAGGTGCGGAGGTGCGCGCGAAAGCGGGCTGGTGGCTGAGAGCGCGGTTGTCGTTTTCGGTCAGGGGGGAGTCTCAGACTCTGAGCTCCAGATACGGGCGAATCGCTGGGGACTCGGACCCAAACGGGAGAAGCGGGAGTGTCTGGCATCAGTTGGAAGGCAGCTTTCCCTCCGAGGTTTGCAGCGGTTCCGGGGGTTCTGAGAAGCAGAGCCTCTGGGAACAGGACTGAGGGCACCATAACGGCTCCCTCCGCCCGCCCTGTTGAGCCCGCCCCGCCCAAGCCCTGCGCAGAGCCATTTGCCGGATCGCCTCAGGCAAAGGCTAGATTAGCACCTCCCCAGAGGACAGAAGTTTTCCGCGGCAGACACAGCTGATTCACACAGCCAGTCGGCCTGGTGGTCAAATCCCTCTAGTATTAACTACAACAATCAAGGCTCAACTAGAACAAGACTGCGCACAAAGACCACTAGGGGGTGCACCAAGAAAGCATAAAAAATGCGGAGACAAAAAAACATGACAGAAATGGAGGATATAGAGCTAAAAAACGCAATTTTGAGGGCTTGCAATAAACTTCTGGAGAGCCTCACGAAAACTAATGAGACCCTCGATGCTATGATAAAGAAACAACTAGAAATTAAGCATACACGGTCTGAAATAAAGAATATTACACCCAATAGCAGACCAGAGGAGCGCAAGAATCAAGCCAAAGATTTGAAATGCGAAGAAGCAAAAAACACCCAACCGGAAAAGCAAAATGAAAAAAGAATCCGAAAATACGAAGATAGTGTAAGGAGCCTCTGGGACAGCTTCAAGCGTACCAACATCAGAATAATAGGGGTGCCAGAAGATGAGAGACAGCAAGATATTGAAAACCTATTTGAAGAAATAATGGCAGAAAACTTCCCCCACCTGGTGAAAGAAATGGACTTACAGGTCCAAGAAGCGCAGAGAACCCCAAACAAAAGGAATCCAAAGAGGACCACACCAAGACACATCATAATTAAAATGCCAAGAGCAAAAGACAAAGAGAGAATCTTAAAAGCAGCAAGAGAAAGAAACTCAGTTACCTACAAGGGAATACCCATACGACTGTCAGCTGATTTCTCAACAGAAACTTTGCAGGCCAGAAGGGAATGGCAAGAAATATTCAAAGTGATGAATACCAAGAACCTACAACCAAGATTACTTTATCCAGCAAAGCTATCATTCAGAATTGAAGGTCAGATAAAGAGCTTCACAGATAAGGAAAAGCTAAAGGAGTTCATCACCACTAAACCAGTATTATACGAAATGCTGAAAGGTATCCTTTAAGAAGAGGAAGAAGAAAAAGGTAAAGATACAAATTGTGAACAACAAACATGCATCTATCAACAAGTGAATCTAAGAATCAAGTGAATAAATAATCTGATGTACAGAATGAACTGGTGATTATAATGAATCAGGGACATAGAAAGGGAATGGACTGACTATTCTTGGCGGGGAAAGGGGAATGGGAGATGCGGGAAGAAACTGGACAAAAATCGTGCACCTATGGATGAGGACAGTGGGTGGGGAGTGAGGGCGGAGGGTGGGGCGGGAACTGGGAGGAGGGGAGTTATGGGGGAAAAAAAAAAGAGGAACAAATGTAATCTGAACAATAAAGATTTAAAAAATAAA
>NW_005371038.1:1346119-1378504 GCF_000412655.1 Myotis brandtii | reverse complement strand
GGAGTTATGGGGGGGGGAAAAAGAGGAACAAATGTAACCTGAACAATAAAGATTTAATAAAAAAAAATAATCTTCCAATATAATTTTATCAATTTATTCTCATAATACATAAGTATGAGTTCATGACTTTCACCATTTCTTAACCAATAGATTTCCACATTAAAGATTCCTGCCAATGTGATAAATGAGAAATTTATCTCATTTCAATTTGCATTTTGCTAATTAAAGATGTCAAAACATAGTTTCAACTGCTTCTAAGACATTTACTTTTACTCTTTTAAGAGTTGTTTAATAGTCTTTATCCACTTCTCTATTAGAAACTAGTATTTTGTTCTATTAGTGGCTTATCTTTGAACCTTTTATAAGACTTCTTACTATTAAGACAAAAAATATAATTAATAAGAAAAATAATACATATTACGGGACAATTTTAAAATAAAAACATGGAAGGAATTCAAAAAGCTTCCTGAGATAAAGAAAAAAGTAATAAAAAGAAAGATTTCAGATCACATCAGAATTCTCAGCAGCAAAATGGAGCAATTTTTTAAAAAGTAAAAGAGGCATGAACATATAATTTATTGTCTAGTTAAGCTATTATCTAAATGTGGATGTGGAATAAAGCATTCTCAGCCATAAAGGCTGCAGAGTGGTTAATACAAAAGACAGCCAATGAAAACATTCTTGGGGGGAAGTTTTTCAGGAAGAAGATAAATACTTCTTTGAAGACACAGAGATACATAAAAAATGTGGCTAAGAGTCAGGGCACATAGGTAAGCTGGGAGAGCTGTGCTGGGCTTCCTAAGATGGAGTCTACATGTCCTAGAGTGGCAGAGAGGAAGCCATTAAATTGAAGGATGACATTTAATTCATAACTATAATCTGATTTTTGATGTCTACATTTTTGTGAAGGCATTATTAATCTGTATATTATGTCAACAAAAGATTTAGCATACATTTTATAAGTAAATAAACATGTTTTTTTATTAATAATTATTTGTTATCAAAGAAAGTTCTGAAGTACCAAGGTCATCCCATTCTCAAAAATACAACTAAAACTAAAATTTTGAAAAATAGCAGGGTACTGCTCTGGTGAGTACTCTGAGAGAAGTATGAGAATACTGAGGTAATTATTTTACTTAAGGTAAAACTATAGTTAATTTGAAGTTATTTGAGTAAAGTATATAAATTTGTCTGAGTAACTTAGAGATAATTACAAGAAAAAAATAGAATGTATAATTTTCATAAGTGTAGAAAAGTGAATATTCCCAGTGCAAAGTTAGAAAGAAAAAATTAAACTTAGCAGGCATCATAAAAATAAGGTGACAAAAATAAGTCTGGGAATGAGTAATAATAACAACTATAAAGTAACAAAGACCTTGACAATAAAACGGTGTAGTCTGACATCAGTAATATGGTGGGATACAGGCTCTTTCCTCATTCCCCCATGGAGACACCAACATAGAAGTGATATATGTACTACATTTTGTGTGTGATAATTTCAGATTCCATATAAGAGGTTGCAGCATCCCAGGCAAACACAAAGCCAAGAAGAGCCACATGAAGTAGGTAAGAAAGTTGGTTGCATTTGCTCACCTTAGTTTCTCCACATTCCTAGAACAATGTGGCAAATTGGAAGAAAACTCCCAAACCCAGGCTTGTCCTCAAGAGAAAAAGAGTAGAATCTGCATTAATGTATGGACTTTTGGGGGGTCTACTGGAGAGACTGTTTTTTGTCTCATTTGACTCGGATTGAAGGGAACTGAGGTATAATTTGGATGCCTGATTGGGGGCCTTCTGAGAACAGAGGCTAGTTCCATAACCTGTTACAGCACCAGAGATACTGCAGTACCACAGTCAGACACCAGGGGGAGAAAGAGATTATGGGCTCCTGTGAACAGGCAAACACCTTTAAGTAGAAATTTATACCCATAAGCCCAGTAAAGATGCATCTCAGAAAAGCTCACAGAGGCCCCAGAATCTCTAGCCATACTGATTTGGGAAGGTATCCCCTGTACAGAGTCTATCTGTGAGAACAGGAAGAGGTGGCTGTTCTTTCAAATTTCAATAAAAGAGCACAAGGCATATAGAAACAAAGAAACACGGTCCAATCAAAGGAAAACAATTAATATTCAGAAACTGAACTTAACAAAATAGAGATCTATCAATTACCTGACAAAAATTCAAAATGTCTGTCTTAAAGATGATCAATGACTGAAGGAGATGACATAACTAAATAAAATCAGGAAAATGATGCATAGACAAAATTAGAATATGAACAAAGAGACAGGAACTGTAAAAAAAAAAAGATTCAGGAACTGAATACAAGAACTAGATAGAAAAAAATCACAGAGATTCATAAGGAGACTTGATCAAGCAGAATAAAGAATCAGCAAACCTGAAAGTAGGTCATATGAAATAATTAAATCTGAAGAGTAAGAAGAAATCAAGAAAAGTAAAGACAGAACAAGGAAGTTAAGGTACACCATCAAAAGAGTTGCTATATGTTCCAGAAAGAGGGCAGAGAGAAAAGGTGAAAAGAGCCTGTTTGAAGAAATAATGGCCAAAAACTTTTGACATCCTATCTAAGAAAGAGGGAATATGCAAATTGACCATCACACCATCACAAAGATGGTGGCACCCATAGTCACAAGATGGTGGCGCCCAGTCTCCTCAGCCCCGCCAGAGTCCCCCCGTCCTTTCAACCCCACTGGGTGGTGGCAGGCACATGATGTGGCTGGACCCAACCTCAGCCCCCCAGCTGCCCAGGGCCAGCCCAAGGTGCAGGAAAGCCTCGGATATTGGCTGCCCAGCCGCCCAGGGCTGCCCGAGGCTCAGGTAACCAGGACCAGCCAAGGCTTGTGCTGCCGGCAGTGGCAGCAGCAAAGGTGTGATGGGGTTGCCTTCCCCTGATCGCCTGGTCACCTCCCGCCCCTGAGGGCTCCTGGACTGTGAGAGGGGGCAGGCTGGGCTGAGGGACACCCACTCCAGTGCATGAATTTGTATGCACCGGGCCTCTAGTGTAAGGAATAAAATGCATACCCAATTTTAAGAAACTCAACAAGTGTAATGAGGGTAAACTCAAAGAGACCTACACTGAGACACGTTATAATCAAACTATCCAAAGTCACAAACAAAAGGAATCTTTCCATAGCACGTGAGCGTAACTCATTATGTTCAAAAGACCTTTTATAAGATCCCAAGTGGATTTTTCAGCAGAAACATTGGAGACCAGAAGGAAAAGGGATGATATCAAAAGTCTGAAAAAACAAACTCCCAGCCAAGAATATTATATTTTACAAAAGTGTTTGTTCAAAATGGAGAAAAAACTACTCTCCCATATTAAAAAGAAAGAGTGGTGAACCCCATCACCACTAGCCCTATCTGAAAGAAATGCTAGAGGGAGTCTTTCAAGTTATAATGAAAAGATACTAGTCAGCAATACAAAAACATATGAAAATGTAAAATATAATTAGCCAACTTTTTGCCACTCTTATAAGAATCACCTCTTCTCTACTGCTCAACAATGTGTTTCATATTTCCGCCCGATATCTCATCAAAAAAGCCTTTACTGTCCATAGTTTTACCAACACTGTGCTCATTATTGCTTAGGGATTCCCTAACAAGCTTTCTATACAACTATCCTTTTATGTTCTGAGCCTTCTCCAGATCATCATTAAAATTAAAGTTTCCACCCTAACCTGTTTGGGTCAGTGGATAGAGCGTTGGCCTGTGGACTGAAAGGTCCCAGGTTCGATTCCGGTCAAGGGCATGTACCTTGGCTGCGGGCACATCTCCAGTAGGAGGTGTGCAGGAGGCAGCTGATCGATGTTTCTCTCTCATCAATGTTTCTAACTCTCTATCCCTCTCTGTTCCTCTCTGTAAAAAATCAATAAAATATATTTTTTTAAAAAATTAAAGTTTCTTTTACAGCAATGAAGCCTTTTCTAGCATGCATCTCAAACTAGTCCAAAGCTGCTTCCACATTTTTAAGTATTTGTTAAACTGGAATCCCCATTTCTCAGTACCAAGTTCTGCTATAGTCTGTTCAGGCTACTGTAACAGAAATGCCATAGAGTATATGGCTTATAAACACCAGAATTTCATTTCTCACAGCTGGAGACCGGAAGTCTAGGAGCAGTGTGCCAGCAGGGTCCAGTTTGAGGAGAGCCCATTTCCAAGTTCTCGAACTGCCACATTGCATCTCATCCTCACATGAAAGACAGCAGAGAAGAAGGGCTCTCTCTTGCCACACTTACAGGGGCACTCATTTGTTTAATGAGGCCTCCATACTGCTTACTTCATTTAAGCCTAATAATCCATCAGAGGCCTAACCTCCTAATACTATCACATATAAATTGTGAGGACACAAACATTCCATTCATTACAATAAATAACTTTAAATCTGGTATAGAATTTAAAAGACATAAATATAAAAAAATCATCACATATCTATATTAATTGATGCTCAATATTAAAAAAAAATGCAATTTGTGACACCAGTAACATAGAAGGGAGACAGAAACATAAAAGAGTAGAATGTTTATATAAAATTGAAGTCAGGTTTTTATCAGTTTAAAATAAATTATTACTTTAAGATGTTTTATATAATACCCACGATGAATAAAAATTACCTATAGAAGATACATACCAAAAATAATGAGTAAGAATTAAGCAAGTTAGTACAGATAATCAACAAAACACAAATGAAGACAGTAACAGAGGGGGAAAGAGTAGCCATAAGACATACAGAAAACAACAAAATGACACTAGTAAGTCCTTGCCTTTTAGTAATTACTTTAAATGTAAATGGATTAAACTTCCCAATCAAAAAACAGATTGGCTGGATAAATTAAAAGGTAAGATCCAACTGTATGCTGTCTACAAGTAACTCACATTAGATTTAAAGACATAAATAGGTGGCAGGTGAAGAAAATAGAAATTATATGCAAATGGTATCCAAAAGGAAGCAAGGATGGCCATATTTATATCAGACAAAATGGACTGAGTCAAAACCTGTCACAATAGAATGAAGGACATTATATAATGATAAAAGGGTCAATTCACCAGAATGATATAACAATTATAAACATCTTTCAAATGTATTAAACAAAAATTGACAGACTTGAAGGAAGATATAGATCCTTGACAATAAGAGGAGACTTCAATGCCCAGCTTTGAATAGGAGAGCCAGTCATGAGAGCAATAAGGAAACAGAAGACTTGAACAACACTGTAAATCAACCAGACCTAATAGACGAAATACTACATACAATGACAACAGAATCTGTGTGATCTGTGTGTTTTTTCTAGTCATATGAAACATTCTTCAAGACTGACCATGTTTGTCCACAAAATGAGGCTTAGAAAATTTTAAAATATTGAAATCTTGCTGAGTATCTTTTTAGACCACTACAGAATAAAACTAGGCATTAACAGCAAAAAGAGAACTGGGAAACTACAAATAGGTGGAAATTAAACATGTTCTTAAACAATCAGTGGGTCAAAATAAGGCACAAGGGAAATTAGAAAATACCTTGAGAAAAAAGAAAACACAACATATCAAAACTTAAGTAATACTAAATGGGGATTTTATGGTATTAAAACACTTAAAGGAGAAAAAAGAAGGATCCACGCTGGTGGTGGAGTAGGTAGATGTTAACCCACCTCCTCCCAGGACCAAACTGGAATTACAACTAAAATCTAGAGCAGGCAACCTGAATAATCAACTGCAAACTAGCTGAAAGCTTTACAGACGCCACCTGGAGGTGGGGATGCGAAAGGGCTGGCCCTGCTCCCGTGAGCAGTGGCTGAGATGCTGGAAGGCTATCTCAGCTGCAACGGTGCCTCCTGAGAAGTGTGGGGTCTCAACCCCAAGCCGGTCTCCCTAGCACCACAGCCAGGAAGAGGTGCCCACATAACATTTGTCTGTGAAAATCCACTGGGATTCTGTCTGCCAAGAAGAGATGGGAATCTGCTACAGACACAGGTGCCCTCTTAAAGGGCCAACACACAAAATCTGCTTCCCAGCCACCAACCTTGGGCTCCAGAGAAGGGAGGGCATAGCAGACAAGAGTCATGTGAAGAGAGACTGGAGTTTGTGGCTCTGGGGAGAGAGCTGGAGGTACAGCCAACCAGGATACCTGTGCTGAGAGCCTCTCCCATCTTTCTGGGGTGAAGCGCTCCCCTCATTACAGCATCAGGCTGGGGAAAGCAATAGCCACACCTTTCAACTCCCTGTGGCCTCACCCTGAGGAGCTTGTGCCCTGCTGAAGAGCCAGCTGCCTGCACTGGGGTATAGGAGTCTGAACAGACTCAGCGAATGTCAGTGACTGGGTTGAGTGGCTTGGGGCAGGGGCCATTCCCTCCATTTTCCTGTGAACCTGTCTGGCACCTTTCTCTCAGGGGAGGTTTGCTCACCCAACTCTCTAGGTTCCTGGCAGTCCCAACCTCCTGGTCCCTGGTGGCTCTGCCGGCTGAGGTCAGGGAAGAATCCAGGCCAGACCGACTTGTGTGGCTTTGGGAAGAGGCACTCTCCCCAACCTTCCTCCAAGCCTGGCCAGCACCTATCCCTTACAGGAGACATACACGCCCATCCTCCCAAATCCCAGTGGCCCTGCCCTGCTGTACTCGGGATCCTGGCACAATCTGCGACAGACTGAGCTGTGTGGGTCTACACAGGGGCCGTTAGTTTCTGGAACTCCTGACCAGTGCAGAGCCCTCCATTCAAATAGCCAAATCTTGGTCTGTTTGAGCCTGATAAACATTGCTGGCTTCACTCTGACAACTCTTTGAGACCCCACCCTACCGCCTAAGTCTGTGAGTACCCAACAGGTGGCAGTCAACTTGCTGAGTAACCTCAGACCCAGCACTGCCACCGGGTTTGAACCTGTATCAACCTGGGGAACATGACTCGCTCCTACCTGGTGACTCACTGAGAACTTACTTCATGCAACCTGAGTACCACCAGAGGCTCCTTAAGTGACTGAGACTAAGGCAGCTGGCAGGCAGAGGCAGGTAGAGGCAGATCCCGGGGTGCCTTGGGACTTTTGTGGACCAGACCCTTGGGCCTTCTGATAGAACAGGTCAGCCTTGGTGCACAACTTGGTCCTTCCCATGCACACCCAGTCTCAGCAAAGGCAGCCACACATGGGATCACTTTGTAGCTCTGCACAGGTTGCCCAGGGCCAGAACAGACAGAGTCTAACATTGGCCAACATCAAAGTCCCTCCCAAGAGGCCCCAGAAACAACACACCCACTGCCAGTTTCGGACAACATCAGAGCAGGGTCCAATTAGCTTCACAAGCAGCCCATCCAAAGGGAGATCTCAGCATACACCAGACCCTGCTGAGGTGAATTTTGCTTCATGTGGTCATTGCTTGCATAGCAGCTTATACCCTGTGGACAGGGTTGGTCTTCACAGTCAGACAGGGTTGGTCTGAACCCAAGAATGTGTGGGCCAATAGCAATAAAGACTCAATTACAACAGGAGGGCCCACGTAACCCACACAAGGGACATTCCTAGATCACTCAGCTCAGATGATAAAAAGGACTGTGCCACTGGGTCTCATAGGACACCTACTATATAAGGCTACTTTACCGAGACTGTGAGCCATAGAAGGTACCTTATACACAGAAACAACCACAAAGAGGCAGCCATAATGGGGAAACAAAGAAACATTTCCCAAATGAAAGAACAGGATAAATCTCCAGGAAAAAGAGCTAAATGAAATCAAGACAACCTATTTTTCATATATAGAGCTCAAAAAAATTGTTGTAAGGATGTTCAACAAAATTAGTGATAACTGCAATAGCATGAAAAATTACATAGAAACAATTAAAAAGAATCAGTCAGAAGTGAATAACACTATCTGTAATGAAGAATACACTGGAAGGAATAAACAGTAGGTTGAATGAAACAGAGGACTAAATCAGCAATTTGGAAGACAAGGTAGCAAAAAAACACCTAATCAGAGTAGCGAAAAAGAAAAAGATTTTTAAAAATCGAGTATAGTTTTGTTCTTGTTTTTGTTGTTGGTGGTGGTGTTCAAGGAACCTTTGGGACAACAGGAAGAGTAATAACATCTGAATCATAGGGGCACTAGGAGGAGAAGAGAGAGAGAGAAAGGGATCAAGAACCTATTTGAAGAAATAATGATTGAAAACTTCCCTAACCTGGTAAATAAAAAAGACACACAAGTCCAGCTAGTTCAGAAAGTCCCAAACAAGATGAACCCAAAAAGGGCCACACCAAAACACATTATAATTAAAATAGCAAAAGTTAAAAATAAAGAGAGTTTAAAAGCAGCAAGAAAAAAATTTAGTTACCTACAAGGGAGCTCTCATAAGATTATGAGCTGATTTCTCTACAAAAACATTTCAGGCCAGAAGAGATTGGCAGGACATATTCAGAGTGATGAAAAGCAATAACTTACAATACAGATTACTATACCCAGCAAGGTTATCATTTAAAATTGAAGGAAAAATAAAGAGGTTTCCAGACAAGCAAAGCTAAAGAAACTCATAACCACCAAACCAGTGTTAAAAAAAAATGTTAAAGGGTTCTTTCAGGTGAACAAGAATAAAAAAAAAAACACAAAGAAAGGAATATAGTTAAAAGAATAAAATGGAATAAGTAAATAATCATCAATAATCACTTTTTCCAGCTGGTGTGGCTCAGTGGTTGAGCATCAACCTATGAACCAGGAGGTCAGGGTTCAATTTCTGGTCAAGGTACATGTTTGGGTTGCAGGCTTGATCCCCAGTGGGGGCATGCAGGAGGCAGCCGATCAATGATTCTCTCTCATCATTGATATTTCTATCTCTCTCTCCCTCTCCCTTCCTCTCTGAAATCAATTAAATATATTTTTAAAAATCACTTTAAATGAAAATGGCTTAAATACTCTAATCAAAAGACATAGGGTAGCTGAATGGATAGGAAAAAAAGACCCATATATATGCTGTCTACAAGAGACCAACCTTAGAACAAAAGATACACACAGACTAAAAGTAAAGAGATGGAAAAAAGATATTTAATGCAAATGGAAATGAAAAATAATTGTAACAATAGTTATATATGACAAAATAAACTTTAAAACAAAAGTTATAATAGGAAGCAAAGAACATTACATAATGATAAAGAGATCAATGTAACAAAAGGAAATAACCCTTGTAAACAATTATGCATCCAACATAGAAGCACCTAAATATGTAAAGAAAATTTTGATGGACATAAAGAGAGAGATCAACAGTAATATTGTCATGGTAGGGGATTTTAACACCCCATTGACATCAATGGATTGATTTTCTTGACAGAAAATCAACAAAGAAATAGCTACCTTAAATGGCACACCAGATCAGATAGATTTAATTGATATCTTCAGAGCAGGCCAACCCAAAGCAACAGAATATACACTCTTTTCAAGTGCAAATAGAACATTTTCTAGGATAGACCGTATGTTGGACACAAAACAAGTCTCAATGAATTTCAGAAGATTGAAATCATATCAAGCATCTTCTATGACCATCTATCTAATAATAGGGTAATATGCAAATTGGTCAGGACACCATCACGTAATGACTGATCAGTAGGCTGTGTGTGCAGCAGTGTGGGCGGGGACTTGCAGCATCGGGGACGGGGGTGGGGCCCGGCAGAGGGCAGCCTGTACTCTCCACACGGTGGGGGCAGCTGTGAGTGCTCCCAATGGCTGCTGCCGCTTGCCCAGGGCCAGCCTGGGACTCTGGCAAGCCGCTGATGACTGCTTAAAGGGCCCGAGGGTCAGGCAATGAGGGCCGGGCAAGGCTCAGGCAAGCCGCAGTGACTGCGATAGCTGAGGCTCAGGCAGCCTCATGGCCAGCAGTGGCAGCAGCAGAGGCGTGATGGGGGTGTCACCTTCCCCTGATTGCAGGGTCGCCTCCCGCAGAGGAAGGCCAGAGGCAGCAGCACTGAGGGGGTGATGGGGACGGTGCCTTCCCCTGATCAGCTGGTATCCTCCCACAGAGGGAGGCCAGACTGCAGCTTAGGCCTGGGGGAGAGGGCCAGAGCCGTCAGTAGGACATCCCCTGAGGGCTCCCAGACTGTGAGAAGGGGCAGGCCGCGCTAAGAGACCCCTGCCCGGTGCACAAATTTTGTGCACCGGACCTCTAATAATGCTATAAAACTAGAAATAAATCACAAGAAAGAACTGAAAAACACACAAAGACATGGAGGCTAATAGCATACTACTAAACAATGAATTGGTTAATAATGAGATCAAGAAAAAATTCAAAAGATACTTTGAAACAAATGAAAATGAGAACATAACAACCCAAAATCTATGGCACACAGTGAAAGCAGTCCTAAGAGGGAAATTCATAGCATTACAGACCTACCTCAAGATATAAGAAGAATCATGAATAATCAATGTAACCTTACACCTAAAGGAGCTAGAATAAGAACAATAAACAAAGCCCAACATAAGTAGAAGGAAGAAAATAATAAAGATCAGAGCAGAAATAAATGAAATAGACTCTAAAACCAAGCCCCCCAGAGAAGGAACAGGGAGACGCTTCTGCGGGCCGCGCGCTGTGATTTATATTCCAGCACCTTTTTAAATATATATGCATATTATTATTATTATTATTATTATTATTATTATTATTACTGACACTATTACAGATGTACCCCACTTCCCCCCTCCACCCAGCCTACCTCCACCCAGCCCCTATGTGCCCTCCCCTGGTTTGCCTACCTCCACCCAGCCCCTATGTGCCCTCCCCTGGCCTTCACTATACAGATGGACAAAAAAATGTTCAATGTCACTAATCATCAGAGAGATAAAAATTAAAACTAAAATGAAAATTAAAACTACACATGCCAGAATGGCTACCATCAATAAATTAACAAACAACAAGAGCTGGCGAGGATGTGGAGAAAAGGAACCCTAGTGTACTATTGGTGGGAATGCAGACAGATATTACCACTGTGGAAGACAGTATGGAGTTTCCTCAAAAAATTAAACATGGTATTGCCTTTTGACCCAGTGATCCCACTTCTAGGAATATATCCCAAGAAGCCTGAAACACCAATCAGAAAGAATATATGCACCCCTGTGTTCATAGCAGTGTTATTTACAATAGCCAAGATCTGGAAACAGCCCAAGTGCCCATCAGAAGATGAGTGGATAAAAAAGCTGTGGTACATTTACACCATGGAATACTATGCAGCTGTAAAAAAGAAGGAACTCTTACCCTTTGTGACAGCATGGAGGGACCTGGAGAGTATTACCTGAGGCCAAGTTTTCTTAAATCTCACACCAAAAGTATGATCCACAGAAGAACAAACTGACAAACTGAGCTTCATCAAAAGCAAAAGCTACTGCTCCTTAAGACTTTTTAAAGGTAATATAAAGACACACCATAGGCTTTTAGGAAATATTTGCAAAGCATATTTGTGCTAAATGACTTTTATCCAGGATATATAAAGAACTGTCAAAACAATAATTTTAAAATCTTATTTTAAGATAAACTATTTGAAAAGACAGTTCATCAAAGAAGATACATGGACAGGAAATCATCACCTGAAAAGATATTTGACATCATTAGGAACATGCAAATTTAAACCTCAAAGAGAAACTGCCCACACCTATGAGGACAGTGAAAATTAAAAAGGCCGATCATGCCGCATACTGATGAAGATGTGGCGGACCCGAACCTCGTGTGCTGCTGTGGGCATGCAAAACAGTGCGGTCGTTTTGGGAGACGATCTGCTGCTTCTTAATCAGGCAAATGTGCACCTGCCACCTGCTGCACCACTCCACCCCTAAGTGCTCACCTCAGGTGAGAGCAAGACATCTCCACACGAATACCTGCAAACGAATTTTCACAGCAGCTGAATTTTGAGAAAAGGTGAATGGATATACAAACAATGAAATAAAACTTGTGATCAAAGGAGCAGACTAATAGTCATTTATCACATGAATGAGTGTCAAAGTAACTACAAAAAAGAGAAGAAATTTTACAAAAGAATTTGCGTTGTGTGGTTTTAGTTATATAAAATTCTAATATATACAGAACGAGGTATAGTTAGAAAAGCCGATGAGTGGTGGTCTGGCTGGGCAGGAGGCAAAGGACAGAGGGTTCCCGGAGTCAGTGGGAGGCTGTGGGTGATGGTGTCTCCGTTTTCTTGGTGGTGATGAAGTTTTCATTGGTGAACACATATGTCAAAGCTCATCCAATTGCACTCTGTAAATATACAGACCTTATGGTATGTCAGTGATACTCCAATGTAGCTGGTAAAGTATTTAAAAATTTAACTTGTACTGTTCTAATAATGAAACCTTCTTGCCAGCCACAATACCCATGAGTAACTTAGAATTATGAAATGAAACTTTTGTTTTATAAACATGGGTGCAATGAACCAACCTGATTTTCACTTTTGTTTTATAAACATGGGTACAATGAACCAACCTGAAATAAGAGAATCGAGTAAACTTAACAAAAGGGATAAAATCTGTGTCCTAAACTGATTGGGCTTTTACACAAGGCCTCTCCACGAGATTTACTTTGTAAAGTGGACTTTTAAAAAAATGTGTCAATTATATATTTTTTCATTTTTATTGAATTTATTGAGGTGACAATAAATTATACAGGTTTCAGGTGCACAATTGTACAACACACCACCTGTACACTGTCCTGTGTGCTCACCACCCCAGATCAAGTCTCCATCCATCACCATTTCTCCCCCCTACACCCTCCCACCTGCCCCCAGAATCCTCACGTTGTGTCCCTGTCCATGCATTCTTTCTTTTTTTGAAAATGGACTTTTCTTAATTTTAATGAAGACTTTTAAGTTCTTCACAAGAAATCACTGACTTTTGAGTATGAGACATGCCTGCCTCTTTGCAGGTTTAAAATAGTGCCACATTATTCTCTGGTGTTAAATATGTGAATATTTAAGTTTTTAAATGCGGAAGTGACTGATTATCTGTAGTAGCAGTTGAACCCTGGGCTTCAATTAAAAAGCACAGATCTCTGGGAAAATGAGAGAATCTTTTTATGAAACTTCTACCTCTGACTGCTTCATCCTCACAGCACCCTCCTGAATGCTCTAACATCATGTCTTCTATAAACACAGAGCATTACTCGCTGCAAAAAAAGCAGAGCTGGCAATATTGCATTTGATATGTTGTCAGCTCCCAAACCACTCCTCAGAGCTGGGGTGATGGACACATAGACTGCTGTAAATTGCTAGAACACGGGATATAAAAATAAATCCAGGAAATGGGAGGGTGACAGGGAATCAGCTACACGGAAGCAGATCTATGCCTCCAATGGACAGAGTGGCCAAGAACATGGGGAAGGATGAGAGCGCCCCTGCAGGGGTAAGTGTGAGGGCAGGGAGGAGCCAGCAGTGGCCGCAGGCCGGTGTCTGGGAGAGGTTGGTGGGAGGGGACTGCAGTAAGGAGAGAGGACAGGCTGGGCAGCAAGGAGAACCCACTGCCTGTGGGAAATGCAGCCTGGTGCTGGCTGGCTGGGTCAGTAGCACATGATATTGCGGATACCCGTGCTGCAACACCACGCATGCTATGTGAGCGTGTGTGGGCACGTGTGAGCATGTGCGAGCGTGTGTGAATGTGTGCACGCATGTGTGAGCGTGTGTGGGCACGTGTGAGCATGTGTGAGCATATGTGAGCGTGTGTGAGTGTGTGCACGCATGTGTGTTCTAAGAAAAAGTTCCACCTTGAATATAGGCACTCGGGCCTTCTGATTAGACCAGATGTGTCATCATATGTTAAAGAGCAAGATATTTGAACAAAAGTAAGGGGATGAGGACAGTGCCAGCCGAGAAAACTCCTGGAGAGCAGGCACCTGGCCCAGCAGACCCAGCAGGCACAGATCGAGGCCCTAATACTTTTGTATGTGTTTTCATTTTCGTTTCTTTGAAATTATGCAGAAAACTGGAGATAATAATGAATCTATCACAATGAATTCAGCCTGCACTGTATACCAATCAGTCAGGAGGTTTAATGTTTCTTCTGTGTTTCACAGAGGAGGAAGCTCACAAAGGCAGCAAGGCCTCAGGCTGCCCCAGCCCTGCCCTCCCCCCTCAGGGAGCCACTTCTCCCCCCTCCCCAGCGTCACGTCTGATTAAATGGGAAGCCTGAGGGCCTACGCTGTCAGGGTGACTCTCGACTCTCGGTTAAGACTTGGGTGGCAGTGTGCATGGCAATGCGATTTTTCTGAACACAGAGGCAGGAGTGGCTGAAGAGCCCTAAAAAAGGTGCCGCCACACCCCTTCCCCAGGGGCAGGGGCAGAGTGAGGGGCCAGGTGGGAAGTGCGGCATCTGCTCCCAGGAGGCTGTGCAGCCTCTTTCCCATCAGGTCCCCACATGCCAAAGTCAAGGTTGTCCAAAACATATAAAGCACTCATACAACGCAACAAAACAATCCAATTAAAAAATGGGCAGAAGACCTGAATAGACATTTCTCCAAAGTGGACATACAGATGCCAAGAGACATATGAAAAAATGCTCAAAGTCACTAATCATCAGAGCGATGCAAATTAAAACCACAATGAGACATCATCTCACAGCTGTCAGAATGGCTACATCAATAAATCAACAAACAACAAGTGCTGGTGAGGATGTCGAGAAAAGGGAACACTAGTTCATTGCTGGTGAGAATGCAGATTAGTGCGGCCACTGTGGAGAACAGTATGGAGTTTTCTCAAAAAATTAAAAATGGAACTCCCATTTGACCCAGCAATTCCATTTCTAGGAATATATCCTAAAAATTCCAAAACACCAATCAGAACGAATGTATGCACCCCTATATTCATAGCAGCATTATTTAAAATAGATAAGATTTGGAAACAGCCCAAGTGCCCACCAGTAGATGAGTGGATAAAAAGTGTGGAACATTTACACCATGGAATACTGTGCAGCTTTAAAAAAGAGGGATCTCTTACCCTTTGGGATAGCATGGAGGGACCTGGAGAATATTATGCAAAGTGAAATAAGCCAATCTGACAAATAACACATGATTTTACTTATTTGCAGAATCTAATGAACAAAATGAATTGACCAATAAAATAAGACCCAAAGCATGGAGGCATGGAACAGACTGATATACCTCCATGTGGGGATGTGGGGACAAGAAGAGATAAACCAAAGAACTTATATACTTACCAGATGCCCGATGCATGAAATTTGTACAAGGGTAAGTCTTCGCAGCCCTGGCTGCCTCAGCCCTCCCAGGCCGTGCTGCCTTGGTCCTCACAGCCCCGGCTGCCTAGTGGCCCTGCGGCCCCAACCCCCGCCCACTGGTCACTCTGGAGGGGCGTTCCGGAAGGCTGTTTCGGAAGGTTGTTCTGCCGTCTGGTCTTATTAGCATATTAGCTCTTTATTATATAGGATATGTATAGCCCATGGACACAGGCAATAGAGTGATAAAGACCTAAGGGTTAGGAGGAGGAGGGCAAAAGGGGAAAATGGGAAACATCTGTAATACCATCAACAATAAAAATATACACTAAAAGAAGAACAAAAAGTCAAACATGTCACCTTGACTATGGGCTAAAGTTATTAAAAGAACCATAAGGGGACTTTCATCATAGCTCCTGCCCCCCTTCACTTCTCTATCTTCAGGTGGGGGAGAGGGGGTCATCAGAAGAGAATTTTGGTTAGACAGTAAAATGGTAACACAATTCAAAACTCACAATGGGATCAGGACAGGACAGTGTCAGGATACACCCCTGATGGGAACTCCAGTCAAACACTACTTACCTAACCTTTAGAAGATGGCCATGAGTATCACAAAATAGCAGTGCCCACAAATCACATGCTGACAGAGAGCGCCAGAAGCCCATTCATGCAGAAATGCAGTGTCTGTGGCATAGCCAGCCCTTCTTCTGTGCCCTGCTGTGCCCGCCCTTGGACCTGACTGCCACAGCAGCAGGGAGGGGCTCTGTCGTGCCCCAGCACACTGAAGGGGCGTGCATCCCTTCTGCATGTGGGTCCCCACGTGGCAGGACTGGAAATCGGGCTGTGAGTCAGTGTCAGTGGATCTGCATTCACCTGGCGAGTGTGAGTGCAGAAGGCACTGCTGCAGGACCCCAACTGAAGGGGGATATAAGACATTTTGGGGGGACTAGCAATCTGAATCTGTGCCAGGAACCAGTATTCTGCCGCACATTTTTGCTAGTATAATTAAGCCCCATCCCTCTTATCTGTAATGCTTGTACAGAGGCCATAAACCATGAACCATACACAAACCGTGAGGGGGTTGGCAGTGCTGGCACCAGACAGGTGGCCTCTGAGTATAATCTCACTTCCCCCATCCCAACCCATGGGGGGCAGGACCGGGGGAGGGGGGGAGGGGGCTGCAAAGCCCATGAAAGGTCCGGAAGCCTGACCCATATTTGGGGGACAAAGGAACTAAAGGGTATAAAGGGATAGCTTCGTCCATATTCACTCACTCGGGCTTTGGAGAACTGACTCCCCTGAGTCACTGTACTAGTACATCTGCAAACAAAGGGTTTGTTCCTGGAATCTCTGAGTACTTGTATATTTTTCCAATCACCTGGTAAATCCTGTAACACCACAGCACTGGAAAGGGTCCATTGACTTTTGCAGAAACAGTAAATGATAAATAATAAAAAAAACAGACAGGAGCAGGACTGTTTGAAAAAGTGAAGGTATTAAGCAGAAAAAAAAAAAAAAACCCTCATAGACACAGACAACAGGATGGTAATGACCAGAGGGAAAGGGCGTGGAGGGAGGTAGCAGAGGTAAAGGAGGATAGGTGGTGATGGAAGGAGACTTGAGTTGGGGTGGTGAACACAATATAGCATACAGATGATGTGTTGTAGCATTGTATGCCTGAAACCTATATAATTTTATTAGCCAATATCACCCCAATAAATTCAATTATTAAAAAAGCAAAGTGTGGTGGAACGAAACTCACTCCACTTGATTGATACGGATGAAACCCCCAGGTGATGGGTAACGGTGGCTAACACCACTGCCTGCCTCCTCACAGCAGGGAGGAGAGGAGCCAGGGAAGCCAGAACAAGCTTCCCGTGAAGGACCTTGCGGACCTGGGACCCGAGACCTGCAGTTTCTGACTGGGAGGCACTGATGCTGAAGGGGAGACAGGATGTGTGCTCTCTTTTCCTTTTTAAAAAATCCTCACCCGAGGATGTGTTTATTGATTTTAGTGAGAAGAAGGGAGGGAGGGAGGGAGGGAGGGCTAAATGTACTGATGAGGTCTCAGCGGTCCTTTCACACCAAGGGGATTCATGCAGGGGAAGCTCATTTCAATCTGGCCTACGCTCCTGACCTCGTACATGTCCTACCTGTGAGCTTTCCACAGGGGGTTTGCTCTCTTTTCTTACTGATTTGAGAAGAGAGAGAGAAACATCAATATGAGAGAGAAACATTGATCGGCTGTCTCTCATAGGTGCCGCGACCAGGGATTGAACCTGGGTATGTGCCCTGACCAGGAGTCGAACCTGCAACCTTTTGGTGTATGGGATGACGTTCAACCAACCGAGCCACAACGCCAAGATCTGTTCTCTTTTTCATACTTCTATCTTCTACCTTGTTACCCACTCTTTTCCCCCATAATATGCAGTTCCCAAACAGATTTGGTATTAGATTTACCATTTTACCACTATCCATTCTTACAAGGGAGCTCTGTCTTAGGGTCATTGGGGTGAAGAGGGCCCTTCCAAATAGGCCATGGACCCTTTGGTCTACTTTCCTCAGAGAACGAGGGGGTCTGGCCGGGCCGGGCAGTCTCCTGGCTCAGTCCTGGCATCCGCCAGGTGGGGTTAGAAGGCTGTGTGACCTGCCTCTCCTCAGTGGTGAGGCCAGCGCCCATGTCAGGGATGTAGTTGGGGTTTTAAAGCTGCTGTTCTTAGGGTTTGTGAAAAACATATTGATCTTAAATCCTTCTGTATGGCACCCAGACAACAGATTTTATTTAACTGAAGAGTTATAGATGCCTCAGGTTTATCTGAATCTGCTGAGACAACTAACCTGGGGGTGCTGGCCCCTCTGTTGAGGTGTTTGAATAGGGAAGGGTGTTATGCAGAAGGGAGGAGGGGGCCGGGGGGTAGCTGGGAAACATATACTACTCCATGCCTCTCCTGTTCCTTCGGTGATGTTCCTAATTAAAATGCTGGTTTATCAATTATTCTGCATAACTCACCATGCAAAGCTGCCTGTCCAGGCTCATTCTGCTTTATTCATCAACAGCATAAACACACAAGTTATGCTAGAATTGTTAAAAAAGTAAAATGAAATAGTTGGCAATTAAATGCATTTCCTTGTAACATTAGCATATTATTTCTATACTAGAGGCCTGGTGCACGGATTTGTGCACCAGTGGGCTCCCTTGGCCTGGCCTGCGGGGATAGGGCCGAAACCAGCTCTCCGACATCCCCCAAGGGGTCCCAGATTGCGGGAGGGTGGTTCTTGGGTGACACACCCTGGAATCGGGCTCCCTCCTCTCTGGTTCCGGGTGCGTCACCCAAGAACAGCAGCTGCTAAGTCACCGCAGCTCAGCAGCTCCTGTGTTAAGCATCTGCGCCCTGGTGGTCAGTGCATGTCATAGTTACCGGTAAGAGCGTCTGCCCCCTGCTGGTCATTGTGTGTCATAGTTACCGGTCAGCTTAGGCTTTTATGTAAATAGACCTTTATGTGTATAGGCCCAGTGCACGAATTCGTACACCTTGAAAGGAACTGTGGGCTGTGAGGCTGCGGTGGGCACAGGGACGGGACTTGGCCCATCCTCTGCACCCCCACCTGGCCATTCCCACTGCAGTCCCCGGTCCCCTGTCTGCTGGCAGCCCTGCTCCCACCGCCGCTGCTCCCATGCACTGACAGTGCCGGCCCCTCTTGCACTTGTTGATGGTGTGCAGTGATTGAGACCAGTGCTGGCAGCAGGTGCGAGCGCTGTGTGGGACCACAGCACACAGGAGCAAAGAATTTTCAGTAACCACCAGAGGCTCTCCCCAATGACAGCAAGCAGAGCTCTGCCTTCGTCTGGAGCCCCCGCTCACCTGCTCCACCATCCTGCCATGGCTGATACCCGCCATGTTTCATGCTCTGCCACCTGCTGCCAATGCCTGCCATGTCCCACACACCCCCTGGTGGTCAGCGCACATCATAGCGACCAGTTGTTCGGTTGTTCGATTGTTCTGCCATTAGTTCTATTAGCCTTTTATTATCTAAGATAGTTTCTTTATGTGGAGATTTGAAAGTCCTGCCTCCAATTCCAGGAATATGAGAGATAATAGGATTCTTTCTTTTATGACTCCCAGGGTTATTGCCAGTCAGCCCCTGAATTTCTAAAGCACCTGTTTGCGAGTCATACACTTAAGCGACTTGGCAGTTGGCAGGAAATGCTGGTGCTGAATGCACGCAGTCACAGTGCAGGAGGGAGTAGGAGGCCAGGGAGGGTGCTTGTCAGACATGAAAGAGCTTTAATAAAAGGACACGGCAGGTCGCTGAGATCTGGGGAAACAGGAGCACCTGGCACTAGTTTTAGAAGAAAGTGTGACTCTGAGCCACAGGAAGCCACAGCAGTCCTGTTCCCTGGGGGCGATTTACATCCTTCAGTCGTGGTGAGGATGCGGGACTTCGGCCCCGGGGCGGATGTGCATTGCCTGTTACAGGTTGTCTGAGTGGATTATTTCATTCATTTCACAACTTCGATAAATTAGATGCTCCTATATTTTTGATGAGTATTGATTAATGGATGTTGGTTACCGTCAGATACCAAGCTCTGTGCACTTACACTCTCTGGCTCGCTCTCTTTCTGCTTTAACAGGCAGGAGCCCTGGGTGACCCCATGGAGAGCCTGTGGGGGTGCGGCTCCCACCACCCCAGAAGCACAGAGCACTCCCCACTGAATGCGGGACCTTCCCCTGGGGACCCAGAGGTGGAAGGCTGCCCAGCGCCCGCTCTGAGTCCATGGGAGGCAAGCAGACAGCACAGCTTCCCGCAGCTCAGCTGTGTTGTTTGCCAGCAGCTTTGAGAAAAAGTCTGCAAATACTGAAGATGGAACCAAAACACTGGTTCTGTAGAAAAAATATAAATGTCAACTGCACTACCCGGCTCTGCTCACCTCCCTGGGAGCCCCCTTACTCATCGGGATCATTGGATGGAGTCAGCCTGAGTCCTGTCTGCAGCCCGCGGCTCCATCCTGTCCCAGGGCATGTTTGTGTGTCATGTCCTCTGGTGTTCAGTGTCCGCTGAGGAGCACCCGAGGGACCCTGACAGCATTTCCTCTTCTTGAACCAGTGTCCTGGTCACTCCTGTGATCAACATTTCCCCAGAGATTCAGCGGAGGCTGGTCAACGCCTTCATTTGCATATCTATTTTGCTACCATGAGGTTCCAGGGACATAGTTATGCCAACCTGAGTCTGAAGCATGTTCGCGTGGTGGTGTGAGGGAGGATGCAGAATGAAGCCTCGGACCTGGATGCAGCAGAGGGCTGAGCCCCCGGGATGAGCCGGGGTGGCTCTGAGGGCCAGAGCCAGTAGGTCTATAAACCCTAATTCTGGGCGTCTGGGCAGTGTGTTAGGACCAGCAGGCATCTTAGATGGAGAGAGATAAGGGGACAAGGTCCAGAAGGAAGGCCTGCAGGGCATGAGGAAGCTCTCCTGAGTGCGTCCATGACTAGGAAATCAGGGCTGCACTGGCCCCTCTGTGGGCGAGGCACGTGCCCAGAAACCCAGTGGGTGAGATTAAATCATGCCCAGCAGGTCCACCCCTTCTCCCTGAGTGACCTGCAGGCTCAGTGGCTTGTAGGTGTCCTTTGGGCCAGGTGAGAAGAAGAGAAGGGGGACACTTGCTGAGGTCAACTGTGCATGGGTCACCACTAAGAACTGGCCTGGTCCTGGGCGGAGGCCCCCAACAGGATTGCAGCCCTTCCCAGGGGCTCCCCACTGAAAGGAGCCAGCACTGGAGTCTCAGAGCATGGCAGCTCCATTGGGAATCAGCCCTTGGGGTCAGGGGAGGGAGCTTCAGCAGCACCCATGTCTGCAGACCACTGAGCCCCATGCAGATGCTGCCCTGGGCTTTCTGTCCGTTTGCCATTGGGCCTTCTGCTCTACTTACCTCAACATTCAAACACGGCTGATCATTTATATCCTGGCAGTTGGTGAAAATATCTGGAAATTCCTTTTGAAACTTGAAAGTGCCCCCCATAGATTATTATTAACTTCCACTGGATCAAGGCCCACAGCTGTCGTCGACATCTGTGTTCTCATATGTACAGCTGGCATAGTGAACCCTAGTTTCCTAAGGTGCGGAGTTCATGTCCTCAACCTCTGTCACCACAACAAGTTATTTCCTGCCCTTTCCACAGCCTATGGCAGGCACTCTGCTGCAGTAACATGCTGAGCAAAACGCTTTCCTTTAGGGAGCTGTGCCTAAGAGCACAGAGAATGCACATTAGTGATTGCACGGCAGGGCATGTTGATGGACAGAAAATAGAGGCCTGGTGCATGAATTCATGCATGGGTGGGGTACGGCCAGCCCACCCAATGGGGGCCCATTGGGGGCTGGGCCAGCGGGGGGCAGGGGCTGCGGGCAGTTGGCCAGCCAGCTCCGCCCCTGAACGGGGTGTTGGGGGCCAATCAGGGGTGGGGCCAGCCAGGGGGAAGGGCTGGAAGAGGGCTACAGGGCATGTCCAGCCCATTCACTCAGTCCCAATCAGCTGGACCCCAACAGCAAGCTAACCTTCTGGTCAGAGCGTCTGCCTCCTGGTGGTCTTGCACATCATAGCGAGCAGTTGAGCAGCCTTAGCATGTCATTAGCATATTATGCTTTGATTGGTTGAACCGAGGACCAGACAACTGGACTCTTAGCATATTAGGCTTTTATTATATAAGATTCCCTATGCTGTCCTTTACAACCCATGACTATTCTGTAACTACCAATTTTTACTTCCTTTTTAGTTTTAGAGAGAGTGAGAGAGAGGGAGTGGAGAGAGAGAGAGAAACATCAAAGTGAGAGAGATGCATCAATTGGTTGCCTCCAGAAGGTGTAGCAGAGATAAAGCAGACCAGAGCTCCTGGCTGCTCCTGGAACCCCAGTAACCCCAGCTAGGACAGTTCCTCCCACCAACTCACCTGACATGGTGCTCACCTCTGCCCCCACCAGACAACCAGACAACCAGGAAACTCTCAAACCAACCCTAGATACCCAACAGCAAAAGGTCCCCTTCTCCCTGCCCTGGCTACATATACTGGGACTCAGAAGTAGTTAAGTTTTTCCAAAAATAAGTCAAGTCATACACATGGTTTAAGTTCCTATTTATTTCTATAGAAGTAAATCTGAGGCAGCATATAACTGACTGCATTCATTTTAAAAATAGTGTGTATTTTTAAATTCAATTCATTGGGGAATTAATTTTTTAATATATATTTTTTATTTCAGAGAGGAAGAGAGAGGGAGAAAGAGATAGAGACATCAATGATGAGAGTGAATCATCAATTGGCTGCCTCTGCACACCCCCTACTGGGCATTGAGCCAGCAACCAGGAATGTGCCCTGACAGGGAATGGAACCATGACCTCCTGGTTCATAGGTCGACACTCAACCACTGAGCGACACCAGCCAGGTTTGGGTTATTAATATTATACATATTTCTGTGTAACACATTTTTGTTTTTCCTTAAGATACAGAAAGGGAAGGCAGGGAGAGGAAAGAAGAAGGTAGAAAGTCTATAGAAAAATATGTTAACAAAGACACAGTCCCAGGCTTACTTCCAGCCAGTGAAGCGTCACACTGCAGAACAGCTTCGGCCAAAAGCCAGAGTGATCCTGGGAGAGCATTTCCCCATTCGAGAAAATGTTTCCTTCCCAGGCAGACCGAAACCTGGATTCTGGCCAGATTCTGGATTCTTTCTCCCCACAATCATACCCAACCCCAACCCCACCTGGGGCAAAGGGTAGAAGAAAGAGGAAGGGATGATTAGTGTGGGTCTATCAATAAGCGACACAGAGCTAGGGACACATTCGCTATTCCATAGTCATAATGTCCTTTGGAAAGAGCAGCAGGTATGGGGGGACCTGAAGCAGACCATGGGCACTGCCAAGAGCAGCAGGCAGTGGAGCAAGAGGGACCGGCAGACATGCTCAGTGGTGAAGAGATTGCTGGTCCCAATCCAGAGGGCTCAGAGGCTCACTAGATCTGAGGACGAGAGAGAGTGAGGAGGCAAAGACGGACGTGTATTGTGAGCCGAGGGAATGAGAAAGGAGTAGTATCCTGAACAAAAGGGTCACAGGCTCAACAGAAACCTTTTGACGGGGTGATGGGGAAGGCGGGAAGATGATGTCTGTGAAGCACCTGCTTCCAAGGAAAGAACTGTGACTCCAAAGAGCAAATCCGGACCCTATCGTACTCCATTCATGAAAATTAGCTCAAAATGCATTAAGGACTTAACTCTAAGACCTACAACTGCAAATACCCTAGAATAAAAAATGGAGAAGCAGTTTCCTGACTTGGTCTTGGCAATGCATTTTTTTTATAGGATACCAAAAGCACAAGCAATAAAAGCAAAAATCAACTAGTGAAATTACACAAGATAAAAATAACCAGCAAAACAAAAATGCTGTCTACAGGATGACGAAAACATTTGTAAACCATCTATCTTATATGTGGTTAATGTCCAAAATATACCTGGGACTCACACAACTCAATAGCAAAACAATTTGATTTAAAAGTGGGCAGGGGACCCTTTCCCCCTCCCCACGTGAGAGTCTGTGCTGTGAGATTCTTTCCCTTTCCCCAAGTGGGAATCTGTACTTGTTCTTCAATAAATTTCCACCTTTGCTATAAAAAAAAAGTGGGCAAAGTATTTGAATAGATGTTTTTCCAAAGAAGATGTATGAATGGCCAACAGGTTCCTGAAAAGGAATTCAACGTAAGAGAAAGGAAATGCAAAATTAAAACCACAATGCAATGACACCTCATGCCGGTAAGGGTTACTGTTTTTTTAAGGTGATTTTTGGTGAGTTGTAGAGGAAAAGGGAACCTTTTGCACTGTTGGTGGGAATGTAAGTTCCCACCATAGAAAACAGTATGGAGGTTCCTCCAAACCTACAAATAGAACTACAATTCAACCCAGCAATTCCAGGACAGAGTATTTATCCAAAAAAACAGAAACACTTATTCAAAAAATGTATGTTTACAGCAGCTTATTGACAATAGACAAGATATGAAAGTGACCTAGGTGTCCACCGATAGGTGAATGGATAAAGAAGATGTGATATAGCCCTGGCTGGTTGCTCAGTTGGTAGTAGCATTGTCCCATACACCATAAGGTTGTGGGTTCCATCCCTGGTCAAGGCATATACAGGACATAATTGATTGGTGTTTCTCTCTCACATTGATGTTTCTATCTCTCTCTCTCTTTCTAGCTCTCTAAAATTGATTTAAAAAATCCTCAGGTGAGGATAAAAAAGATTATATATAAATATTACATATATATTACATATATAACATATATTACACATATGTAATATATATATAACATATATAGATATTATATATATATATGTAGCACAGCAATAAAGAAATGGAATCTCGCCATTTGTGATAACATGGATTGATCTAGAGCAGCGGTTCTCAACCTGTGGGTCGAGACCCCTTTGGGGGTCGAACGACCCTTTCACAAGGGTCACCTAAGACCATCGGAAAACACATATATAATTACATATTGTTTTTGTGGTTAATCACTAGGCTTTAATTATGTTCAATTTGTAACAATGAAAATACATCCTGCATATCAGATATTTACATTATGATTCATAACAGTAGCAAAATTACAGTTATGAAGTAGCAACAAAAATAATTTTATGGTTGGGGGTCACCACAACATGAGGAACTGTATGAAAGGGTCACAGCATTAGGAAGGTTGAGAACCACTGATCTAGAGGGTATTATGCTAAGTGAAATAAGTCAGATAGAGAGAGACAAATATTCATTTGTATGTGGAATGTAAAAGAAACCAAAATGAAGAAACAAAACAGAAGCAGACCCATAGATATAGAGAAAAAGCCAATGTTTTCCAAGGGGAGGGAGAGGGGAGGATGAGTGAAAAAAATGCCTAAATATCTGCAGGTGTTCAGCTGTCTGCTTCCCCACATGACTGAGAAGACTTAGTGCTTGTCACCACCACATGCTGTCCTGGTCCCCGACTCTACAGAACCCCGGGTTTAAAAGTGGTTTTATTGACTCTTCTTTGCTCACCACTTGCTAAAACATCTCTCAGGAGACCTACGAATCCATTGTTGTGCTGCCTTCAAAATAAACTCATTGGATCATGCGAAACTCTCAGAATATAAAAATTCCAAAATCCTGCAATTCACGTTTTTGTGGCTATTTTTCATTTTACTGAGTAATAAAGTGATGACAGACTTTTTGAGAGAAGCATGCTCTTGCTATAGCCTACAAAACTCAGCAATCAGAATTTCTGAAGGACAAACCAGATACAAATAGAAAGATAAAAAGATAAGTGATGGACAAAGAGCTAGGAAAAGAAGGGACAGTTGGGTAATGTGCTCATCAGGTGACGTATCTCAAAGTCTGGGAGGAAAGGGAAAGGACTCAGAATCCAACAAGCAGAACTTAATTTCAATTCATTGTGGACACAAACACAGAAACTTCATTCGTTCACAAGTCTGTAGGTCAACTTAAACATCTCAGTGTTCTGTTCATAACACTACAGGCTGTTTCTAAATGCAACAAGTTGATTTTATGATAAATTAATAGAGTTTTTAAGAAATTAAATTTTTCCTAAACACGTAACCTTGATTACAAAAACCTTTAGTTAAATTCTGGTAAAGGTTAAAACCCCCTGGAAGAGTGGTTGGACCTAGCAATGGCAAGTCGGTTTGTTTCACACGGCGCTTCCCACTAGATAGAACCAGAAAATTGAACCAAGGAATTTTGCACAGATCTCTTACAGCATCAAGGCCCCATGTGGGCAAGGGGGAAACTACCGGGACTCATTCAGTCAATGTAGTCACATTGCTACACCCCTCAGAGAAGCTCTTCGGCAATGTTCAAATCCTGTGACTCAGAAATTCTCCTTTTGGGTACATATCTTATAACAATGTGTTATCTTATAACATGCATAAGAAAGTTCCCAGTAGGATTATTTAAAGTATTTATAAACTGAAAACAACCTAAACATCCATCAATAGTAAAAAGGATAAGTAAAATATTATGTCCTCATAGAATTCACCAAACAATGACAATGAACAAAAACATTGATGTATTCTACAAACATAATGTAGTGCAAAAGAAAAACTACTTATGAAATAATTCAATTTCTATGATGTTGAAAAACATAGGTTAAAAGTCAAAATGGTTGTTAGATTTTGGAAGAAATGTGGCACCATATGGGCCGTTGATATTGCTAATATTTATGTCTTAACTTGGGTGGGGCTTGCACAGTTACATTCATTTTGTGATAATTCATAGGTCTCCGTACTTTTAATTAGTGTACTCTTCTGTATGGCTGCTATCCTCCGATTAAAAAGTTTATGTAAATGACTACTACATAGATTTCTGGTCAAGATGGTAGAACAGGTATCTGCTGTACTTGTTTTCTTTCACAACCACATCAAAATTACAACTCAATACAGAACAGCCATCACTAAGAAACACCTGAAGGCTAGTGGAACAGAAGTCCGATAACAAGGATACACAGAGGAAACCACATGCAGCCAGGGCACGTGTATGGATTAGTTCCCACAATATTCATCCTACCAGGTATTGCATGCATTTAAAATCATTTTTAATTATTTATTTCTTAGAATCTTCACGCTGGCAAAGAGGAGCAGACATTTATTTTTTAAAAAAATGTGGAATGGTAAAAAAAAAAAATACCACATAGGCAAATTTAATATGTCTGATTCTCTCAATTACTAACTGTCTTGTATTATATATACTACCAGTGGCCCAGTGCACGGATTTGTGCACATTGAAAGGAAATTAATTAGAAGAAATATTTTAATATCGCTATTTGCCCTTTCTCTATAATAGAAGTGTGAGAGGTACGTTGTGCCAATAGTCACTCTTCAGACATATTCTGTCAACGATGTTGCTTTCTTTCAGCTTCAGAATGTCAACAAAAACAACCAAATTCATGATTGACAATGACAGATAGAAACACACACATGCAATTGGCACCAGCAAGAGCTTTATATGTATCGCACATGTGCAAATCAACATTTATTTTTAAATTGCCAGTGTGCATCATATGTACCAGCCAGTCGGTTGGTTGGACAGTCAGGCATACGTACGGTCAGTCACTTAGCCTTTTATATATATAGATGATATACTATATTATGTAATCTACTATAGTACTAGACTATGCCTATATCTATACAATTACTATTATGCCTATATCTATCCTATTTATAGACCTAATAAGCAAACTTCTTCAAAGCATGTAAACTAAAGTTGTAACTCTAAACACTCAAATACAAAAATCTATAAAGAAATTTCGTCTAGCTTGTTTATCGAGATATATCACTTCTTTGAGCTATAAGCAGAAAACACCTTTTTGTTTCATTAACAACTTAAAAACATACTTTGCCAAACTGCACTACTTTACTAGGCAAATGGTCCATTATCAATATCCTTTTTAAAGTTTTTATTTATTGATTGATTTTAGAGAAAGAGAGAAACACTGATTTGTTGTTCCACTTATTTATGCATTCATTGGTTGCTTATTGTATGTGCCCTGACCAGGGATTGAACCTGCAACCTTGGCATATCTGGATGATGCTCTAACCAACTGAGCTACATGGACAGGGCTCCATTATTAATATCTGGGGATCTATGATTTTTCTATCATTTTTTTAGCCTTAGAGCTATCTTATTGTATGATTTAAGACTCATTCCTGTTTATCTCTAAGGCACAACACCCCCCTCCTATTCTGTTCCACATCTTACCCTTCCCACTTTATCTGTGGTCCTGGTACTAGTCTCAAGGATGAAGGTTCTGATTTACTATTAGGTCAGCTTCACTTCCCTTCCCCCTCTAGGTTCTTGCTCCTCCAGTTTGGGTTCGAGAAGAGGACCTGAAAGTAGCCATCAGTGTTTCCAATGACTGTTCATTTGCTAGCAATATGAGGTGGCCCTCGTCCAACTCTTGTTTCTACTCGTTCCATATCATGCTCAAGCACCTGCAGCACGCAGTCTGACATGCCAGCGCTAGCCCCTCAACTGCTAGGACAGCTTGGAGGGGCAGTTGTGGCTCTTTGGCCTGGCCAGAATCTCACACATTCCCAATCCCTTCTCCTAGTTGGAAATCTCATTGGTGTATTCAGCTGAGCAGTGTCTCTTCTGTGCTCTCTGGTAGTTTGATAGAACTGAATGGCACATCTCCTCCCCTGGCACATGCCCACTGTCCTTCAGGACCTCTGATACAGACTGGTCCAGCAGCCCCTGGCTTCAGCACCTCAAGGCAACAAGTTGGTATCAATCTTTGAGTTTGCATATATGCCGCCGAGCTCCAGGGGACGTGCATCAGTGCTTCCAAGACTCCATCACCACACACTCTTGTCAAGACCAGGTTTACTAAGGGCAGGATGATGCTTTCAGTTATTCAAGGCCTTGTGATGTGACTTTCCCCATGGCACTTCCATTTATTTGGAGCAGAACTGAAGTTTCCAAAACTTTCCAAAACTACACAGTTGGCTCCACTCCTACACTGGATTTACATGGATTCCCCCAGCCTTGACCCACATTGCTAGTTCCTGCCACACTATTAGGAAGGGAAATTGTAATGTTAACACTTGTGTGCACATCTTAGATTTTCTACCTAGAATACATGTAAGCCTTGGAGTTATAGCAGGGTAGGAAAGGAAATCTAAATAAATGAACACCTTGATTCAATATTGTTTTCAGGATCTTAACTAGGAAAGTATTGAAATTCCTCAGTAAACTGGCAAACATGAATATAACAAAGCTAAGTGTTCGATTTGGAACATTATCCACTTTCTAGACTACAGGAATTCCTGCGAAGCCCTGGGTGTTACATTTCTTTTCATGCTTAACAGCTCTTCCATTCGGAATATTTACATCAGACTCAATCATTTCCTAGAGAGAAATTGTTGTAAGAAAGAAAAATACCACCATTTTTACTTTTACTTTTAAGGATATTTTAATTCTAGGGCGCCATCTGCTGACCATTCTTTTTTTAATGCCCAAATTCATTACATTGGGTGAATTCATAATCAGGAAAATTCAGTTTGGTTACGTACATCATCCTCCATCTGGGTGTCTGGCCAAGCTTATTTACCATTACACCTTTAAGCAAAATCATGAGAATAATCCTTCTTTAACATGAGAAAGAGCACCCAGGTCTCATTTTGGCAAGGGAACAATGAGAAGGACCCACTCAGATACAGGTGTGACCAGAAACTATATAACTAGGTAAACATAGATGTAAATAACCATGTACTCAAGATCTAGAGCCTTAATATGTCCATTCCTTTTAACCACAGAATTTAATTTATATGATACATCCTTGGAAGGACCAGAGATGTGGGCAAACATTTATGTGTGTGGCTACTTATACTGGATTTTTTAAAAAATAAGTTTTTATTGATTTTAGAGAGAGGGATAAAAACATGGATGAGAAAGAAACAACATAACATTGGATAGAGAAAAACAACATCAACTGCTGGGGCTGACTGGCAGACCCTGAGTGACAGATGAATGATTACTCTGACACATGTTTCTGTGAAAGAGAGGACTAAGGGACTTCTTGGCTATAGGAACCAAGCATTTCCGTTCACCTGCCTCCTTAGGCTTTTATTGTAACAACAGTTTGGACTAAAATTAACTATTTGATGCTATCAGCAGGGTAAGTATCATTTTTGCTCTCTTTTCTCTCTCCTAATTCTCTTTTCTCTCGTGGTCACTTTCATTGAGGTTATCAGTGTCATGAGTACATTCATGTTTTGTTCCCTTTGTGTCATGTCTTGTTGAGTTGTATTTTGTGCTCTTCAGTCAACGTGGTAGAGAGTGAGCCACATAACCAGACACTCTGAGAGGAGACTCCATCCATGAACGGGACAATAACACTCAAGACCCAACTATACCAAGAGAACCCAAATATTCCAAGTAGGAAGCATTCCTAGAATACCTAGCTCAGAAGACCTGAGAGATTGCACCACTGGGTCCCACAAAACACCTACTATATACCAGGTGTACCAGTTACTAATGCAAATTTTTTTCAATAGATGGAGTTACACATATGTTGATATATATGCGATTTGATATGTATACTATTTTGTTGTATTGACAGTAAGCTTTAAAACTTCATATGTCAAATTTTCTGACGGTGTTAACATCATAGATATTTTTACATTTAAAAATATCAAATTTTGTGCCAAAAAAGAGCATTTGCAGGAAGTTTTAATTTATTACTTTATTTTGAAGAAAAGTGCTGCTGAAAGTTATCGTATACTTCAGAAAGCTTATGGTGAACATGCTCCATCTCAAGATACTTGTGAACGCTGGTTAAAATGCTTTAAAAGTGATGATTTCAATGTAAAAGACAAATAATGTCCAGGTCAACCGAAAAAGTTTGAAGACCAACAGTTACAAGCATTATTGGATGAAGATGCATGTCAAACTCAAAAACAACTTGCAGAAAGATTAAACGTTGCTCAGCAAATAATTTTTGATCGTTTACAAGCAATGGGAAAGGTTTTAAAGGAAGAAAAATGGGTGCCACATCAACTGAATGAAAGACAAATAGAAAACCGAAAAATCATCAGTAAAATGATGCTTCAAAGGCACGAAAGAAAGTCTTTTTTGCATCGAATTATGATTGGCGATGAAAAGTGGATTTATTTTGAGAATCCCAAATGCACAAAATCATGGGTTGATCCAGGTCAACTATCAACATTGACTGAAAGGCCAAATTGCTTTGGAAAGAAGACAGTGCTCTGCGTTTGGTGGGATCAGGAAGGTGTGGTGGATTATGAGTTTCTAAAACCAAGTGAAACCGTTAATACTGATCACTAACGACAACAAATAATCAATTTGAACCACGCTTTGATCGTGACACACCCAGAATGTGCCAGAAGACATGGCAAAGTAATTTTGCTTCATGATAACACACCATCACACACTTCAAAACCATTTAAAGACACATTAAAACAGTGGTTCTCAACTTTCTGGCCCTTTAAATACAGTTCCTCATGTTTATTCACCAGACCTTGCTCCTTCAGATTATCATTTGTTTCGATCGATGGCACACACACTTTCTGAGCAGCACTTCAAAACGTATGAAGAAGTGGAAAATTGGGTCTCTGAGTGGTTTGCCTCAAAACAAGAAAAGTTCTATTGGGATGGTATCCACAAATTACCTGAATGAGGAGAGAAGGCTTGGCCATGAGAACATGAACAAAATTAAAGTGATATGCTGCATAGTATAGTATTGGTATGTAAACATTACTGGTGGTTACTACCAAATAAAAATGTGTTCTATTTAAAATATTGATTCCTTAATTTTGGGTTGGAAAATTAGGGGGCATCTTATATATGAGGGTGTCTTATACACAGAAAATTATGGTACCTATAAGGGATCCCCCATTAGACTATCAACTGATTTCTCAACAGAAACACATCAGGCCAGGAGGGAATGGAATGAAATATACAAAGCAATTCAAAGCAAGGGACTGAATCCAAGAATACTATACCAAGCAAGGCTATCATTCAAAATTGAAGGTGAAATCAGGAGCTTCACAGACAAAAAAGGGCTAAGGGAGTTTATTATCACCAAGCCAGCAATGTAAGAAATGCTAAAGGGACTGCTATAAAAAGAAGAAATAGAAAGGGAAGAAGGAACACAGGTATAAAGAATAAAAATGGCAACAAACAAGTACCTATCAATAATAACCTTAAACATAAATAGATTAAATGATCCAATCAAAAGACATAGGGTAGCTGAATGCATAAGAACACATGACCCATATATCTGCTGTCTACAAGAGACCCACCTCAGAACACAGTACTCACACAGACTAATAGTAAAAGGATGGGGAAAAAAAACTTTTCAGGCAAGTGAGAATGAAAAAAAAAAAGCTGGGGTAGCAATACTTATATCTGACAAAATAGAAGAGTGAAGGTCATAGCAAGAGATAAGGATGGCCACTTGATAATACTAAAGGGAGCAATTCAACATATCTGGTAAACATATATGCACCCAACACATAAAACATAAAAAAAAACTTCTGGGAGATATCAAGGGTGAGACAGACAACAATACAATCATAATAGGGGACTTTAATACCCCATTGACACCACTGGATAAGTTCTCTAAACAAAAAATCAGCAAAGAAACATCAATCCTAAATGACTC
>NW_005371038.1:1341199-1345377 GCF_000412655.1 Myotis brandtii | reverse complement strand
AGAGGTGAAGTAACAACCAATCCCACAGAAATACAAAGGATTGTTAAAAAAAATACTATGAACAACTCTACTCCAACAAAATGGACAACCTAAACAAAATGAACATATTCTTAGAAAATTACAAGCTTCCAAAACTCAATCAGGAAGAATAAAAAAACCTGAATAGGCTGATAACTACTGATGAAATAGAAGCAGTAATCAAAAAACTTCCATCAAACAAAAGTCCTGGTCCGGACAGCTTTCCAGGGGAGTTTTACCAAACATTCAAAGAAGAACTAAAATCTATCCTCCTCAGTCTATTCCAAAAAATTCAAGAGGAAGGTACACTTTCAAGCTCTTTCTATGAAGCCTAATTCCAAAACCAGATAAAGACACTACAAAGAAAGAGAATTACAGGCCAACATCCCTAATGTACATAGATCCTAAAATCCTCAACAAAATTCTAGCAAGTCACATCCAGCAATATATTAAAAAGATCAGACACCAAGACCAAGTGGTATTTATTCCACTGATGCAAGAATGGTACAATATCCGCAAATCAATAAATGTGATACATCACATAAACAAATTGAGAGACAAAAATCACATAATCATATCAATCGATGCAGAAAAAGCATTTGACAAAATCCAACACCCTTTCTTGATAAAACTCTCAGCAAAATGGAAATAGAAGGATCATACCTCAATATAATAAAAGCCTTATATGACAAACCTACAGCTTCAATGGGCAAAAGCTAAACTCATTTCTCCTAAGAACAGAAAATAGACAGGGATGCCCATTTTCACCACTCCTGCTTGATATCGTACTGGAAGTGCTAGCCATAGTGAACAGACAAGAAGATGAAAAGCATCCAAATTGGAAAAGAAGAAGTAAAACTGTCATTATTCGCAGATGACATGATATTGTACATAGAAAACTCCAATGACTCCACCAAAAAACTACTAGACTTCATAAATGAATTCGGCAATATAACAAGATACAAAATTAACACCCAGAAATCTATGGCTTTTTTATACACCAACAATGAACTCCCAGAAAGAGAAACTAAAAAAACAATCCCATTTACCATTGCACCAAAAAAGTTAAGATACCTAGGAACAAATTTAACTAAGGAAGTAAAAGACATGTACTCAGAAAACTACAGGACATTGAAAAAAGAGATAGAGGAAGACATAAACAAATGGAAGAACACACCGTGTTCACAGATTGGTAGAATCAACATCATTAAAATGTCCATACTACCCTAAGCAATCTACAGATTCAATGAGACATATAGACCAATGGAACAGAACAGAGAACCCAGAAATCAACCCAAGCCATTATGCTCAATTAATATTTGACAAAGGAGGCAAGAGCATACAATGGAGTCAAGACAGTCTCTTCAATAAATAGTGCTGGGAAAATTGGTCAGATACTAGTACATGCAAAAAAACCAAAGCTAGACCACCAATTTACATCATACACAAACATAAACTCAAAATGGATAAAGGACTTAGACATAAGATGGGAAACCATAAAAATCTTAGAAGAATCCACAGGCAGCAAAATATCAGACATATGTTGTAGCAATATCTTTACCAATACAGCTCCTAGGGCAATGGAAGCTAAGGAGAAAATAAATGGGACTACATCAAAATAAAAATCTTCTGCACAGCAAAAGAAACCATCAATAAAACAACAAGAAAGCCCACTGCATGAGATAATATATTTGCCACTGGTATGTCTGATAAGGGTTTAATCTCCAAAATTTACAGGGAACTCATACAACTTAACGAAAGGAAGATAAACAATCCAATAAAAAATGGGCAATGGACCTAAATAGACACTTTTCGAAAGATTGTTTAAGCGACGCTGATTGTTCAAGGACAAGTATACAAAAGGAGAAAGGGGCAAGAACACTAGATTATGTGCAAGGGGTGACTGTTGTGAGGAAAGGGGGAGGATGGTCAGGAAAATGGAGGTATAATTACTGTCTGGGAGGGCTCCACAGAGTAAAACATATCACAGCATTCAAATAGAGGAAACCCTGCCATTGATAAAAATCCAGGCCAGAATTTCACCAGGAGAGTGGGTTTCCAAGTGAATGGCAGGAAAGAGGATGGCCAGGGAGAAGGTGCAGGAATGGCGGGGCCTGGAGCAGGAGTCCTGCTACATGAACGTGGAAGTCATCAGCTATGGTGACAGATGACAGAGAAGACAGAGCAGATGCTCTTCAGGGGTAATGGGAGCACTGGGCACCTATATACAACAGGGAGGGCAGAGGGGCTGTGTCTGAGGGCGTGGGCTTCAAAGTCAGGGATGGTTAGTGAGGACGGAGGGTGGGAGTCATGACGTCATAATGAGGACAGGAAGCTGCATTTTCCACTGCAAGGCCTGGGGGTAAAGGAGTGTGGGGAATGGCCACCACATGAGATGCCCAAGGAAAGCCCTGTCCCTAAGGAAGCAGCTTTCGGTAGAGTATGAAAGCACAAGACCCACTGAGATGAGAGGTGAGTGTGTGGTCCTGATGTGTCCGGGCACTGTGGGGAGAGTTTGGGGAGTTGGCGAGGCCTCCAACCACCACAAGGCCGGCACTGGGGTGAGGCTCGAGGTGCATGGGCTGCAGGGCATTATGGAGTTGGCACTGCTAATCTGTGAGAGGATGTGGGTCAGCTGTAAGGGTGCCTTCTTTTGAGAAACTGAGCTGTATTGTGGACAGCATGGTGGCCAGGGGGTGGGCTAAAAGGAGTAACAGGAACCAGGGCAGCCCCTGTGGAGGCAAAGGCGGGGTATGTGGCAACGCCTCTACCCTGAGTCCTCAGTGAAGGGCCCCACGGAGGTCTGGAGATCCACAGAAGCGCCCGCCTCATTGACTTGTGAGCAGAAATGATCAGCTTGAGATCCAAGACATGCCTCCTCCTGGCGTGTTCTCTGTGGTGTATATTCCTGAGTCTAGCAGAGTGGTAAGTGTTGGGTCAAATGTTTGGCACTTGTGAAGTAGCAATCTTTCCCTCCACTGGGAGACAGGCCCAGCCCTGAGGTCTCTGTCCCAGTTCCCCTCTAAAGTGTATCACCACAGGTCACCTGTTCTCCAGTGGTCCTCACTCAGGCTGTGGCTGTTCACCTCCTCTCCATCACTGCTGGGAAATGGTGAGTGGCTGGAATGACTGGGAGCCCCAAGCTGGCCCTGACTGAGTCAATAGTTGGGTAGTATCTCAGGTTGACAAACAAGCAACTCACAGAATGGACAAGGGGTAGATTCCGCCTTGCTTCAAACATCCAAGCTATGAGGAACCCATTTATAGAACAGTCCAGACCACAGTTATAGCTCAGGCCACATTCCTAACCACTGATGTGAACGCCCCTGGCACAAGAAATCATGCATGTACTTATCAGTTCACACCTCTGTCGTTTCTGTTCCAGGAAACTTGTAAGTCAAACAATGTGACCATCGTGGCTATGCCTTCAAGTTGCTTATAGTCAAGTAGGGGGACCAGTTGGCCGATCTCCTTTCCAGAGCCGCAGAGGAAGCGTGGCTGAGTCCTGGCAGCGTTCTATGGACACAAGGTGCTAATAATCTGCGGACTGCTTGGCAGGAGACAGTCAGTCAGTGTTCATGGTTCATTTTCAAGGCTTCTTTCCCCCTCCAGGCTGAGTCAGAGAACAGGGACCACCTCAAGTATTTTCTTAGTCTCTCCATGCTCATTAATGACGTAAAAGATCTTTGAGAACCCATGCTCCCTGAGCTCTGTATGCTGCAGAGAGCACACCCAGACTTGGGACTCTCCAGAACAAACACCTGCGGCCCCGCCGGAGTGCTGGTGATGACTTCCTGGTGCGGTGTGAAGCAGACATTATACGCAATGATTTCCAGCTTATCATTTTGCTCATTCCCTAGGAAGACTGTAAGATGCTTAACTTGTGCTGGATTTATCTTTCCTACAGTTGACACCTTTATTCAAAAAAGTGTGTGCAGCCTTCATAATCCTAGCTCTGCCATCACTATCTCTCAGCTTTTACATTTATTGTCTAGCACAAGCATGCCAATCTTGTGCCCATGGGCCACATGCGGCCCACAACGAGTATTTTGTGGCCCAGCCAATTTAATGGTGTGTAAGAAATGTTTTAATAAAAATTTCATAACTTAATTTTTACAATATCTTGTTACACATAATTATTAATAATGAACTACAACATT
>NW_005371038.1:1331672-1341117 GCF_000412655.1 Myotis brandtii | reverse complement strand
TACCATTTCTCTCCACTAATACTAGCAGTGAATATTTTAGCAGCCTATGGCCATTTAATTAGTCTTGGACTGACTTGTTTGGTATGTGCAACAGGAAATATTTCGCTTTCGGAGAACAAGAAAAATAGGTTTATTTGTGTTATGCTTATTAATTTGTGTAGTTACTCAGTGTCTGGTAAGTTAATGTTC
Source organism: Myotis brandtii (assembly GCF_000412655.1). NCBI lineage: Eukaryota > Metazoa > Chordata > Mammalia > Chiroptera > Vespertilionidae > Myotis > Myotis brandtii. Next base: position 1,340,928 of record NW_005371038.1, on the reverse strand, counting down.
AAGAAAAAATATTAATTTTTATAAAAATGTTCAGTTATTTTATGTTAACAATTATTCATTTATTTCAGCCCTTTGTATTCAGCATGTCTCTATCGAAATAAACCTACGTTTCTATGAAAATTGAAGCTTTTGCCTTTTTGCGGCCCACATAAACTTCAACCTTGTTTATTTGGCCTGTGCTAGCCTTTGAGCTTGACATGCTTGGTCTAACACTTTCACTGATTTAGGGAAGGGCCACTTATTTCGTTGCAATACTAATAATTATCTTGTGTGATGCAGATTTTGCGATGTGTTAAACTTCCTCTTTGATCTGTCAACATTTTGGCCTCAGCTGTATACGGTGAAGACGCAGAGTGAAGTCGCTCTGTCTCTTCCCCCTCCTCGCCCCTCCCTTCTTTTCTCTCTGACATGTGCACAGGCCTGCATGCTGCCTCCAAGCTAACAGAAGCGCGGGCATGTTCTTGGTGATGGATGGTTATGCTAGACACTATGCAGGTCTCCTTTTGCACAGAGTGACAAAGGAAACAATAGGGAGTGTCAGAAAAGAGGTGTTTGCTGTTTCTTTCTTTTAGGGTCTAGGCAGGAAAGACATTTCATTCTCAAGCAGTACAGTAAGAAAATGTTTTCCACAAATATTTGGGCCGGGTGTGGGGACATCAACACAGGTGCCCGGGAGCAGCACTCTCAGCTGAGGGGGCAGCAGAGGGAGGACTTGACATCATCACCTGGCAGCCCAGCCAGGGGGCCATTGGGAGGAAGCTGCTGACAGGGCCTCCCGCAGTGACTCAGCAGTGAGGAGCTGGGCCCCAGCTGTCAGAACTCCTCACAGTGCCACCCCTTGGCCACACGGGACAGGGACCCAGGGACCAAGGCAGCCCTGAGTCTTCAGAGAGGGGAGAAGGCTCTACAGCAATGGAGGTGATGCCCAGCACATGTCCTCTGCTCAGGAATGGTGTCCTGTTGTATTGGTTAGTTCCTTGCTGCCACTCCACCATGGCTCCAAGAATCGTATGCTGTACTGGTGCCGCCAATGAAATGACACTCGGGTAACTGTCCCCTCCAGAAGCAAGTTGAGGTGAGAGAGCTCCTGCCTCTCTGTGCTATACTCAGGAGGTTGGTCTGTTCCTGTACAAGACGATCTCAATAGCATGAAAGCCCTACTATGCAAATGGAGAGCAATGGCGTCTGGTGTCCCACTTGGTCTGCCCAGACTCCAGACAGAAATGGTTGTTCCTCACAGTGTCCTCCTATTTCCAGCCACTACTTAACACTCAGGCTCATCGCTGATCTTCCACGGTTACTGAGACCCACGCCACTGGCCACTCTACAAGGGCTGGAAAGATACTCAGCATATATTGAAACTCTCCCCACCTTTATAAAGAAATACAGATTCTTGAGAGGACTCTCCCCTGCATTTGGAAATGAGCCCAAAGCTTGAGAAGAAGACCCTAAAGGTAGTTTATTTTTTGCAGCTAAAAAGTATGCCTTTCCCAGGCAAGAAATCGGCATTAACTTGGCAATGCTTTAAGAGATGACTGATACATAGGGAGTTTGTTTGTTGCTTTACTTGTCTGCCAACACAGCATTTGCTTTTAAGTCATGCCAGATCTCATCTGGCTCAAAACAGCAAAAGCCAATGAAGACAGAAATGCCCTGGCTACACCCAGTCCCAGGCACCACCAACAGTGAAGCCCTTTCATCCAGGGTTGTCTGCCCACCTCGGGCAGTTCTGCTGGGGCCCCTGCCAGAGAGAAGGGGGAGATGGAGACCTAAGGAGGGTCGCTGGCCAATGAGTCGAGATGAGCCTTTCTCAGAGGAGGTTCCCCTTCGCTGGTGATGTTGATAGACACTGCGTGAGGAAGGGCCGCCGGGCGGCCGAGGAGGCATCGGGGAAGCCAGGCTCTGGAGGTGCAGACAGGCCCCCCCACCGCCCCACCCCTGGCTCCCCAGACCGACATGGTGCACTCACAGTATCCATAGTCACGGACTGTGGAGCTCTTTCGCTTTTTTATGAAGCATCCGAAGCAGAAGTGTGTTCCCTGAAACATACTTTGAAAAAGAATCATCTGAATTTTCTCAGATTCCCCGTGTGTGCTCAGAGCTGGCCCTGCAGGGACAAGCAACACAGAGAACAGGCACTGGCCACGGGGAGCGAAGATAACACATCAGAATCGACCTCTCAGAATACCCCTGATGCAAGCGCTTCACTTAATCATTTCTAAAGCATTCTTATTTATTTTCAGAGAGAGAGGAAGGAAGGAGAGAGAAACATCGATGTGTGAGAGAGAAACATGGATCGGCTGCCTCCTGCGCACCCCCCACCTGGGATCCAAGGAACCCCCAACCGGGCCTGTGCCCTGACCAGGAATCGCACCAGCGACCCTTCAGTGCACGGATGGCGTCCAACCAGCTGAGCCACACAGGCCGGGGCACGAGTGTTTTAAACGATGTTCTCCTTGAAAAAGAACAAAACTATGGGAACACGTGCACAGGCTTTAATGGAGGCTTAAATGCTGGCAGCTACACAGCGTCATTCTAAACGGATCTGATCGGCGCCAGGGGCCCAGGGTTCTGTGCACACAGGCGGCCCATGAGGCTGGAGGTGCCCCCTCCTCCTCCATCAGACTCCCTCAGGCCCAGCCGGACCGGGGACGGCCCCACGCAGGCCTCCTCAGACAGAGTGGGTGGGCAGCCCGCACCCTGCAGAGCCCCGTCCCCGACTCTCAGCGTGTCACCCGGCTCAGGCCCCTTGGTCACTGTATGACCCAGTCCTACATCATCCTAGACGGATGGCCCACGCAGACGCAGGGAGCAAGGTAAGCCCCTGCGCTGTTCCTGGTTTTAGGAAATAGGACATTGTTGGGAGGGTTGGTGGGGAAGCGTGGGATGAAAATGTGAAAAAACTCTCCTAGGCAGGCAGCCCTCCCCCGGGGGCCCTTGTGGCCGTTTCCTTAGGAGACGAGAGGCGGCTCCCCGTCTCCAGCGTTGGGACCCACCAGGCTGGCCCTGCGGGGACTCGCAGGGGGCGGGGTGCAGGGACGGGCGGTGTCTGACACTCTGCTCACAGATGCCCGGGGCCTGGGGACGGACCCTGCCCTGTGCCCTCGGAGCGGCTCAATCCCAGAAATGAGTGATTCTCTCTGGAAGAGAGAGCGGGGCCTGACGAACGGCTTTGAAAGATGTTTTCTGTCGCGAGGGAACAGCGGTTCTGCATTCACGGCTTTCATTTCCCACAGGATAGATGCCACTGGGCGGCCAGTGACACAGAAGGACAGCTGTGCCAGCAAGCCGGAGCAGCAGGACTGGGGACTAGAGCGGCCAAGCAGGGCCGGGCGGGAGCCCGATCCCGTGTGCGACGCTGGTGGGTGTAGATGCTGTTTCATGGCTCTCAAAGCACCAGCACCAGCCGGCCCCACGGCCTTTTCTGCGTTAATAGATGGAGATACGTGTATACGTGTTGTCCATCCAACTGTGGAAGGGCATCTGGGCTGTGTCCACATCTTGGCTCTGGGCGGGGAGGGCGGGGGGATCCTGCCATGGACTCTCACTCCGCCTTCACAGGGAAAGAAACCCTACCTCGGGCCACACGGTGAGCCTGGGCATCCCGCCATGTGCACTAAGCCGGCCCCAGGAGACGGATACTGCACGCTTCCGCTTACGGGAGAATCTACAGAGTCAAAGCCATTGCCCAGAGAGCGGAATATGCCTGCGGGCGTGGGGGTGCGTGGGGAGGTGCTGTCCACCGGGTTGCAGTTTGCTCTGCGGGGACAGCACGTTCTAGAAGCCCTGCACTGCCCTGCTTCCAGCCCGTGGGCGGCACTGCGCCCTTAGAGCCCTGGGAAGAGGGTAGAGCTTACCTGACAGGCTTTTACCTTCACAAGGTTTTTATGGTCAATAGTTGCTGGACCCCGAGCCTCCTCCTGTCTCCTTTGTGCACAGGTGTCAGTGCTGAGGGCTCTCGCCAGTTTCCTGAGTCAAAATACTCGCGCCACCCACAGCGCCAGGAGGAGGCGCCCACAAGGAGCAGCAGGAAGGCAGCGTGTGAACGGGATGCACCACCATTAGCTCAGCTGTGGGAGGCCGGCGAGCATGGTGACTTACACGTTTCATCTGGAAGGCCCACAACGCTTCAGCGGTGACAGAGGCTCCGAGGCTCAGGTCGCGTGGTCAGCAGCCTCAAAACACAAACTCCAGACAATGAAACAGGCGCGGCGTGCAGGCCTCGAAGTGGAAGGCGGTGCTGGGATCGTCCTCAAATTCTTCTTCCTTAATGAGAATACACTCACAGCAGGAAACGGGCGTGCTGAGTCAGGACACTTCCTAAGTGTTACTCTGTAGTTCAATGGACTTTCGACATCATTCCACTCTGATTTAAATGCTAAATAAAAGCAGGACACATTTTTCTTAACTACCACGAGGAAAATGGCAAACCCATAGAGGCAACACCACGGTGACGAGCTGGGCTGGGGAACACGGAGCCACAGTCCTGAGATGCCCAGGGCCGGCTTACCACGAGGAAAATGGCAAACCCATAGAGGCAACACCCCAGTCCTGAGATGCCCAGGGCCGGCGGCTATGCAGAGGGCAGGACCATGCTCTCCTCCTCTCCTACCCCCAGTAGCTCTGCCCCCAGAGCTTCTGCCGTGTGTTGCTATGGGTCCCCAGGACAGGCACGTGGCAGGGAAGGCTGCTGGGCCTGCGGCCCTTGACCGCAGCTGCGGTGGTCATGAAGCGAAGGACAGTGACTGCGACTGCGTCAGGGCGGCCAGTGCAGGTCTCGGCGTGACATCCTTCCAGGAACCTGCAAAAGAAGCCAACAGAGATGACAGTGTATTTCGGGGCTGGCATGACTCCCGGCTTTCCTGACCTCAGGCTCCAGCTCCAGGTCAGCCACAGCTTGCTCCTCCGCATGGACGCAGTGATGCGCCCACTCCCTCCCGCACGCCTTCCTGTGTGAACGTGCTGCTCACTCAGCTTTTTCCTGCAAATGAATCTCACCCTAGAGACGGTGTCTGAGAATAAATGGGCCCCAGGGAAGCCCCCAGAAAACAGTGCTAAATATTAAATCTGTTTTTATTATCAAACCATGTGTATAAGAATGCATCATGTAGGGTAATCAAACTGCCCATGAAGAGTTGCTAACTGAACAGCTGCGTGGGAGGGGTGGGAGATGGTTTTGTTGCTCAGGAAGTATGTATGTCCTTTGCCACACCCCCAACCAGCCCCTGCAAGATATACATCCTTGTCCCACAAGCTGCTCTGTCTTTTTGGGCGTGAGTATGTCTGTCTGAGCAAAAACATAAACTAGCAACAACACTTGCTAGTTGGGCGCACTCTCTGTGCCCCTACTGTCTACATGGGTACCATGTGTCCCAGATCATGGCTCTGTCTTCAGCCTGGAAATGCACAAAGGTCAACCTCTGCCTGTGGGAGAACTGACCCAGCCGAGCTGAAGTCAGGGAGTGAGCAATAAAGAACAGCAAGCTGTTTTAAGTCACTGAGAAAGGGACTTGCTTGTTGATGCAGCTAAAGCTGACTAATACACGTACCTGTTTGCTCATTGACTCACAATACCATATCCAGAATCAACTTTTTATTTTGCTAACAATCTTCAATGCTGCATAAGAGACAACCATAAAGTCACAGTAGCAGGCAATACTATGTATTTATATCTCATGCATTGACTGGAGTAATAAAGCAGGCCGGGCGTGATGGAGGCAGCTCTGTGCCCTGTGTCTGATGCCCAGTTCCCAGACCAGCAGGTTACCCCAGGCATGGGAGCCCGACTGGGCAAGTGCTCATTGAGCCTCTGCTGTGCCATGAAAGCTAGCACCCCAAGTTGCACGACCAAGTCGACATCTTGGATCAGGAACACCCTCCTTGGAGGTGAAGGGAAAAAACTAAATATTTCTGAAAATCTAATTTACCACACTAGTTAGTCCTAATATTTTACTGGGGTTGATTGATTTTGTGTGTGTGTGTGTTCTGCTTTCCTTTCCATTTACAGATCAAAGAAAGTATATTAAAAACATGTAAGTCAGAGCCCACATACAGGCTGCCTTCAAAGCACTCTGCCATCGACCACTTATATAATATTACCCCTGTGACCTAATAAATGACCATTCTCTGCATTATCTATGTAATACGGATCAAGCAGAATAGAACGTATTAAACAACACATTTAAGACTATGGTATACATTGGTGTTGTCAATATAGTACCATAAGCCACTCATCACATGCAAAGGAGCTTCAATCAAAGTCAAGGCTGATTTCTCATCTAAAACAATAGAGGTCAGAAGACAGTGGAATGGTATATTCAAAGAGCTGAAAGGAAAAAAACTATCAAGGAAGAATTCTATATCCAGCAAAAGTATCCTTCAAATAAAAATTGAGTCATTTTGAGATAAGAAACAACATGCAAGAATTTTCTCTCATGGACCCTCTCAAAAGAGATACTGAGGAGAATATAGGAGGCTGAAATGGGAGGAAACTCCTGTGCATACTAAGAAATAGCACATTCTTTTTTGATGATGGTAACTATATGGGTAAAAATAAAAGACAGCATAAATGTTCTTTTTATAATTGTTTTCTACCTGATTTAAAAGAATATTGCATAGCACAGTAATTATAAAAAGGTTGAAAGAAACACAGTATATAAAGATGTAATCTGTAACAATAGAAAAATGGAGGAGGAACATATATACAGGAACAATGTTTTTATATATTATTGAAATTAATGACATTGATACAAACTAGATCTTATAAATTGAGGAGTGGAGTTCTTCAAAGGGGGAAGCAGGAACAAGAAGTGAGAGACAAATGTTCCACTCTAAAGGGGCCGTGTGGTTTCTTATTGTCAAGCTGAGATTTTCATAAACTTAGTGGCTCAAAACAACACAATCTATTACCTTGTAGTTCTGGAAGTCAGAAGTCCACAATGGTTCTAGTGGGAGAAAATCAAGGTGTCAACAGAGCTTGTTCCTTCTGGAGTCTTTAAGGAGGAATTTTTTTCTTTGCTTTTACCAGTTTCCAGAGTCTTCCCCCTTCTTGGCACATGGACCTTCATCACTCTGACCCTGTTGTCACATGTCCTCTGACTCAGACCTCTTGCTTCCCTCTAGTAAGGACCCTTGTGATGACCTCAGGTCCACCATGTAGCCAGGTCATGTTCCCAAATGATTCTCGTGTTCTACACCAACTGGAGTCATCAGCTGTTGCGACAGCCCCAGCTACCACATACTAGTAGTATAGTCTCCAGAGAAGCTTCTAGAATCCCTGGAACACTTGGTGAGATTTAGAGACCAGGGTTTCAGCCAGAACTGCACATGGACTCCCCCAGAAATCTGGGTTTCTTTGGCAGAACTTCTCAAATAATGTTGATGTGCATGGAGGTATCTGGAGAGAGGCCTGGTGTCTGGAGATGGCCAGCAGCAGCAGACAAGCCTACCTCAGGCAGAGCTGATGGGTGTTGTCAAGGAGACAAGAGTACAAGTGTAAGGGCTTTTCTTAGGATTAAGCTCTTGAAGGAAATACTTTTTTAGAGCAAACTCAGCCCCCTCTCAGAGAGCACTTTGGAGGTGTCCAATATCACAGACTGGGTGGCTGAAGCAACAGACATTTACTCCCTCACAGTTCTGGAGATTGGAACTCCAAAATCAAGGTGCTGCAGGGTCAGTTTCTGGTGAAGCTTCTCTCCTTGGCTTGCAGATGACTGCCTGTCACTGTGCCCTCACACGCATCTCCTCTGTGGGTGCAGAGAGAGAGGGCGACGTCACTGTCTCTCCTTATGAGGACCCAGGACCCACCGATCACAACCCCAGCCTTATGACCTCTGCAGGGTCAGTTTCTGGTGAAGCTTCTCTCCTTGGCGTGCAGATGACTGCCTCTCACTGTGCCCTCACACGCATCTCCTCTGTGTGTGCAGAGAGAGAGGGCGACGTCACTGTCTCTTCTTATGAGGACACAGGACCCACCGGATCACAACCCCAGCCTTATGACCGCCTTCAACACGAATGACCTCCACAAGGGCCCTATCTCCAGTTATAGTCACACTGGGGTTTAGGCTTCAACACATGAACTGGAAGGGGAGCCCAATTCAGTCCATAACAGGAGGCCCCAAGCATTTGACATTGGGAAAGGCGTGGAGCCTGCAAACATGGAGGTATGCCTGCCTGCTTGCTCGCTCTCTAGAGCACGCCCACACCTCCCCCCCCTTGCCTTCCCCCAGGCGTGGATTCTTGCCTATCTTTCTCCTAAGCTCCAAGGGCCCTTCTTTTGCCTCTGTAGCTTGTTTCCTGAGTCCACAGCCCAGCTGTCTCACTTCTTCCATGGCTCACTTCTCCTCTTCTGTGACTTTCTAAAGAAACTTATGCTTGTATTTGAGTCTTGATTCTGAATTCTTTCTAAGCCAAAACTCAAGGACTGAGGTCTAACATCTAGTGCCACTTGCCATGAGTTAGCAGATCCAATGAGCTTCGCAAGTGGCATATCCAAAGGGAGATCTTGGTGGGCATCAGGCCTGCTGAGGCGAGTTCGCTTCATGCGGTCAGTACCTGCACAGCAGCTCAAGGAAAAAAAGACAGAGGCGTGTCCTCGGGACTAGATGATAGAAAACCCCCAGGGTCCTCTCTCATCTCGTTAGAAATGATGTCAGCACCTGCTGCTGTGATGGGTGCTATTAAACGGAAAGATACTTGAAGGGAACTGCCTTTCCTTATTGCAATAATGAAATTTAAGGCACAAACTTAGATCCATCTTCTTTTTGAAAGAACTGAGTATCATATTCAGAAAACTAAACTTTTAAAATGTTAGCGATGGAAGGAATGCTGAGTTTGTCTGGTAAAAAAGTAACCAGATTCACAGGCAACTTGGTGACTCCTCCAACTTCTCTTGTCCATCTGAGAGTGGAAACATCACCCCTTGTCCCATAGAGATCAATGAGGACATGCAAGTTAACTAAGTAAAGTATTACAGGCAAAAGGCCAAAGCATGCTTTTACATTTTAAAGTAGAATTTATTTTAAGAAAAGTTTTATTTTGGAGGAAACCAAGCAGCTGTGCCTGCCCCGGAGGAGCGTTACTATGAAGACAACTACATTTCAGAACCTGTGTGCCATTGTTGTAATGTACCCCGCGAATCACAGAAGGACGCCTCAAGAAGTCGAATTAAAGAGTCACGTTTATTGCAATCCGGGTCTATGAGGGGTCATTCCCAAATCTCATAGTAATAAGATGGTGGCAAAACCAGACTTATATA
>NW_005371038.1:1328038-1331172 GCF_000412655.1 Myotis brandtii | reverse complement strand
ATGTTACAATCAATAAGGCATTCAATCGAATGGGATGACTTATACAATTTAGAAAATCAAAGTAACCTTTCTATTGTTAAGCCAAACAACAGGGTTAGAGTTAAACTACAGTTTCTACCTGATGGTTGCTACCATACTTCACCATCGTCACGGTTTTTAGTTGGTTACGCAAAGTTACAATTAACTATTATCATTAAAAGCTGACTGAAACCCTGAAAACAGCATTCTAATAGCACCTGGGAAACTCAAAGACATGGCTTCCCACCCCACTGAGCCAGCATCCCCGTGTGCCCCCGGCAGCCTTGCTCACCACCCGGGCAGCGCTTTCCCGCGTCAGTCCTGCGTGACCGGCAGGCAACCAGCAGCGCAGATATGTCTCCACAACATTCTCGGCTGCACATCTTTAAGGAACAGTCCGGGACTGCAAAGGGGGAAAGGCCACAAGTCCCCGCCTCCAAACTGTCACTCTGATCCCTCACAGCCTGCTGCTGTCTGCAGGGTCTGTGCCTTGGGGTTGGGGATGAGGCTTCAGCACCGCTCAGGCTGTAGCTCCACTAATCCCCTCGGTGGCAAAAGAAAGTGTTGCCTTCACTTTCTTTTGCTTCAAGAGTAAAAGCTGGATCATGTGGCTGCATAATAATACCAATAATATGTTGTTGGTTCTAATAAACTGGTTGATAAGCTCGCGGGGCACTGATGTCCCGCCGTGGTTGAAAGCCTGGTGTCGCCTTGCAGTAGGCGGGGCCTTCATCCCAGAGACAGTGACAGACATCGGCGCTGGCCAACTTCAGGCCAAATCCATGTCTGCATGTCAGTGCACGGCCTGGAAGCTTGGAATGGCTTTGGCTTTATAAATGAATAAAAAAATATTTTAAAAGAAGAATTATATTTGATAACAAATAAATATATGAAATTCAAAATGTCCGTGTCCTTAAATAAAGTTTGCTGGAACTCAGCCATGTTCTTTCATGACCGATCGTCTGTGGCTGTTCCAGGCTGTTCCAAGTCAAGTTCCGTGGCTGCAACAGAGACCACAAGACCTGCAAAGCCCGAAATAGGTCTATCTGGCCCTTTACAGAAAAAAGTGTGCTGCCCCTAGTGTAGGCCGTGGTCCCCAACCTCGGCTGGGTGCCGGGGTCCTGCTGAGGCCCTTTGCAGAACCAGTGTCCAGGCCTTACACCGAGCGGCCAGGCTTTCCAGGCTGATTGATCTGGAAGCCTGAGGCAGGTGATCTCATGAGCTTGCGATGGGCACCACCTCCTCCTGCGGTTCCAGCTCCCGCTGTCCATCCTCCGCCCCTCACCTTCTCTCCGATGTCTTCCCGACTCTGGACATGCCCTCTGGCTGAGAGCTTCACTACAGGATGCCTTCCCAGGAACAACACACGCCCACACGTGCACACAAGCATGCCAGTCTCTCACATACATGCATGAGCACACCCATGACACATGTGGTCTTCTGCACACATGTGTGCACATGGACACACAGCCTGTACACATAAACACAATGTGATTTTCAGAGCTCAGAAGAGTGAAAAGCGATCCTACTAAATCGCGGCTGCAGGATCCTGATCAAATAACACACCTGCTTCCCTCATTGCCAGCGCTCTGGCCCTTCATCTGGAAAAACAGCCTTTGCTCTTGGGTTCCAGGATCATGTTGTAGGTCTCCAGGTGGTTTTCCATTCTCTCATCGGCTTCTTCCACACCGTGCCTCCAGGTGGCAGCAGAGACTCACAGCTGAAAGGCTTCTCATTTGTGTGTGTGTGTGTGTGTGTGTGTGTGAGAGAGAGAGAGAGAGAGAGAGAGAGAGAGAGAGAGAGAGAGAGAGAGAGAGAGAGAGAGAGAGAGAGAGAGAGAGAGAGAGAGAGAGAGAGAGAGAGAGAGAGAGAGAGAGAGATGGGGGTGGGGGACTGTGTCAGTGTGTATAGGTGTCTGGTGAGTGTATGTGTTGTGTGTATATGTGTGTCTTTTGTGTGTGGTGTGTGAATGTATGAATATGTCTGTGCGTGCATGTATGTGGTGTGGGTGGATGTATGGTGTGCGTATATTTGGAGTGCATAAGTGTGCATGTTTGTGTATGTATGTGAGTGTGAGTGAGTGTGTGTGTGTGTGTGTGTATGTGTGAAGCTCGGCTATTTTAGTTGACCAGTTCCCCAGAGAGGCCCATTAAGGAAGACTGTTCTGGGGCGACATGCTGGGTTCCAGGCTACTTCCTGAGAAGAGGGGACCCTCCTGCAGAGTCCTCCCTGCCTGCTGAGCAGGGCTGGCGGGATCACAACCCACAACCACCGCACAGGGGACTGTGCGCCTAAGACTCTGCCTCCCTCTGCACTCCAGGCGTGGCTCACCGGCTCCCACCCGGCACTGCCAGGGACAGGCTGCCAGCGTGCCTTCCTCTGTGGAAGTTTCCTCTTGGGGGGGGGCTGTCTGCGCCCCTCCATTAGGTCCCAGTGTCTTCTGCCATCACACCACCAGGGGGCAGTGCTTCTTGCCTTCCTACCTGTACTGTGGCTTCCCTGCTGGGGCGGGCAGGCCACTGTGTGGTGAGGGGGCCAGTGAAGGCCTCTGCGTGAGTGGCTCTTGGCTGCTGCCACCTTATCTTAGGAGCAGGCGTGGGGCTGTCATCTTACCTTTCCGACCTGCTGTTAAACTGACAATGGAAAACTCTGTCCCTAATTGTTTGGCTTAGGGCATGTGACTTAAAAAAATTATGAGAGGGGCATTAAGTTATGGGAAGGTATTGATAATTATGCTTCCAGATTAAAATGTTATTTGGCTTGCAGACAAAAAAGGCATGAAAAGACAGGGGGTGCAGCCACACAGGCCCCGTGGTGCAGAGAGAGGGCACGGAATTCAGGCCCTTACCTACCGCTTCCCTCAGCTGTAAAATGGGGACACGACGTCTGTCTGAGCTGCGATGCTGAGAGAATTAAGTGAGCAGTGTGAGGGCTTCATAAGTGAATACCGCAGGGGCAGTTTCTGGATATGACGGTGACGATGACAACATTCCCTTTCGGATACCTAACAATGTGCAGGACACAGCCCAGGCCCCTCCCGCTGGCTCACACCCGCTCTGCTCACCCCTCCCCTCCAACAGCCCCTAGGAACTCGGCTGGTGGTGTGGTGTGGGGTG
>NW_005371038.1:1312436-1327881 GCF_000412655.1 Myotis brandtii | reverse complement strand
ACCTGGCGGCTAGCAGGTGAGCCCTCCAGGCGGCTGGAAGCTGGGCGGGGACTGACTTCAATCTCCTCAGAGTCAACCTGAAATGAACTTTGTTACACTTTTGTCGTCATGACTCATAGTTCTTCATGGGACTTTGTTCCCATTGATCTGTCATATGTGTGAAGTGGTCTGCCACGTGAGACATAGTGACCCCCCTTACCCCAGGGGACACGGTCACAGACCCCCGAAACCGGAGATAGTGCTGCGTCCTGTGTGACTGTTGCCTCTTCCCCATTGTCGCCCTCCCACGGAGGCGGCCCTGGAGCTCCTCAGGCTCGAACCCAGCACCACTTCTCCCGCTGAGGGCTGCTCCTCAGCAAAAGGGCCCCGCAGACAAAGACTCGGAGCTCAGTAGTCACCCTGGCGACCGGGCAGCTGCTCAGTGCCCCATGCAGGGGGGTGTGCTGGTCAGAGGGGTGATGCCCATCCTGGGCGGGACCAGCGGTTGCCATGGGCAACTGAAGCCGAAGATGGGGTGGGGGATCTGCTGTACATTTCTTTCTCAGGTTGTAGACAAAGTATTGGAAAATGCTGTATTAGATGATCAATCAATGTGAGTTGCTGCCTTCCCTCCTCCACCCCTCCCTTGTCACTGAGAAAGCAGAGCGGTCACCTTTATCCCTGAGCGTCCAACTGGTTCTGCACCCGATTCTGATTTGTTTGTGGGGGGAGGGGAGGGGGAGTTCCCACCGAGCATCTCAACCCTGTCACTCTGCCCAGGGACGCAGGCTCACACAGCAGAAGCGCTCCGCCCACACGCGCCCCACGCACTGCAGACGCAAACAGCCACGGCCCCTGTGCTCTGGCCAACAGGCTGGAGATGGATGGTCCCACAACCCCTCCCTTCGGTGCTCAGCAATCACCGTGCCAGCACAGCTCCTAGAACTCGGAGATGCGTGCTGCTCACTAGCTCACCAGTTTATCAGGAAAGGACGGAACTCGGGAGCAGCCAGATGGAAGAGGTGCGCCGGGCGAGGCACGGGAAGGGCACGGGCTCTCCAGGCGCCACTGTCCCCCAACCCCGTGTGCATCACCCACCAGCTCCCCCATTCCCGTTCTGTTTGTTTGTTTTATGGAGGCTTTCTTACACAGCAGGAATGAGTAAATCGCTGGCCATTGTGGATGTTCAGCCTCCAGCCCGCCCCTCTCCAGAGCTGGCTCCTCTGTGACCAGATGCCATCCTTAGCAGAGGAGCAAAAGTTACTTCACTAATAAAACTGAAGACACCTCTTTACCTCATCACTTAGGAAATCCCAATGGCTTTAGGAGCTCTGTGTCAAACAGGACAAAACCCAAATATATCTTCTTGTTGTAAGTCACAATGTCACAGTATCAATATTTATGGTCACCACAGTGGGAGCAGAATGACAGGAAACAGCCCCTGTGCTCTCTGGGAGCGAACAGTGTGCTAGAGGCTTCTGGGGGACCTGCTGCAGAGGGCCAAGGAGACCACGGGGCAGCCTGGAAGGCCAAGGAGACCACGGGGGAGCCTGGAGGGCCAAGGAGATCACGGCGGAGCCTGGGGGAGCAGGAGACCACGGGGGAGCCTGGAGGGCCAAGGAGACCACGGGGGAGCCTGGGGGAACAGGAGAACACGGGGGAGCCTGGGGGAGCAGGAGTGTGGGGGCAGCTTGTGGATAAAGAAGAGAGAACAGGTGCACTCTCTGCTCGCCCTTCTTACCATGGTTTTCTAGCATGTACATAGTTAGGGGGGAAATGGCTAAAACTCAGAGAGCATCTAGAGCATCGGGAGGCAGAGCCGGTGAGTATGTGAGAGAGACAGAGACACAGACAGACAGACAGAGAGACAGGCAGAGAGACAAAGGGGCAGGTGTGTGTGTGTGTGGGTGTGGGTGTGTGTGTCTGGGGAGGAGGGAACCCCAGCTAGAGTTGCCTACCTTAGTGTTTGAAGAGAAAGAGAGGCTGAGTGACCCAGCCCCTGGCCTCCCAGGCTGAGCGCACCCACCCGTGCAGCTGGCGGCTGTGGGGAGTGCACGGGGGAGGATGCCAGCCAGCTGTCACAGCACAATTCCCTTGAACCCTCACCTTGAGAGCAGATTACCCGGGGGAGCAGGAGCCACGCAGATTACCACATGGTGTGGGCAGACGCTCAGCAGGGGCACGCTGCCCAGACCCTCCCCACTCTGCTGTCTCCCTCCCTCCAGCTCTAAGACGCGACTCTGATCTGCTGAAACACGTTTCTGAACAGAAGAGCTCAGCGCTATGGGCCAGGAAGTGTGTTCCCAGCTCGGGCGCTGCTGGCCACTGCTGCCTTTCCTAAGAACTAGAAGGTTCTGGCCTGAGATGCTGAGAGGGAGGCCTGCCTCCTGGAGGCTGACAGTCAAGACCACGGCAGGGTGTGCGCATCTGGGCTGTTGCCTGGGGTTGAGAGCCTGCCTTCTGCTCTCATAGGAGCCACGGTGTAGCCTGCCACACCCTCTCAAGGCGATGGGGCACGCTCGCACTGGGCGGAGGGTCACTGTCAGAGTTCCTGTCACTCCTACCGTCACCACCAAACCTCGGGAGAGGCAAGATTCTCAGCAGATGAAAACGATGCATGTCTTATTTCCTTGCTTTTTTCCTTCCCACCCCCCCCACATCCCCCTTTGCTGTTTTTGGCCAGTTGATTCAGCAGAAATACGTCGCTGTTCATCTGCAGACAGAGGTCTTACTTGATACACTTTCCTTGCAAAGGCATTCTGAGAAGTATTTTGAGGGAGAAAAACACACCAAACTATGATAGAGTTAGATTAAGAAATATTTTTAAAAGTGATCTGAGTGAGTTGGATTTACATTTCAACCTGCAGTTTCCTTGTTCACAGCCCACTGAAGCGTGTGCGGCCTGGCTGGCAGCAGACACGGCTTCGGGTGCAGGGCGGGCTGCACAGCCCCTGCTGAGTCTCCTTCCAGAAACCCAGGGTCAAAATACCTTCAGTCACCGCCTCCCACTCCATTTCCCCCAGAATCATGAGCATTCTTGTGTGGCATCCAAGATGTCTTTATTATAAATGCATCTATTCTACAAGCCTGCGTTGAGTGCCTGTGACCCCTGGAATTCCAGCCAGCCTCTCCTCTTAGCAAAATAAAGCCTACAGCCCATGGGGTACAACCTTGGCTGCACATCCCAACTAGATGGAAAACCACGAGACAATCTCAAAGCTCAGGCAACTCCCTTCTGCACTTTTGCCCAAAGCGGGGACTCGTGCACCCATGTTCATTGTCACCCTATTCATAATAACCAAATGGTAGGAACAACTTACAAAGCCATTGACATATAAAAATAAAATATGATATATAGACACAATGGAATACTATTCACTTTAAAAGGAAGGAAATCCTGACACGTGCTACACCATGGATGACTCCTGAGGGCATTCTGCTAAGTGGAATGAGCCAGTCACAAACAAGCAAACCAAAACTAAATACTTGCGATTCCACGTCATTGAGGTACCGAGCATCGTCAAGTCATGGGGACAGAGAGGAGCTGGTGCTCCCAGGGCTGGAGAAGAGGACAATGAGAAGTTCTTTAATGGGAACAGTTTCAGTTTTTCAAGATAAAGCACATCTGGAGACAGGTTGTGGTGATGGCTGCACAGCAATGGGAATGTATTTATTGGCCTGCACCTACAATGATTAAGATGCTACACTTCATGTCATGTGTATTTTACCAGCATTTTTAAAAATCTTAGTGTTTAGACCCTGTATCAACCCAGTGTGTTCACTATTCCTGGACGCAAATCCCAAACGCCGCTCCAATGGGCAGCTCGACTGCGCACGAGTTTCTGGGGATTCCCACGCTATGGACATTAGCAGGCTTCCATGAGACATCAATGGAGTGGTTGATGCTCATCTTAAAGACACTGATGTGCATGTGGGAAGTAGGACAATTCTGGCCACTTTCCCACATTCCTGGTAGGAGTATTAGAGCCTCTCTGGGTCTGCTTATAGTAACAGTAACCTGAATGCGCATGGGTACCCGACGGCCGGGGCCCACATGGCTTAGTGCCTGTGCTGATGCCACTGCGTGCCGGGCCATGTGAGGTGCTGAGGGACAGCAGTGAGCAACTCCTACAAAGCCCTCTGCCCCTGCGGAGCTCCCATCCACCCAGGGAGACAAACACAACTTAATAAATATTCAAATGTTGTATCGTGTATCAGAATATGCTTACCGCTATGAAAACATTGAGCAAAGTCAAGGGGGATTAAGAGGTTAGAGTGGGTGGCTATGAGGGGTAAGGGTTGCTATTTTTAAAAGGATATTTCGGACAAGATACTGTAAGATTAAAGACAAAAAGAGTATTCCCAGGGATGTGCTCTGGTGGTAATGTGTTTCTCATGGGAATAGTGGTTAGCCATTCTGGAACTACCTTTCCTCTATACCAGGGTTAAATAAATCAGTAGATAATGAGACACAGGATTCTCACCACAGAGAAAGACGTTACAAATAAGCAAGGAGAAGGTGCTGGAGTGAAAACTGTTCTTCTGGATTAGCGTCTGAGATATCAACCTGAAGTCTTGTTTTTTTAATATGTATAAAATAAGTAGATACAGAAATAAATTTGCATGCATGCATATGTTAATATGCTTATACATTATTTTCTATTTCTGTGTAGAAGAGAGGGCCTGGAAGCTCTGACACCCACCAGAAATAAGCACACCCAACACCTAGAACTTGGTTTCTAACACCTTTCTCCAATAAAAAAAACCATTGCTCCTTAGAAAAATGGCTGATTCTAGGGCTGGGACAAAGAAAATATAAGATGATCTTGGAGCACCTTGTGGTGCCATTTTAAGATAAACCAACAGTTTTATTTACATAAGTTCCAGGTAGAAATTACCTCATAGAAGACTGGGGGGAGAAGAGGGCAGATAGTGTTACTGTAGACTAGTCGGGAGCACTGGGGAGTCTCCCCCATTGGCCAAGATGGTGCAGGGGGACGTTCTTACACTGAGTGTGACAAAATCTAGAAAGATTAATGGATAAAGCCCCAGCACTCCAAAAGCTAGCAAGATAATCAGACAGAAAAAGTCCTTCCCTTCCTTTCCTATAAGAACTGCTGTGAGCTTCATCGGGAAGCGGGGATGGTCTCTGAGATTGGAGTCCTCCATTCTCCCAGGTCACAGCTCCTGAATAAACCTCTTTCCTTTTGCAGCAACACCTGTCTGAACAGTTTGGCTTTCATTGTGGTAGGCACCTAAACCTGTGTTTTGGTTACGATAGGGAGGTGGCAGGGGTAGGGTGACTTTTATGACCTTCAAAGAGGCCCACTAATAATTCTGGGATTTAGCAAGTTTCCCTCTTTCTTCTTCCCTCCAAAGAGATTTTTAGTGTGTATGTGACTGTGTGTGTGTGTGTGTGTGTGTGTGTAGACATAAACACTAATATCAATGCCTGTAATAGAAAGAACCCAGGACCAGTACCAAGAGACCTTGTTCTAGCATCAGCTTTGCTCTAGGCTGTGTCTGGATAAACACTTCAACCTTTCTAGTCTCATTTCCTCACCATTGACCTCAGCAGTTGAGCAACAGTAACTTCTAGGGATTTTGCCCTATTACCTCAGGTACAATTTAGGAACAGTGACAGGACTCTGTAATGTTAGAAGTGGAATAGTATTGAGTATTAGAGAGTAAAACTAACTAAACTAGCTCACACACAAACACAAAACAGAAATGAGATTACTTCAATCGGTCTCTCAATCTAAAATTTCTCAATAAGCCCAAAATAGAAGTTGAAAATGTTTATAAGCCATTCCTTTCATAACACAGAAGTGTGTGTGTGTGTGTGTGTGTGTGTGTGTGTGTGTGTGTTGATTCAGTAGGTCAGTTTATTCGTGTTTGACAATATTCAAAGACTGACTTCACTAAGCAATGTTGAACCTTCGGGTTTCAAAGAATGTGGGTCCAAACCTAACTGATGAGGCATGGTCTTTTTTCTTTTCCAAGACAAGAATTAGTCGTTTAATTATAACAGACCACAATAAGAAAATCTGTGCAATCAATTTGGTAGAAAATGAATGACCTCTCTCCTCCAAGGACAGGCGGTGAAAGGCTTTGCTCTAGGGTCCCCCTCCTCCAGGGGAATGAGGCCCCACAAGCACATTATGCAGGGTCGTGCTGTGACCCGATGCCACGTGGTCTGGGACTCCAGTGGGGTGAATGGATGTGACGCACTGGAGTTTAGCCAAGAGGATGTGGAGGTCCCGCCTGACTGTGGGACTAGAGGTGCTCTATGCGCAGTAGCAAGGCCACTCGACTGATGGGTGCAAACTCCAAAGACACTTTCTTAGCGACCTGATTTACCTCATCACAGTGTGAATTCTTGTTGTTACCAAAGGGCTCGGGACATTCTCTAACATCAAACACTGCTCGGACAAATTTAAGCAGAAACAAAGCAAAACCATTCATGGGTTTAATTGCTCATAAAACACAGATGGATTGAAAAGATTAAGAGGAAAAATATCTTGGCAAAATAAACTTGGAGTTAGTAAATACAGCCCATGCAAAAACTGTTTGAGATGTTGGGAACAAAAATACTAGGGTCAGACCACCAGCCCTGTCAATAAATCTCTTCTCTCAGCCTCAGACAGCCAGTGGCAGAGCGAATCCATGTGGGGCGCTGTACACTAAAGCAGAGAGGCCAGCCCGGCTGCATGGGGCAAGAGGGCCTTCCAGAAGCATGGCACTGCACAGAGGAGCACCTCAGACTCCCTGGACAGCTTTGAACAGCCCACCACACTCACCGCAAGGGATCTGTGCTGGCTGCGTTCCATGTCTGCGTCAACGAAGGGTCCCATCAACTTTAGCCTGGCACAGGAAAACAGGGAGGGGAATTCCTGGGTCTGCAGCTCACTCTTCAAATATACATTGTTTGAAGTATCGGTGGCCTTCTTAAGGATGGGCCCTGTTTCTAATATTTTAATTTGTAATTTAGGACTCACTTATTGGTACTTACTTGCCTTCATCAATATTTTAGCCATTCTGAAAATAGAATTTGGATGGTATTTTTCCAAATATTATTCAAGACATATACTATTTTATCAATTATTTACTCAGAGTAATAATACCAAGAAATTATCAGTCTTCATTAATTTAACCCTGGCCAATAGCAAATCCATAGATTCATTTTGGAAGGATGTCTCAAATTGCATAGTGTAAAAATTCAAACACACCGGCATGAAGGACGTGGGTATTTTCTCTCAGCAAGTCTCATCACCCCTTTCGACATTCCGGCTAGCTAAAACTCCATGGCAGTTTAACCTTGCAAATGATTTAATTATTTTATGAGCAAACCTATAGATGAAAAACAACGTTCAATAGTAATTCAAAAGCTATACTAAAGGAAGTTAAGTACAACCAAGCTGTGTTTCTGTGAACACTGTCCTCACTTAGCATTTGCTCTGTAATGTGAATTGCACACCATTCCCATCTGTCAGCAGCGAGATGGCTTGTTGAGATTATAGACCAGCAGAAGGCAAGATGCTGTTTAATATAATCAGAACCTCTCCCTAAACAACACACACACATATTTTATTTTCTATTCTTCCTAGTAAACCTCAGATATGTTTTTCTGCTGCGTGGACTAAAATTATTTTTAATCAGGGCTGCCCTACCCACCCTCAAAAGAAATATAACAAGAGATTGGATTCTGATTGAAATTGCATTTGACCCTGAAGAGTAAGTATCATATGACAATGGATGCTAAACCCCATATTCAGGTTGATGTTGCTGACTGTCTTGTTTACCTCCCTTTACAAATGTCATCTCCCACCATGATGTACATTGCATTCCCAGGACTAATTTACTTTACAACTAGAGTTTGTACCTTTTGACCACCTACACCCATTTTGCCCATCCCCAACCTGCCAGCTTGGCAACCACTAATCTGGTCTCTGAATCTGTGAGTTTGTTGTTGTTATTCTAGATTACACATATAAATGAGATCAAATGGTGTTTACCTTTCTCTCTCTGACTCAGTTCACTTAGTATAATGCCCTCAAGATCCATCCACATTCACCAATTATGTATCACATTTTACTTATCCATTAATTCATTATGACCTGTGGTGCACTGGGGCTACAGCTGCCCGGAGCAGAGGCGGCAGGAACGTAACCCGCCACGCACTGGAGGCCAGTGGCTCTGGAAGCAGCTGTTCTCAAGGAAGAAACCCCTCAGCCCGTGACCAGCGAGGGAAATGGTCTCTCCGCTCACCCACCTGTGCTGACTTCGCATCTCTGTGGTTCCAGGCATTTTAAGAGAAATAAAAAGTCCACAATTACAGCCCATCCGTCACAGAGTTTATATCCAGAGAAAAGGCCTGCAGACTAGAACCGCGGTGCCTGTGGGGACGGCCGGGCGAGAAGAGCAGAGACCGGCAGCTCAGGGGACGGACAGTCCATCCAACGGCCAGGAGGCTAGCGCAGCGGTGACCCCTGCAGGGGTCCTTCAGGCACAGAAGGGAGTTTCCTACTCAAAGGCGCCAGCTCTGCCCAGCAGACCAGACCGACAGCATCTGCGACACCTCCCATCCCATCGGCCAGGTCTGTGCCTTTCAGTTTTTAAAGAAAACGCTTTATAAAATGAGAGTCTTCTTGGGATGCCAAGTGGCTCTGGGGGCCCAGGGAGCGCAGCTGAGCAACACCGTTCAGCCCACGTTTCCTGCGAACTCTGAAAGCACTGCCTCCTCCCCTGCCTGCGGCCCCGCAAGGATGCTGCAGTGCGGGCCGCAGAGGGGCCCTTCGCCCCAGTTCACAGGAGCAGGCACAGCTCCCGAAGTTAAAGAAAGGCGTTCCTGCTGCTGCCTCCCAGGAGGGGGACCGTTCTAGAACCCTGTGGAAAGAGCCTTCCTAGGTGACCCCAGGGCCCTCTGAAGGGGCTGCAGCTCCTGGATTATCACGTGGCAGCTGGCGGTCAGAGGAAGAAGGAGTTGGCAAGAAACAGGAGAGCAACGTCCGCCTTATCATCCTCCTTGGGAACGCGAGACTTTACACATCTTTCCATTTTCTTTATCCTTCCTGGGAGGCGGGACAGAGAAGTCAGAAATGGCTGAATCAGCAAAAAGACAGTATGTTTAAGGAGCAGAGATGCATGACATGTAGTTAAGTTGTCTGTAAAGCAGACGATGCAGGCAGTGGTGGCTGGTATCAGCACGTACGGGTCACAAGAGCCAATTATGAAATTGTCTGGAATTTTACACGACAGTCAATAAACTTAGCAATTATTTTATTGCGAGCAGAATCTCACAATAAAATGGAACATACTAAGAGCAAGTTAATAAAGACTCAAAACTGACCCCTTCAGAGTGATGTCGCCACACTGCACATCTGTGCCGTTAGGGTTGCCAACATCGCCGGCACGTGTGGTGCCAACTGCATGGCATCGCGCTGTGACAGCCACAGGGAGCCTCCTGGCTCAGGGCCCAGCGATGCCGTGTGGGTAGCTGGAAGGATTTCCACCTCAGGATTTGGCAAGTGCTTCACACCAGGGCACTTTTCTCAGGAGAGCAGGTTTTTTAACTTTTACCGGCACACCTGCGTCATGGCACAGGCCAGGGAGCAGCTGCGGAGTCCTCACCCGGCCCCTAACCAGCGGTGAGACCTAAGCAGTTACTTTATCGCCAGCCTCACTTTTCTCGTGTGGTTATTTTGATCATTAAGCGAATCAAACATGCAAAGTACTTAGAATATTACCGAACAAATAGTACCCACTATGTAATTGTTATTCATTATTGGTGTTGGCCTTACTTTTAAGTCATAATAATGGTACACATTTCCTATATAAATGCCTGACGCCCCAAACCCTCAGGAAGGCACCCCAAATCCCGGCTCTCCCCCAGTACCTATAGTTACAAAACAGTGCTGGCTGGCACATAACCCCTACAACACAGCTGCCATCCCCCACATCCCCCGCTTCCCCGGCCGTGCTGAGCAGCGCTTTGAACGCTAAGTGTCATGGGAAACGTGCTCACAGCCGTCCTCAGAGGCACTCGGGCGCCTGGCCTCTGCCTCTCCACCCGCCTCCTCCTGCTGCCTTCATGTGGACGCAGTGGTAGGTGCAGCAGCCCTTTTGTCGGAGACTTTGGGAACATATGCTCCGCAGAGGAGCAGCAAGGAAGCCGCCGGGGTCTGGTCCGAGGACTCAGGGAGCAGTTTCCCACCAGGCCTGTCCTGGGAAGCACGCGTGTCCGTGGCTGCCACCCTTCCTCCCACAGCGTGTCTGGAACCAGCAGGCACGTCAGAACTTCTAGGCGCCTCCCACGTCTGCCCCCTGCTGAGCGTCTTGTCTCCCCTCCAGTGCTCTGCGCCTCCAGCCCCTGTGGGTATCAGCTCCTTCACTTCCTCCAACGCCGTTTCCTGGAGAGAGAAACCCCGGGCTCCCACCCATGTGCGGCCGCTGGGGAACTGCTGTGAAGAGTCACTTTACTATCGTTCAGGTTTGGTGAGGCCAACAGATCGGAGGCTACGGCCATTGATAAGATAGTTTGTTACAGATTCTAGAGGACAGGGCTGCCAGGCCATGGGGCGTGTGGGGACACGTGGGGAGAAGGAGGGCTGGCCAGGAGGCAGAGGGGTGAGGGAAGCGTGGACAAGGGCCTTTACTGTGGCTTTTCCCAGAAGGAACAGGCGAGGCAGAGGAAGCAGGAGAGCAGGTTTATGGGCCAGCCTGAATGAGGTCAGCAAACGGGTGTGGCTGTCCCAACGTGCCTGGCGGCCGGCCCTGGGCTGACTGGGCGCAGGACCTGGGCCTGCAGTGCTGGAGCCTCCTGAGAAGGTGTGGGCTGGTGGTGGAGGCACGTATGGAAGGCACGCTGCCGGCAGGCTGTCCGCTCCCTCCAGGAGGGAACTCGCTCAGGGAGGGCGGAGCGGGCCTCGGCCACAGGTTCCATGCCAGAGCCTCAAGGCCACAGGAAACAAGGACAGGGAACAGGGGACAGCTAAGAGGAGGCAGACGTGGCCTCGCAGGCAGAGGAGGTGTGTAGAAGTAGAATTTCCTAAAGCAAGTGAAGGCACACAAGGCTGATGCTGGGAAAGGTGACAGTAGGGGCGGGCAGGGGGTATAGGCAGGTGCTGTCAGGGAGCGGGTGACCGGCAACAGGAGCCTTGCATCCATGTGGCCAGAGGGGCAGAGGGCGGTTTGGAAGGTCAAGCCTGAGACCTCTGCCACCAGAGCCTCATCTCAGGGTCCATGCCCTCGCGAGGTGTCGCCTCGCCCAAGGCACAGTTAGTTCGATGGATCCTCCCACGCCTGTGCCGACAGCAGGAAGTGGGTGTCCTGGAAGCAGAGGGAGGGGAAATGAATAGAAGCTGCACTGCTGAGACCTGGCTGAATGCACTCAACTGCAGGGGCTGGGCCCCGAGCGTAGGGCTGTGGAGATGCCTGTGCCATATGCACAAGGTGCTCCAGAGAAGAATGAGAAGAAAGAAAATGTCTGTGGGGGGTGAGGATCCAGGCAGGGGAAACATGAAGGAATGGGAAGTCCAGAATGTTCTGTAGAACAGCCACTGATGCCAGCACCTGGGATGAGAAGGAAGCTGTGATCGGGGCACTGCTGGCCCCGGAGAGTCAGCAACACGAGGGCGGCGAGCAGACAGCACCGGGAGCCACCGGCTCAGTCCCGGGCTCCACGCGAGGCCATGCGCTCGGGCCTGCACATCTCACGCCACAGACACCATCATCTTCCTCTCATGGGACAGGGAAGGCGCTACTTTTGATATTTTGAGAACAAGGATGTTCCTGGCTTAAGGGACAGCTGCTAGCTACTGGAGCATTGATTTGCAATTATTGCTATTGTTTTTATTCACATTTAATTATGAAGCAATTGGGGCTCAAAAAGTTCAAGTAAAACTTATTGATAGTCACAGGGCTCTAGTGATGGAGCTGGTGGCAGAGCCACTCCAGTGGGCTGTGCACGTGGGACGCTTTCCGGCTCTCATCTCTTTTTGTTTTGTTAATCCTCACCCCAGGAGTTTTTTCCCATTGATTTTTTTTTTGAGAGAGAGAGAGAGAGCATGGAAGGAAAGAAAGGAGGAAGAGACAGAGGGAGGGAGAGAAACACCGATGGGTTGCATGCCGCGCTCACCTCCAGGGGCCCAGGATGGAACCTGCAATCCAGGTATGTGCCCTTCACCAGGAACCAAACCCAAACCCTTCTGCGTGAGGGTGATACTCTAACCATCGAGCAACACCGGGCAGGGCAAGAGTCCCTTTTTTAAAATAATGATATTGCTCATGTTTAATAGTTTATTGATTTTTAGAGAGAGAGGAAGAAGTTGAGAGAGAAATATTGAGTGGCTGCCTTCTGCACTCTCTCTATTGGGGACAGAGCCCACAGCCCAGGCCTGTGCCCCGGCTGGAATCAGACCAGACGGGATAACGCCCGGCCTGCTCAGCCGCACGGCCAGGGCTGCAAATCTCTTTAATCTCGCCCTCCATCGTACCTGCTGCCTAAAGGTCTTAAAGCACCTCCTGAATTAGCCAGCGGCTCATTTTACTCCAGAGTTTATTAATAGCACCGATAATTTTACCAGGATGGAATATAGAACAGAACACATAATCTCTATAAACAGGAGGATTAGCTTTTTTTAAAGCTTGACGACAATATTTGCATCAAAATTTTCATGAATTTGGTGGAACACATTTCAATGAAGACGGGGAAAGCATGGGGAGGGGGCAGACTTGGTGGGAGATGGTGCAGGATGCTGGGAGCACAGGCCGGTTATTGGCAGGAATGAAACCGACCCACTCTGCCTCTGGCCTTCAGCTCCCGATGGAGACGTGCACAGCCACACGGGTCAGTGGGGACGCGGGCCAGCAGCCGCCAAGTGATTCAGGGACCTGGCCGGGCTGAGAGCCCCTGACCACCTGGCAGACACCAGCGAGTTTTCTCCAGGTGGTCCTGGCTACCAGGGCCAGGTGGCCGTCTGTCCCTCCTAGGCGGTGCCAGGGACCTCTGGCCCAGACAAAGCCCCTGTGTTCACTGTGGATTACATGTGAGCACCCACTCAAGGGTTAGCTGCTGGTAAGACGCCTGGGGAGAGGACCCAAAGGCGTCCTGGGAGCCACACGTGCTGAGCGTTGGCATTGACAACCAATAGATGCCGAGTTAAAGGAAGAACACTAAATCCTGAATGGGACCCAAAGAGAAGTGCCCTTTGTAAGGAAATGAGAACCAAAGGCCCTTTCCTTGATGCACTATGTTAATCGGAGCCTGCCCTTCAGAACATAAAACCAACGACCCTGGCTCGAGCTTTCTAAAATACCAGCCTGCAAACAGCTCTGCCAGGTGGCGGTCCTCAGCTCCACCCTGCTCCCTGACCTTGCCATGCCCTCACTCCCGAAGCTGCCCCCCCAACTCCCCGTCCACCCCGCAGGTGCCCACACCCCTGAAGGAGGCCTTCCCAGAGCCTCTGGAACCCATGGACCCTCGGTTTTCCAGAACCAAGGGGCATTTTTTGCTGCATGACCCAGATAGTTCTCGCTGCCTCCTGCTGGCTTGTGGTCAGCTCCTGCCTGGTTTAATGTGTCTGAATAAGAGCTTAGTTCCCGGTCCCATTATCAGATTTGCCAGTTTTAGCGCTGCCATCTGGGTCAGCGCTAAGGCCCTCTTACTGCTGGATCTTAGCGCCTCGATTCTCTGAAGGACTATTACTAGTTCCAAGGGCTGAGATAACAAAACACCACCAACCGGGTGGCTTAAAGGAGCAGAAATTGGTCCCGCTGTTCTGGAGGCCAGAGGTCGGCAAGGCTGGGCCGTGCTCATTCTGGAGGCTCCCGGAGGACCCTCCCGGCCTCTCTGGCTTCCGGGGGCCCCCAGGGACCTGTGGCTCCTCACTCCCATGTTCGCCGTCTTTTCATGGCCATCTCTTTCCTGTGTGTCTGTGTGCATGTACATGAGTGTACACATGCCTGTGTTTAGGTACAGCCCTAAGTAAGACAGGGCCCGGGGAGAAGGTGAGGAGGTGGACAAAGTCTCAGCGAGCCATAGGACGGCCGGCGCCTGAGGACGCCTGGAGGAAGGAACGGCTCCCGGCCAGGCCCTGGGCTGCTGTAAAGCAAACCAGGCCATCACTTTGGGGGGACTCTGAGGCCCGGGCCTGCCTGGCCTCTCTCCCCAGGAAGAGACTGGGACGCAGAGATAAAATCCTGCGCGGGAGGTTTAAAGGGCTTTAGGAGTCGCCAGGAGCCTAGGAGGGAGGTGGCTCTGAGCGTCCCATCGCGGTCTGGCTGCACGGCTTTGAGACGGGGCCTCGGGTCTCCATCCTGAGGGGCTGGTCTGCATGGTGTCCCTGGTGCTGCAAGAGCAGAGAGCGCGGTCCCTGTGCCTCCTGAGCGGGTCACTGAGCAAGCACAGGCTGCCCAGGTCAAAGCTGGACTTCAGCTAAACCTCTCACTGCTTTATGAGTAAGGTCGTCCCAGAGGGGCCAGACAGCTGTCCTGAGACATTACTCAGTGTCTCCCGGAAATTCCTGTTTAACTGGCCAGCCTGTGTTTCTTAGTTGCTAAATCTGCTTCCTACCTGCCAGGCCCCACAGGGCATGTGGAGACAGCCTGAGAGGGTGGCGCCCCCACCCCCCAACCCCTTCGGCCACTCTACCAGCTGTCCACAGAGACCATGGAGACCACCCGGAGGGGTGGGAGGAGCTCACGGCTCTCAGCCACCTGGAGCTGTAAAGAGCAGGAGTAGAGAGCGAGGCCCTTGGAGTCCGCTCCGGGGCAGGGGGCAGGTGCTGCTCGTGGTCGGCGGGGCATAAATACCTGTCAGCGCTCACACCACTAGGAAAGGGAGGGGAGGAAGGGCGGGTCTTTCCTGCAGGGTGGGAGGGCGGAACAGAGGGTTTTCTGAGCACAGCATTGAAGCTGAGCTTCGAAGCGGAACAGGGGTTACTTGGGCAAAGGCCTGGGGAGGGGTGTGGGGAGGGGTGTGGGGAGGGGTGTGGGAGTCCCGGTGTGAGGGGCAGCAGGTGCAGAGTGCTGGCTGTGGGAGCCACGCTGCACTCAGCCAGCCGAGCCCCCCGCGGAGGAGGGAGGCCTGTGCAGAGGACAAGGCGGAGAACCAGTGCATAGGCCGCAGGTCTCGGTGGCCCTTCTGGAGGTGCCACCTTTGTGTGGTCCCCACCACCCAGTGTCCTCCTCCAGGGCCATCTCCCTGATCTCCCTGCAGTGACCTCTCCAGGGAAGGGCCTGATGCTCCCAAATATTTTGGGACTTCTGGCTGTGCCTGGGCTGGTCTCTACCAGGCTGTCCCTCTCCAGTGAGCAGGCTTCCGTGCCACCCAGCCCGCCGTCTCCATCCACCATCTCCCTGCACTGTGCCACCCCAACCCACGGTCTCCATCCACCATCCCCCTGCACTGTGCCACCCCAGCCCGCAGTCTCCATCCACCATCCCCTGCACTGTGCCACCCCAGCCC
>NW_005371038.1:1309161-1310567 GCF_000412655.1 Myotis brandtii | reverse complement strand
CTGTGCCCCCCCAGCCTGCGGTCTCCATCCACTGTCCCCCTGGACTGTGCCACCCACCCCACGGTCTCCATCCACTGTCCCCCTGCACTGTGCCACCCCAACCCACGGTCTCCATCCACTGCCCCCCTGCACTGTGCCACCCCAGCCTGTGGTCTCCATCCACCATCCCCCTGCACTGTGCCACCCCAGCCCATCGTGTCCATCCCCCCATCCCCGGGCCACCCCAGCCTGTATTTTTTAGAAACAAAAAGGTGAAAAATATAGAGAGAACCTCCTGGTCTGTTGCATGTGATTCCTGACAAAGCGGTCTTTCCACAGGGGCAGATGGAGCCGCAGCCCCGGTGGGCGCTTTGGGGAAGAGCCAACATCATCCTGAATGGGCTCAAATGCCACAAGGCCAGCCCCTGCGTGCTGGCTTTCCGCTGTCACTCATCTGCTCCATGCTCAGTTCCCCCGCCTGTGAGGGGAGGGCCAGCACAGTGCCCAGGACACAGGTCACTTGACTAAGTGCAGACCCTGCAGACCCTGCGCACGCCCTGGCCTGCGTCTGCGGGCACGGGAGGCACATGGGCTCACGCCGGTCGCCAGCGGCGAGGAGAGTGGGAGAGGGAGGGTGGGGTGGGCTCTGCTCCCCACCCAGAGAACGGTCTGCACCCTCCAGGACGGCACCCTGCAGGCCACAGACCGAGCTCAGGAAGGAGGCCAAGGCCACAGTAGCGTCTTTAGAGAAGATCCTGTTCATCGTGCTAATGATGTGTGTCTTAAATAATAATAATAATAATACCCCAAACGTGATCCAAGACATCCCTCTTCTGGCAAAGATCCCGACTTGGAAAGTGTGAAGGGGCCAAACACTTTGGTGGGGAAAGGGACCGACAGCGGGATGCCCAAGGCAGGCGGGGCGGCCTCGGTGCGCAAGAAGGCATGGGAGTGGGTTAGCCCTCTGCATGGGATAGCCATGCCCCATTCATACGGTGAAGTCCTCGCCCCCAGGGCCTCCGGATGTGGCTGTATTGGGAGGTGAGATCTTCGCAGAGGAGATTAAGGATAAATGGGGCCATGATTGTTGCCATGAAGAAGGTTAGGACCCAGACACTCACGGGAGGAGCATGGAGACTCGAGCAGGAGTCTGCACTGGCTCTGGAGTGTTGGGGAACTTTGGCACCCCAGTGCCCCCCTTTCTTCTGCCCTGTCGTCTCGCAAGCCCTGTGCGTGCGTGTGCGTGTGCGTGTGCTCACGCGTGTGTCACCTCTCTGGGAAGGAGTATGTGGGCCTCGTCGGGTCCTCAGAGGGGACCTGACCGTCCAGAGGGCCCACGTTGCTGTTGTCAGGGCCCCTTAGCAGCGGTTCTCAACCTTCTGGCCCTTTAAATGCAGTTCCTCATGTGGTGACCCAACCATAAAATC
>NW_005371038.1:1305359-1308657 GCF_000412655.1 Myotis brandtii | reverse complement strand
CCCCCCCAACTCCCCGTCCACCCCGCAGGTGCCCACACCCCTGAAGGAGGCCTTCCCAGAGCCTCTGGAACCCATGGACCCTCGGTTTTCCAGAACCAAGGGGCATTTTTTGCTGCATGACCCAGATAGTT
Source organism: Myotis brandtii (assembly GCF_000412655.1). Taxonomy (NCBI): domain Eukaryota; kingdom Metazoa; phylum Chordata; class Mammalia; order Chiroptera; family Vespertilionidae; genus Myotis; species Myotis brandtii. The sequence goes on along the minus strand of NW_005371038.1, from coordinate 1,308,526 downwards.
CTCGCTGCCTCCTGCTGGCTTGTGGTCAGCTCCTGCCTGGTTTAATGTGTCTGAATAAGAGCTTAGTTCCCGGTCCCATTATCAGATTTGCCAGTTTTAGCGCTGCCATCTGGGTCAGCGCTAAGGCCCTCTTACTGCTGGATCTTAGCGCCTCGGTTCTCTGAGGGGCTATTACTAGTTCCAAGGGCTGCGATAACAAAACACCACCAACCGGGTGGCTTAAAGGAGCAGAAATTGGTCCCGCTGTTCTGGAGGCCAGAGGTCGGCAAGGCTGGGCCGTGCTCATTCTGGAGGCTCCCGGAGGACCCTCCCGGCCTCTCTGGCTTCCGGGGGCCCCCAGGGACCTGTGGCTCCTCACTCCCATGTTCGCCGTCTTTTCATGGCCATCTCTTTCCTGTGTGTCTGTGTGCATGTACATGCGTGTACACATGCCTGTGTTTAGGTACAGCCCTAAGTAAGACAGGGCCCGGGGAGAAGGTGAGGAGGTGGACAAAGCCTGGGCGAGCCACAGGACGGCCGGCGCCTGAAGACACCTGGAGGAAGGAACGGCTCCCGGCCTGGCCCTGGGCTGCTGTAAAGCAAACCAGGCCATCACTTTGGGGGGGACTCTGAGGCCCAGGCCTGCCTGGCCTCTTTCCCCAGGAAGAGACTGGGACGCAGAGATAAAATCCTGCGCGGGAGGTTTAAAGGGCTTTAGGAGTCGCCAGGAGCCTAGGAGGGAGGTGGCGCTGAGCGTCCCATCGCGGTCTGGCTGCACGGCTTTGAGACGGGGCCTCGGGTCTCCATCCTGAGGGGCTGGTCTGCATGGTGTCCCTGGTGCTGCAAGAGCAGAGAGCGCGGTCCCTGTGCCTCCTGAGCGGGTCACTGAGCAAGCACAGGCTGCCCAGGTCAAAGCTGGACTTCAGCTAAACCTCTCACTGCTTTATGAGTAAGGTCGTCCCAGAGGGGCCAGACAGCTGTCCTGAGACATTACTCAGTGTCTCCCGGAAATTCCTGTTTAACTGGCCAGCCTGTGTTTTTTAGTTGCTAAATCTGCTCCCTACCTGCCAGGCCCCACAGGGCATGTGGAGACGGCCTGAGAGGGTGGAGCCCCCACCCCCCAACCCCTTCCACCACGCTACCAGCTGTCCACAGAGACCACGGAGACCACCCGGAGGGGCGGGAGGAGCTCACGGGCTCTCAGCCACCTGGAGCTGTAAAGAGCAGGAGTAGAGAGCGAGGCCCTTGGAGTCCGCTCCGGGGCAGGGGGCAGGTGCTGCTCGTGGTCGGCGGGGCATAAATACCTGTCAGCGCTCACACCACTAGGAAAGGGAGGGGAGGAAGGGCGGGTCTTTCCTGCAGGGTGGGAGGGCGGAACAGAGGGTTTTCTGAGCACAGCATTGAAGCTGAGCTTCGAAGCGGAACAGGGGTTACTTGGGCAAAGGCCTGGGGAGGGGTGTGGGGAGGGGTGTGGGAGTCCCGGTGTGAGGGGCAGCAGGTGCAGAGTGCTGGCTGTGGGAGCCACGCTGCACTCAGCCAGCCGAGCCCCCCGCGGAGGAGGGAGGCCTGTGCAGAGGACAAGGCGGAGAACCAGTGCATAGGCCGCAGGTCTCGGTGGCCCTTCTGGAGGTGCCACCTTTGTGTGGTCCCCACCACCCAGTGTCCTCCTCCAGGGCCATCTCCCTGATCTCCCTGCAGTGACCTCTCCAGGGAAGGGCCTGATGCTCCCAAATATTTTGGGACTTCTGGCTGTGCCTGGGCTGGTCTCTACCAGGCTGTCCCTCTCCAGTGAGCAGGCTTCCGTGCCACCCAGCCCGCCGTCTCCATCCACCATCTCCCTGCACTGTGCCACCCCAACCCACGGTCTCCATCCACCATCCCCCTGCACTGTGCCACCCCAGCCCGCAGTCTCCATCCACCATCCCCCTGCACTGTGCCACCCCAGCCTGCAGTCTCCATCCACCATCCCCTGCACTGTGCCACCCCAGCCCACCGTCTCCTTCCACCCATCCCTGGGCCAGCCTGTATTTTTCAGAACCAAAAAGGTGAAAAATGTTTAGAGAACCTCCTGGTCTGTTGCATGTGATTCCTGACAAAGCCGTCTTTCCACAGGGGCAGATGGAGCCGCTTTGGGGAAGAGCCAACATCATCCCGAATGGGCTCAAATGCTGCAAGGCCAGCCCCTGCGTGCGGGCTTTCCGCTGTCACTCATCTGCTCCATGCTCAGTTCCCCCGCCTGTGAGGGGAGGGCCAGCACAGTGCCCAAAACACAGGTCACTTGACTAAGCGCAGACCCTGCAGACCCTGCGCACGCCCTGGCCTGCGTCTGCGGGCACGGGAGGCACATGTGCTCATGCTGGTCGCCAGCGGCGAGGAGAGTGGGAGAGGGAGGGTGGGATGGGCTCTGCTCCCCACCCAGAGAACGGTCTGCACCCTCCAGTACGGCACCCTGCAGGCCACAGACCGAGCTCAGGAAGGAGGCCAAGGCCACAGTAGCGTCTTTAGAGAAGATCCTGTTCATCGTGCTAATGATGTGTGTCTTAAATAATAATAATAATAATACCCCAAACGTGATCCAAGACATCCCTCTTCTGGCAAAGATCCCGACTTGGAAAGTGTGAAGGGGCCAAACACTTTGGTGGGGAAAGGGACTGACAGCGGGATGCCCAAGGCAGGCGGGGCGGCCTCGGTGCGCAAGAAGGCATGGGAGTGGGTTAGCCCTCTGCATGGGATAGCCATGCCCCATTCATATGTTGAAGTCCGGGGCCTCCGGATGTGGCTGTATTGGGAGTGAGATCTCCGCAGAGGAGATTAAGGATAAATGGGGCCATGATTGTTGCCATGAAGAAGAGGGTCAGGACCCAGACACTCACGGGAGGAGCACGGAGACTCGGGCAGGAGTCTGCACTGGCTCTGGAGTGTTGGGGAACTTTGGCACCCCAGTGCCCCCCTTTCTTCTGCCCTGTCGTCTCACAAGCCCTGTGCATGCGTGTGCGTGCACGTGTGTGTGCGTGTGCTCACGCATGTGCACCTCTCTGGGAAGGAGTATGTGGGCCTCGTCGGGTCCTCAGAGGGGACCTGACCGTCCAGAGGGCCCACGTTGCTGTTGTCAGGGCCCCTTAGCAGCGGTTCTCAACCTTCTGGCCCTTTAAATGCAGTTCCTCATGTGGTGACCCAACCATAAAATC
>NW_005371038.1:1275151-1305100 GCF_000412655.1 Myotis brandtii | reverse complement strand
ATAATTGTAATGTTGCTACTGTTATGAATCATAATGTAAATATCTGATATGCAGGATGGTCTTAGGCGACCCCTGTGAAAGGGTCGTTTGACTGCCAAAGGGGTCTCGACCCACAGCTTGAGAACCGCTGCTCTAATGGGAAGATGATACAGATGTGTGTTTCCTTATTCCTCTCACAAAGGATGACTAAAACCCCTGGGCACGATATAAATAACATCCTGGGAATATTCTCAGAGGTAGAGAGAAGCAGGCAGGACACAAATCAACATGGTGGTCCCTGGGTTTTCTTTGGCCTCGTGTAACTCTGACTTGAAGCTAAAGAACATGGTGTGGGGGGAGGAGGTACTAGACTTATTGGGGAATCACTTCCTGAGTTATGGGAATGTCTAACCACTATGCTGTACACCTGAAACTAATATAATATCGAATTAAAAAAATAAAAATAAAAATATGCAATAAAAATATCCCTCAACAAAATCTTGCTTTCCCTAGCAGAGCACAAGAGGGCACAGCCTAGCAAGACAGAAACTTTTAAGTGATAAATGCTCTAATCTTAGCCAATCTTACTGAAAATGCGGTTCGACCCCCACTCATACCAGCAAAAGCCAAGTGGAATCCTGGATTTCCACCCACTCTGGGTAGTAAGAGGCATTGCCAAATGCCCTGCCTCCTCTCCCCCCACCAGAACAGCAGCTGAGAAACCACCTATAACAGAAAGCTTAAAGCAAGTTTAAATTCTCATACCGAAAACCCAAAATGCCCAGGTTTCCATGAAAATGAAAAAAGACAATCCTAACACCAAGATGACAGATGTTAGAATTCTTTGACAAAAACTGTAAAAGTATTGTCATAAAAATGCTTCAATAAGCAATTATGAATATGTTTGGAACTTTAAAAATGTGAAGTAGAAGCTGTAAAAAAGAACCAAATGGACATCTTAAAACTGGAAAATATAATAGTCACAATAAAAAATAAAAAGAGCTCGGCCGGCATGGCTCAGTGGTTGAGCATTGACCTATGAACCAGGAGGTAGCAGTTTGATTCCCAATCAGGGCACAAGCCTGGGTTGTGGGCTCAATCCCCAGTAGGAAGCAGAAGGCAGCTGATCGATTATTCTCTCTCATCATTGATGTTTCTATCTCTCTCTCCCTCTTCCTTCTTCTCTCAGAAATCAATAAAATTTATTTAATTTTTAAAAAATAATAAATAAAAGGAAAGACAACAACAGAATGGTGAACTGGAACAACAAAGAATCAGTGAACTGGAAAACAGAACAACAGAAATAGCCCAATCTGAGCAATAGAGATAAAAAAAAATTTCAAAAATGAACCAAGCCTTAGGGACCTGTGGGACTACAGCAGAATATCTAGCACTTACCCACTGCAGTCCTGGAGAGTGGAAAGGTGGGATGTAAAAGTGCTCAAATTTTATATTTGGAAAAGTATACCGTCTATAAAACTACAGATTAGAGAGCCTGACAGAATCCAAACAGAATAAACTCAAATCCACAGCAAGACACATTATAGTCAAACTAGAGGCCCGGTGCACAAATTTGTGCACCAGTGTGGTCCCTCAGCCTGGCCTGCAGGATGGGGCCAAAACCCGCTCTCCAACATCCCCTGAGGGCTCTCAGATTGCAAGAGGGCACAGGCCAGGCCAAGGGACCCAACTGGTGCACCATCAGGGCCAGGGAGGGAAGTGGGAGGTTGGTCAGTCGGAGAGGGACTGTGGGGCGTGTCCAGCCCATCTCGCTCAGTCCCGATCAGCCGGACCCCAGCAGCAAGCTAACCTACTGATCAGAGTGTCTGCCCCTTGGTGGTCAGTGCACGTCATAGCGAGCAGTTGAGCGGCCTTAGCATATCATTAGCATATTACACTTTGATTGGTTGAACAGCCGACTGGTCGACCGGACACTTAGCATATTAGGATTTTATTATATAGGATATCTAAACGATACAAATAAAGAGCACATCTTGGAAGCAGTAAGGGAGAGGCGACACTGAATCGTAAGTGAGGAGACTTCTCCTGCAATGGGGTTCCCATCAGGAGCCCAGGCAGCACACGAAAGGCACATACTTCCCAGCTGCTGGAGGTACAGGCTGTCAGCCCAGAACCCTGCATCCTGTGTATGAATCCTGTGCACGATTCATGATTCTATATGTGATAGTTTCAGATAAAGAAACTAAGATGACTTGTTACAATCAGAACTACCCTAAAAGAATGAGTAAAAGAAGTTCTGAAAACAGAAAAGAAACAATATAAAAAAATTGGAACAACAGGAGAAAAGGAAAAACATGATAAGTAAAAATACGGGTAAAAATATCCTGCTCTTGAGTTCTCTAAATAATGTTTGACAATTTAAGCAAAACTTAGAATGCCATCTGGTGTGGTTCTAATGTACTTACTGGGACCATTTAAGACACAGATGTTGTAAGTGTGGGGGATGAGGTCTCTCCCCCTCACTGGGCCAGTACGATGGTGCCCCCTGCAGCCTCAGGTGAGAAACGCATGTATAGGCACTGTCAGCACAGCCACCCAGGAAAAGGCTGCATCAGGAGGTATGCTCGAAACCTAATAGTCAAAACAAAATAAAATCCTGAAACGTGTTTGGTTGCTCACAGGAAGGCAGGAAAAAGGAAACAAACAAAAAAAGGGAATAACTGAGAGAACAAAACCAAAAAATAATCCATATATATATAAGCCTAAGTGACCGTCCAACCTTTCAACCATCCGACCGGTAGCTGTGACGTGCAATGACCACCAGGAGGCAGACACTCAATGCAGGAGCTGCTGAGCTGCGGTGACTTGGCAGCTGCGGTTCTTGGGTGACCCACCTGGAACCAGAGAGGAGGGAGCCCAATTCCTGGGTGTGTCACCCAGTAACCACCCTCTCACAATCTGGGACCCCTCGGGGGTTGTCAGAGAGCCAGTTTCAGCCTGATCCCTGTGAGCCAGGCCAAGGGACCCCACCTCCAGTAAAATAATAAAATGGTATACTTAAGCCCCAACATAGCAATAATTTAATTAAATACCATGGTGTAAACATAAGCCACATCCTGGGGAAAAATGTTCCCAAACCACGTAACTGCCAAAAGGCTAATATGCATGATGTATAAAGAACTCTCAAAAGCAAAAAGAAAATTCCAATTAGAAAATAGCAACAGACATGAAGAGACATTTCATTGAGAGAACACACAGGTGGCAAATATGCAAATGAAGGCTGTTGAGCAGCATTAGCTTTTAGGGAAATGTACAGTAAAACCCCAGCGAGAGCTCACTGCACCGCTGAGATGCCTGGAATATAAAACACGGGCAGCACCAAACGTCGGTGAGGAGGCAGACAAGCTGGCTCATGCCGTGCGTGGGGTTACGAGTGGTACAGCCGCTCTAGAAATCTTTGCCAGTTTCTTAAAAAACTAAACCTGCAGGTATGACCCAGAAATGACACTCCTGGGCAGTCATCCCAGAGAAATGAAGACGTATGTTTACACAGTTACTTGTACATGAATGTTGATGTAGTTTTACTCTAATATCCAAAAAACTAGAGGTGACGCTGATGTTCTGCAGGTGAGTGATGAAATACACTGGCAGGTCTGGGCCACGGAACCCTATGCAGTAAAGAAAAGGAAGGGCAGCCTGAATGAGTCTCCAGACACACCCGAGTGAAGAAAGGCTGAAGTCAGGCCTTTGTCCAGTAACCTAGGAATCAGCACCCTGACCCTTCACCAGGTTCCGCTACTGGGCTTGTCAGCAGGTCCCGGCCCTCGGAGGGAGAGAGGGGACTTCACCGGGAGGCGAGTTCCCAGAGGCGGGTTGCTTGGGGCCGTCCTAGAGGCTACAGCGGGTGTAGGCCCCCCTGCTAGGGCAGCTCAAGGCCTGGGCACTTGCGGTGGAACTGAGGCGACCTGGGGGAGAAGGCCCCCCTGCTAGGGCAGCTCAAGGCCTGGGCACTTCCGGTGGAACTGAGGCCTGTCTCCACCTGCCCTCAGGCCTAGAAAATCCACCTGCAAGGGGTGCAGGGCCAAAGGCAAGAGTCAGTCAGTGAAGTTTTTCCGGATTTAAGCTGAAGGTACAACACACCCCTCCCTCAGGCCAGGGAGGGTGGAGGGAGGGCCCAGGGCCAGTGGCAAGCCTGGCTCTCAGCGTCTCCCAGCTGCTGCCCCTAATGAAGACACCGGGCTGGAGGGGAGCAGCTGCCAGCAAGGAGAGGCACAGCCAGTGGGTGCCGCGCCCTGGGCCTGGCAGGGCAGCATCACAGGGCCACAGAGAAGATGCCCCAGAGGGAACCCCAGCCAAACCTGCCCGGCCCTGTCCGCAGAGGGAGAACGCACCCACAGGAGGACTGCCCTCTGCTCCCTAAGCTCAGCCTGGAGAGTCCAGCCTGCAAAGCAGGACGGAGGGATGGAGGGAGGAGAGGGTGTAGGCCCCTCTGCAGGCAGCGGGGCCACAGGTCAGGTGGGCATGGAGGGAGGCCTGGACTGAACTCCGGGGGAAACTGAGCCAGTGGGAACATGGCTCAACGTGTGTGAGGTGGGTCCACTAGGCGAGAGGGGTAGAGAGGCCACAGGCCTGCTTGGTCTTCGCTCGGGGACAGGGAAGACTATCCCCACGTAATAGATGTCACAGGGATTACCGGGATGAGAGCAAAGGGGATTTGGTTCTATCCTTCAGGCCTGCTCAGGCAGTGCCCCAGTTACGGTGAGGAAAGCCTGCGGCCGCTGGGCCGCGCTGTGAGGCTGGAAACTGACACTGCAGAGAGCACTTTCTCCCGCGGTGACCCAGCTGCCTCTCGGCTCCAGCAGCCTGGCTATGAGGCTGACCCAGGCCCCGGGCGTGCTCCCACCATCTCACATCTGCCCAGGTGGTGAGGGACATGCCTAGCAGAAGGGGAAGGGGCCACAGCCCTGAGGGCGGGCCCAGAGGCTGCGGCGCTTCTGATGGCCTCCCCGGAGCTGCGAGCTGCCTCTGTGGAGCTAAGGACTCCGCAGGCCTCCTCCTCCTCACCTCCCACCTGCTCCCCTCACCCGCTCCCCAGGGCCCCGCCTGCTGGCGCATCCTTCACTGGGAGTCATGGCCTGGGGGACCAAGGTTTCTGGCCAAGCGGGCGCTGCCCTGGAGACGCCAGGAGGGTAGGGTTAGGCTACCATGGAGGGAGGCCCGCTTCAGAACTGGCCACTCTAATCACCCCTCGGACACACCCCGGGATTTTTAAGCCGGGAAGTGAGGATTGTTGGTCCAGACCAGCCATGAAGTGTGGGTTCTGCCACTCCTGGCCCCGGGCCCTCCAGCTGAAGGCTCAGTCCTTCGAAGATGTAAGCCAGAGATACAATGCACCCCTCCCTCAGGCCAGGGAGGGTGGAGGGAGGGCCCAGGGCCAGCGGCAAGCCTGGCTCTCAGCATCTCCCAACTGCTGCCCCTCAGGAAGCACGCGAGGTGGCAGCAGCTGCTCTGACTGAGCTGAGGGTTTCAGAACACAAGAGGGGGTGCCTCTCTCCAGGCACTGACCCGCGGGGCCGGGCTCTGGACACCTCCTCTCTACTGGTCCCCTCCACCCGGCCCTCACTTTCCCCTGAAGCGCTCCAGCCATCTGGGAAGCCAGAGGAACCTGCTCCTGTGAAGATGAAGTTGCCCATCTGTCCCTGCTCCCTGCCCCCAACCAGGGCTCCCTGATGCCGATACGCCCCCAGGAACCTAGACCTAGCCCTGCCCACGGCCTCCCCGCCACGCATTAGATGAGGAGACCCCCACACTCATAGGCGGCCCCTTGTCAGAAAGAGGGACAAGTCGGGAGCACATTCCACCTGCTCTAACTCACCATGAGCCTCTCTTCAACCATGTCAGCTAGGGTCCTTCTTCATCCGGATGGTGGGCGTGGTCAGGAGCTTCTAGAAGAAGGTCCCGGGGCTGGATGCGCAGCCTGTGGGTCCCAGGTCCTTGTCGGAGAGCCCTGCCGAGTGACTCGCTGCTAAAGTGATGAGAAGGCACTTCCCTGATGCGACCTCAGAAGACTCTGCTCCCCGGCTCTCTCACCCTCTTGCTTTTCATTGGCTCACTCTGCAGGGTGCCCCTGGCCCTGCGGGAGGTGCCCGGGAGAGGCCCTGGCAAAGGACTCACAGCTCCGGCAAATGACCAGCGAAGAACAGAGACCTTCAGCCCACACCACAGAGCCCAGAGCCCTGCCCAGAGCCAGGGCCGTGGGCTTGGAAGACCTCCCCTCTCGCTCCAGCCTTGAAATAACCACAGACCCACCAGCACCCAGACTCAGCTTCTATGCCTGAGCCAGACACCAGCACATGCACCTCATTCCTGACCCCAGAGACGACAGAATAAAGGCCGTTGTTTAAAACCACTAAGATTTATGCAGCAACAGACAGCTAACACCACAGCGCTTGGTCTTAAACCCTCCTAAAAACCTCCTCAGTTAATCCCTTATTCCCACAAAACACTCTCATTAGCACAAGTGAATAGTCAGGAGAAGCTGACATGTGATTTCAGTCTCAGGAGTGTCCGCACTGCACTCAGCGATGAAACCATGGCTGCTTCTTTCAGAGCCCGTGCAGCATCCCACTGTGTCTTTAATCTACTTTTGTCTTTCCATTTGCTTCGGGGGGCGGGGAGGAGGGGGAGCAAGCTTTGGAAAAAAATTGAGTGGCGCCTCGCACCATATTGCCAGCTGTCAATAAATTAGAATTAGAGGTGTTGTTCGGGGCCAACACATTCATGTGAGCGCACCCCAGGGCGCAGTACAGTTTCGAGTGAATCACTCCATCACTTTTCTCTGAGGCTTCGGGGGACTATTGTGCCCCCAGGGCCATGACTGAAAGGGTCCTGTGTGGCGGGAGCAGGGAAGAGGGACCCCTGGTCTCCAGGACCAAGCACATGGGCAGTCATGGTTTTCCTTTCATTGTCTCCCAGCCTCGGAGCTCCGTTTACCCTTCCCATGAATGTTTTTATCCCATTGTTGGCTGTCATTTCTGTCACTTCCTCCTGGTTGTCACAACACAAATGGAAACGCACCGGCACTAGGACCCTTTTGTGGTTCTGCCACCCGGAGGTCCCAGCTAACAGACTAGATGTTTAATTTTCTGTTTTCAGCCACAAGGGAGGCCGGGAGGAGAAAGCTTGGTCACCTTGTAAACCACTGTCCAAGGGTTATTTTCAGACACTTTATTTTTTATTTTTTTTAATTAGGGTAAAATAAACATGGCATAACATTTACCATTTAACCATTGCACAGCTCAGTGGCATTAATTACATTTCCATCACCACGCTCCGTCTCTAGAACTCTTTCAATTTCCCACCTGAAGCTCTGTCCTGATGAAGCACTAACTTCATCCTCCCTCCCCTGCCGCATCCGGCTATCTTCCCGGGAATCTGACCCTTTGGGGACTCCTGTAGTGTTTGACTTGGAGCCTGGCTTACCCACTCGGCATGGTGTTCTCTGGGGCAGCATGCAGTCACAGGTACCAGGGTTTCCTTCCTTTTGGAGCTGCAGAATATTCCGTTCCATTCGATATACACGGTGTGCGTGTGCCACATTTTGTTTATTCATCCATCAGTGGGTATCTGGGTCACTTCCACTTGGTGGCTACTGTGGGTAATGCCGCTATAAATGTGAGTTATTTCACAAACATCTTGAGCAGAATAAAGTGTTTCAGCTCCACCCACCGCTCCAAGGACTGTCTCTCTCCAGAACTCAAGTCGACCGAGGAATAGTCAAATCGAGACGGAGACCACGTGAGAAACAGACTCACGGTGGCTTTTCTCTCCTCCCTTCTCTTCCTTCTTTCTTCTGTCTGACACACACCGGGTCTAAGGCGCTGAGCAGCACGCAGGGGCACAGCCATAAACACAGCAGCACCGGGAGCCACGCGCTCGGGCGGGGAGGGGCCCACCACACTGGGGCTGGGCTGAGGCACTGGGCAGGTGCGCTGCCTCGGGGCACCGAGCCCCTGGGCAGTGCCCAGAATATCTGCAAGGCTTGGCCTGGGCCATGGCAGGACGTGAGGCAGAGGCCCTTCAGATGAATTTGGAAGCAGCGTGAGCAAGGCAGGAGGAGAAGGTGGCATTGGCACGATGCAATTTGCCCCAGGGGGCTGAATCCGCGCCCTGGAGCCAGGGTTTGACAAACAGGTTTGTCAATGGGATGGAAAGACAGACCCCATTTTGAAGGAGACTGAGACACATGAAGGAAGACCTTGGGGACCTTGTGAAAACGCCTGCCGTAAACATGGCCAATCACTGCAAACACTTTGTACCTCACTGCAGACCGCAGCTGGAGGGCGTCAGCCCTGGGACAGCAGAGCAGCTGAGACCCCCGCGGTTAGGCCTTAAGGGGCCCGCAAACACCACAGCTAAGGGCAGTGCGGTGCCCTGGGCTGGACCCTGGAACTGAAAGAAAATCTTAATAGAAAAACTGGTGAAATCCAGATAAAACCCACAGTTTAGTTAATAGTAATGCGCCCCCAGGATAATGAGATCGATGATGAGGGGCCTCCGTGAAGGGTCCAGAGGACTCTGTCTTGCAAGTTTTCTTTAAATCTACAAGTTTTTCAAAACAAAGTTTATTTTAAAAAGAAATGGGAGCCATAGACGTCCACAATCATACCCTTTAATCAAATAAATATTTTTTCTTTTTCCTGTTTTTTTCCTAATTGCCATGGATATTTATTTTTATACAACAGGAAAAAGAAACTAGACTCATTGTAATTGGTAATTTTACTGAAATTGTACATGCTTATGTTTCTTAATTTTGTTTCAGGTTTTTTTATTTCGTCTCCCCCCCCACCCCATTCTTCTAACGCCATTAGGGAACCCGGTTCCGACATACCCAGTCCTCTTGGAGTCTGCAGTCACTGGAGCAAGCGAGCCTCCCTGCTCGCTTCCAGCTGCCTGGCTGCCGGCCGCCATCTTGGCTGACAGTTAATTTGCATAAGGATATGCTGATTAGCCAATGGGAAGGGTAGCAGTCGTAAGCCAATTACCATGTTTCTCTTTTATTAGTGTAGATAACAGGAAAAAGAAACTAGACTCATTGTAATTGGTAATTTTACTGAAATTGTACATGCTTATGTTTCTTAATTTTGTTTCAGGTTTTTTTATTTCCTGTCTCCCCCCACCCCATTCTTCTAACGCCATTAGGGAACCCGGTTCCGACATACCCAGTCCTCACACATAAGCACACACGTGTGTACATGTGGACATTGAGGGCGAATGCCTGCCCTGGTTGACTTCCACAAAAAAGCCATCATTCTATGCACATCTGTGCAACTTCTTTTCTTATTCACAGCATGGCTGTCCCACAATTCCACAGTCGTGGATCTAACTCAGTGCGTTTAATATCTGAGTGGTTTCCATGCAAGATATGTAGCCAATTTATTCACACATTCCCCTTCAGGGGGACGGGTGGTCTTGTGCTGAAGACCTGTCATTATACAGATGCCTGAGCGAGCTTACTGAGCAGGAAGGAGATGACTACATGGAAGAGAGAGTGCCGACACCCAGTATAGAACGCCTGGCAGCCCGCCCTCTGCACCTCGCCAAGAGTGGGCGTCCTTCCAGCCAGCATTGCCACTGTGGGGACGAGGATGGAGAGCCACTCTTCCTCTCGCTTGCTTCTCTATGCCTCCACGTGGGGCCAGTCTATTTTCAAGTTTATCCAGCATTTGCCCTTCCTCCTCTGGAAGTGCCTGTTAACATGCTTTCTGTAAGCTTCTGGCTTCTATTATCGGTGAGTGAAGTGCTGCACGTGCTGCGATGGAACCCCCTGTTTTAGCTCAAGGAGTATTTTCCCCGTTCACCATCACCTTTGGCTTTGTTTGGGCTACTTCTCGTTGTAAATGTTTAAAAGAAAAGAAATCCTATAGTCAAATATATGTGACTTGGAGGGCAGTATCAAGAATCAATTTTTCCCTTAGACCACATGTGTCAAATCTTCTTTTCTCCTCAGACTCCAGCAGTGTCTCGGGCGGCCGTGAGGACCATCAGGCCGTCTCTGGGAGTCCGTCACCTGCTGATGATCTGGGACTGACACCCCAGTTCTGTCTCTTGCTCCAGACAGGACTCCCCCTGCCATGGCCCAGGACTGACCTCGGACCCCGACCTCAGGAAGGGAGTCTGACCTCCCTCCTCTCGAACATCCCCTGTGTGGCTTAGGCCTCCGGGGGTGAGAGGGCGGGAGGGGCGAGTCAGACATTGGGGCCACTGGGTGGCAGATGCCCACATTCTGACTCTCTTTTTAATGTGGTGAAGTGTATATAACACAAAATACATATATTATATAGCATATATATTTACCATGTGGGCCATTTGTAAGTGTGCAGGCCAGTGGCATTAAGGACATTCACATCCTTGAGGAGCCATCACCACCCGGAGCTTCTGCAGCTTCCCAAACGGAAACTCTGCCCTGTCAACGCTAACCCCCAGCTCCCCTCGCCCAGCCCTGGCACCCACCCTCTCCTCTGTCTGTGGGTCCATCAGACTCTCTTTCCTACTGGGAGCTCCCATGGGCCCTAGAGGATGGCCTATGTCCCTATGACCCCCTGCAGGCCAGCCTGCATGGGGTCCCCAGCTGAGGTTCACCCCCTCCCAGGACACCTCACGTGGGCTCACGCCTGCTATTTCCCTCTGGTCAGAGGACCCACACCGCGCAGTCTCTCCCACTCTGCCCTGGTGAACCGCTAGCCAGCTCTTGACTCTGAGATTTCAGCAACAGGTGAGACACCATCTGAGGGGCACACAGCCTAGCTTTCCCGGGATTCTGCCAACGCCCCCATTTCACACACACTGGAAGGAGTGCCCCGGGAAAGGCACGGCACTCTGCAGCTTCTTCAAAGACCCCACACCCGCCTCAGGACCAGCTCCTTTCCACCCAGCAGCTTCAGACGCCTCCTAGCGGGTGTCCCCAGAAAGCCGGTCCTCCACGGCCTCTGCCACAGCCAGGACTGTTAGCGTCCCCGCAGCAGCTGCCATGGCCACCCCTTCCCCTGTGGATGCCCAAGGAGCTTCCCAGAGTCAAGGCTGAGGGTGCACAATGCCCAGCAGGGAGGGAGGTCTCTCCTTAAACAACCTCTGCTGGGCTCCTCAGCTAGACCTCCACTTGGAGACTGCTCTGTCCAGTTTCAGCAGGAGTCCTGCTATGTCAGTGTAGCCAGAATCCCCATCCCTGATATCTGATCACCTCGATATCTGACTGGGTTCCTCACCCTTCAACCCCCCCCCCCCCAGGTGACATCTGATCACCCCTACCCAGTCTTCAGCAAAGATCCTGGTATGTCGCTTTAGTCAGAACACCCCCTGGCCCTCATGCTTCCCCTTAGTGATTTTCCACTGCTGACCCTCCTGGCCCCTTCTCTATACATCCCCACTTTTCCTTGTTGTATTCAGAGTAGAGCCCAATTTCTGTCACCCACTGCAAAACCCCCTTGCAGACAGGCCCCTCCCCACCCCATAAAGTCTGAATTCCTGTTCTAGAACAAGGGCCAGGAGTAATTTTGTCTTTAACTCAGGTCCCACATGTCTCTTGTCGTGAGGGGTAGACCTGGCTGGGTGTCAGGGTGACTGGGCAGTGCAGGGGTTAGGTGGGATGGTGGCCAGGCCGCTGTTGCAAGAATCCAGGCAAGAAAGAACAAGCCCCTGAGACTTGCCAGCCACACTCTGAAAGACTGTTACCTGATTTCTAAGTTATAGTTCCTTCATAACCCTTCTCTAATTCAGCGATCAACCCGGTGACCTTGGAAAGCACTAGTTATGAGATGGGAGGCAGAGTCCCTGCCTGCCCTGGAGAGACAGGATCGGGCCCTGCTGGGGTGGTCTGCACCCCGCACCTGCTCTGCACCTGCTGGGTGGCCCAAACTGACTGCACCAGGCCCCTTTCAAGCACCAGGCCATTGAGAAGGGTGAGCTACAGCAGGTGTTGTAACTGGGAGGTGAGAGATGTCATTGAGGGACCTGTGAGCTGCACATGGCCCCTGAACGCACCAGCTGCCTCTGGAGGTGCTGCTAGGGTGACACCTGGGTCCTCACCTGGGCCTGCTGTGGGCTCAGAGCACTTCATGCCCAGCAGCCTGGGGCACTGGTGCAAAATCATCCCAAAATCTCAGTTGCAGTGTCTTCAGCTTTGTATGAAAGTAATAACAATACAAATAATGTGTGTGCATGCATACATGTATGTGTGTTTGTGTGTAAATACATGTGTCTGTGTGTCCCCATGCATACCTGTCTGTCTATATCTGGCTGGTTTTTTTAGTGCCACTGACAAGAAGCAAACTCCATTTCTCTTCATCATGGAAGCTGACCTTGAACGCCTGCTTGGCCAATCCCACCATGATCTCAACTCCTCAATTTTATGGGCCCTGCAGCATTGATTTTATGAAATGTCATCATACTTGGTATATTCCTATTATTACACCCCACACAGTAGGTTTCATTTGTGTCCCCTGAGATCTGATTCTTATCTCAAAATGTATATAAACATTTTATTTTACTGGAAGCTGACCTTGAACGCCTGCTTGGCCAATCCCACCATGATCTCAACTCCTCAATTTTATGGGCCCTGCAGCATTGATTTTATGAAATGTCATCATACTTGGTATATTCCTATTATTACACCCCACACAGTAGGTTTCATTTGTGTCCCCTGAGATCTGATTCTTATCTCAAAACGTATATAAACATTTTATTTGTTCAGCTTTATTGAGGCATAATTGACAAAGAAAATTATAAGATATTTAAAGTGACATCATCATGATTTGATATATTTTTACATTGTGAAAGGATTTTAATTAACACACCCAGCACCTCACATAATTAAATCATTTAACATACAGATATATTTTATATATTTCTTTTGGTGAAAACCTTTAAGTTCTACTTTCGTAGCTAATTGCAATTATACGGTAGTGTTATCAGCTGTAGTCCCATGTTTTGGATTAGTTCCTCAGACCTCATTCATCTTAGAGCTGAAAGGGCTAACCTTTACCAGCCTCTCCGATTCCCCCAGCCCCTGGCAGCCACTTTCTGTGCTCTCTGTTATAGTGAGTTTCACTTTTCTTTAGATTCCTCATATAAGCGAGATCATACAGTGTTTGTTTTTCTCTGTCTGATGATTAAACTGAGGCCTGGGGGTCATGTGACCTGCTAACCTGAGGGCCAAGAAGAATCCAGGGTCCCCTCACCAACAGTGAGCCCAGCGTTCTATGTTCTGAGCCTCTGACCACCCATACTCAATGTTCAGTCAATGCAAAGTCAGTGTTTGACTTTTAACAAGAGTAAAAAGAAAACAAAAACAAGAAAACCCTAGAGGACTGAGTCATATAGACTCAGAAAGGAAGTGGTAAGTGTGCCACAAGGTGCAGGGCCCAGGGAGTACCACGCCTCGTGGTCCAGTGCCACGCCAATCCGGGGTGGCGGGAGCGCAGCGTGGCTGACGTTGGGGGCTGCATCCTTCCACTCTGGGCCCCTGGCCGGAAGAAGCCCCTCGCCGGAAGGAGCCCCTCACCTGGGAGCCCCTCTGACTTTTAACAAGAGTAAAAAGAAAACAAAAACAAGAAAACCCTAGAGGACTGAGTCATATAGACTCAGAAAGGAAGTGGTAAGTGTGCCACAAGGTGCAGGGCCCAGGGAGTACCACGCCTCGTGGTCCAGTGCCACGCCAATCCGGGGTGGCGGGAGCGCAGCGTGGCTGACGTTGGGGGCTGCATCCTTCCACTCTGGGCCCCTGGCCGGAAGAAGCCCCTCGCCGGAAGGAGCCCCTCACCTGAAGGACCCCCTCGCCGGAAGGAGCCCCTCGCCGGAAGGAGCCCCTAGCTGGAAGCAGCTGTGGGTGGAGCTGGGCTCCTGGCTGAGGTGGGGGCTTCTCTTGCCACCTTCCGGAGCGCGGGGAGCACGGACAGCGCGGGCAGCGCACTCAGGGCGTCGGCTCGCAGTCCTGCGCCAGTGGACTGAGGTGCAGTCTGACCACAGCCTGAGTCCTCGGAGAAAATATCGCATATTTTGAAGTTTCAAATCTGGTCTCACTGAGCAAAAGCCACGTCTCAGTGGCCCTGGTGGGAGTGGCTCCTTCATGGAGAATTGCGTTATGGCGTGGGGCAGCCCAGGAGCGGCACAGGGAGGCCCCCAGGCCAGCAGACCCGAGAGGCCAGTGACAACCACGGCCCACGCGTGTTCCTCCTCTTACTCTGAGCTTCCCGTGGGAAAATGACAAAGTAGGTTTATTTGTGAGTTGGGTTTCGGTTTTGGTTTTTATGTTTTGAACAAACAAAACTTTCTTTTCTGACCAAAGAAAAGTTGGGTCTTTGCCTATCGAACCGTGTATTCCTGAAGAGCTGAGTAAACCATATTCCAAAGCGACGAGTGTTTTTAATGGAGGCACGTGGGCTCCTCCCGCAAGGACGGGGAGTAATTCCCGGAGCATCTTTGTCAGGGAGAAGGTGGGTCCTCGTCCACCCTGTGCTGGGCTGGCTTCCTGGGCGCTGCGCGTGCTTGGACAGGACAGCCTTGGACCTTGAAGGTGATGCCCTGACTGATGTGGCCATGAGGAGCCTGCCTGGAGGAAGGGCAAATGGGGTCAGCGCTTCCTCCAGGAGCCCAGGAAGGTCTATGAATCAGCAGGGCCTCAACCCCAAACAGACTTGCAACTCAACTCCATACCAGTGAACACTGACCTGCAGGCAGGAAGGAGATTTTTGCCAGGTAAAAACAAGACAGCCACACACCGCTGAGCTTCCTGCTAACCAGGTTGTCCTCCCAGCAGGTGGCTAATTGGCACTTTGTGGTCATTCTCAGTGATCAACCCACCATAACACCAGCATTCCACCCAGGGCTGGTGCAGGTGCCCCGAGGGAGGCTGGGCATCCCATTGAAGGGGCACCAGGTTTACTCCCTACATTGTTATTAAAAATAATGATTGAACATGACAATGAAAACAAGGCCTGAATTGCCTCGGCTGCTGCAGGGTAGACAGGCCCGTGGGCAAGCACTGTTTACCCCGGCTCTGCCACTCTATGCACCAGGGAGATAGACACAGAGATGCGGTGCCCTTCGCAAGCACTGTTTACCCCGGCTCTGCCACTCTATGCACACTGTGCGCCAGGGAGATAGGCACAGAGATGCGGTGCCCTTTCCTGCGCAGCACAGCACAGTGTAGGGACAGGCCCTGAACAGACCGTCCGGCACAGTGTCCGCGCATCAGTGAGAATGAGGGAGGGCACCCTAGTCTACCCAAGGGCCTGGGAGGTGCAGGGGACACGGTCTAAGGAGGAGCAGGGTTCACAGCAGCAGTAATCAGGATAAAAGGCCTTGAGGGTGGGAAGGTGCGTCAGGCAAGCAGGTCTGAGCTGAGGATGGGCTGGCGCTAGCGGGGCCTCTGGGCCGGGGCTGGAAGTGCTGCAGGCAGCTCCTGGGGAGGCAGTGTCCTGGAAGGTGGTTATTCCAACAAGAAGGCAAAATTCTAACCAGGGCCCGCATTCCACCCACACACATCTATAATTGTAAGTTTTCTAGAAGGGTAATGGGGCCACATATATGGTGACGGAAGATGATCTGACTTTGGGTGGTGGGCACGTAATACAATATACAGATCATGTACCATAGAAATGTTCACCTGCAACCTACATGATCTTATTAACCATGGTCACCCCAATAAATTTAATTAATTTAAAATAAAATAAATAAAAAGGTTAAGAAAAGCATACAGGTGGAATTCATTTTTATTATAAGTGATTTTAACCAATATAGCCAAAATATTATCATTATAGCATGTAATCAATACAGAGCAAACAATTAGTTGCTTATTCTTTTTCTGTATGAACTATTCAAAATCCATGTGTATTGCACACGGGCGCACTTCTTCAGCCCAGCACGTCCAGTGCTCCTGGCTGCAGGGCTGGCGGCTGCCTGGCCCGCACAGGTCCGCACTCTCCAATATGCATCACATACCTGTGCTCCAGCTTGCATAATTGCTCCAAATGCCATATTGCTGATATTTGTTTTCCAAAAGGCAGATCAAAATGAAAGTTTCCCCTGCGAAAAGGTATATAGCACCTCAGGATTTCAGTTGTAAACATTAGGACTGGGCTGGTGGGAAGAGATGTCTTAAAATAAACATAATTCTTTTTGATTTCCAAAGCTTGCAGGGCAGAGGGTGGCATGGGACAATTTGCATTTTAATTAACACTGTCTCTTGCAAAATGATTCTCAACATTGCTAAGGAGGCCTCCAATAACAATAATTCCCACTGAAGGCTGTGCCAGCCTCGCCCTCCCAGCAGGCCCTGCTTTGATTGACTTGGAGCAAAGCTTTTAAGCAACTCTCGTGGGGCCTTGCAGGGAGTTGGGTTTATGTAACTTGTTTCCCAGAATGGGAGCAGTTTCAATGACTCATGTCAGGCCACAGGGGATGGGTATTAGAAGCAGGACTAGAGCACAGAAATCTGCAGCCACTTTTTCAGTGCCTGTGACCTCAAGGCGGGTACTAGTTGTCCTTTTTAAAAGCACATCACAGTCAGTGAGGATATTAGCAGCCTCACATGCGTGCATTGGCTCTGCCATATTGGCCCCACCCCATGATGAATAGCTTTAACCAGCCCAGGGCACATGAGTAGCCTGAGGATCTGACCATAGCGGAAGGTTTTTTTGGTCCCCGAATACTTTGTGGACGAAAGGGGCCTCATGCTAACCTGACAGGCTCATGGAAGGCCTGCATGGCAGTCTTGCAAACTCAGAGACCTAAAGTAACCACAAAGGATGGTCTGAAATTAAACTTTAACTAAAGGCAGTTATGGTGGGTAGGCCGGTATCTTCACTGACAAGATCAACATTTACCTTAACTGAGCCCACCTGTCTTTTTGCATCTATAATAATATACCCTTTGAAATGTCTGGGTAACTTGTAATTTCCCTTTTTATGGACCCCTTGGGGCACAACCTAATGTGCTGGGCACCAGGACAGATACCACAAATTCCTTCATTATCATGTTAATTGTTCCTGCACCCACCTAAGTATGTGTCCATCATTTTACTTTTTATCCAATCCCAGGGGTTTCTCTGCTTTGCTTTCTCCTGCCTCTCTAGTTCATCACCAATGGATTTCATGTAACCCACCTACATCCCTTCCTTTGATTACAATGTATAAATACAGATGTAACACGCCATTCTCTAGAGCATGATCTCAATTCGTTGAGGTTCTGCTTCCCGGCACATGTCGACAGTTTGGCTCAAATAAACTCACAAAAATTCTTTACAGGTTACAATAGCTTTTTACGTTAATAACTTTCTGCAGCTCACCTCCTCAATCCCTCATGCAGGCTTGTTCCCAGCTGCCAAACTTCCACCCCAAACTCTAGGAGGTCCTGGACTCCTTTCCAGTACTTGGTGTTGACAGCAGCGTGGCAGTGTTCTCATGCATGAAGTGGCTTTCTCACTCATGCCTTGGTCCTGAGTAGCCGGGGTAATAACACTGGCGAGATGCTCTCACTTTGACTCAACATGAGCCAACCAGAGAACCAAATGCTTTGCAAGGATGAGCTCAGCAAGTCTTCTCCACAACCCATGACGTGTAAACCTCCGAATCGTGCAGGTGGGGTCGCCAGGAGGCTGATAACCTACAGCTCAGTAACCTACAGCTCAGTAACACCTGTCCAAGCTGGCTACTCCCAGGGCTGGAGCTTTACTAGACAGCCTCCTTCATTTGGCTGAGCTGAATGCCGTGTCTTGTATGCCTGTGAGAAGCACATCCTGTGGTGGGCAGAATTCTGATATGGCCTCAACATTCCCACTCCCTCCTGTGGACTCCCTGAAAACCCCCTCCCATGAGGGCGGAACCTGTGAGCATGATGGAGCATCACTCATGATTACATGGCCAATCAGTTGACTTTGAGTTGATCAAAAGACACATTACCCAGGTGAACCTAAATAGGTGAGTGACATGGACTGACAAGGGCTGCCCAATCCTGAAGGAAGAGATAGTGTACGTTGGAGAGGACTGTGGGAGGGACCACATGGTGAGGACCTGAAGACATCCAGTAGCGGAGAGGACCCCTCACTGATGGCCAGCGAGAGAATGGGGACCTCAGTCCTAAGTCGGAGAGAAGATGAATTCTGCCAACAACCATATGAGGACAAAAAGGGACCCGGAGCTTTGGAAAGGAGCACAGGCCAACTGACACATTGAGAGCAGTCACAGGCGACGCTGGCACACGGTTCAGCCTGGGTGCCTGACCATGGAAACTGAGGATGATGAAGACATGCAGTGTTGAGCTACTGCACTTGCAGTAATTTTTTATGCAGCAAAAGTAAACCAAAACCCACATTTTCTCATCTGCAGGTGGGACTGATGTCTGACAACCAATAGCTTGCAAAGGAGCTCTGCGAAGGCCTTCCTGTACAGACACATCGCCACCCAAAGTCTACAGTTTCCGTGAGGGCTCACGTCACGGTGGATATCCCAGGGGCTTGACAAATGTAACATGACATGTATATGTAATTGCAGTGTCACACAATATGATTCACTGCCCTAAAGATTCCCTGTGCTCCACCTATTCACCCTTCCCCACCCCAATCTCTGGTGACCACCGACCTCTTTACTGTCTCCACAGTTTTGACTTTTCCAGAATGTCATAGAGTTAGAATCATACAGTATGTAGTCTTTTAGACTAGCTTCATTCACTTAGTCATATGCACTTAAGGTTCCTCCATGCTTTCTTTTTTGTTAACTGTCTTTTCTAACTTTGTTGAGGTATATTGACAAATAAAAATAAAAATATTTAAAGTTTAAAACATGATGACTTCAGGTAGGTATGCATTTGGAATGAGTTCTCCCCACTAAGTTAATTAAAACATCCACCACCTCTTGTCACATATGTACACTTTTTTCAGAGGCTGAAAATACTTCACTTCTACTCAGCGAATTTCAACTGTTATCAACTAGACTTGCCATGTTTTACATTAGATCCTCAGACTTTATTCATTTTATAACTGAGCTAATGTGCTCTTTTACTAACCTCTCTCTTCTTTTCTCGTGCCCAGTCCCTAGCAACACTTTCCTACTGTTTCTAAATGAGCTCAACTACTTTTTAAAAAATATAGATTGCACATGTACATAATACTATGCAATATTTGCCTTTCTTTGTCTGGCTTATTTTAATTAGCATAATGCCCTCAAGGTTTATCCATATACCACAATGAAAGGACTTATTTATTAAGGCTGAATAATATTCCATTGTGTGTGTAACATTCCATTGTGTGTCTCTGCCTCACATTTTTTAAGTGATTTATCTATTGACAAACACTTAGGTTGTTTCTGTACCTTGGCTATTGTAAATAAGGCTGCAGTGAACATGGGAGTAAAGGAATCTCTTTGAGATAGTGACTTCGTTTCCTTAAGATGCATACCCAGTAGTGGGATCGCTGGATCATATGATAGTTCTATTTTCAATTTCTTGAGAACATCCATACTGTTTCCCAATATAAAGTGGTTGAACCAATTTACATTCCCACCAACATTATACAAACATTTGTTACCTCTTGTCTTTTTTATGATGGGCATTCTAACAGATGTAAATGATATCTCACTGTGGTTTGGGTTTGCATTTTCCGGATGACAAGTGACATTGAGCACCTTTCCAGGTACCTGTTGGCCATTTATACGTCTTCTTTGGGAAAATGTCTATTCAGATCCTTTGCCCATTTTTAAATGGGTTTATTTATTTAATTATTGCTATGGAGTTGTACAAGTTTCTTTTATATTTTACATAAAAGAATGGTAACCCTTCTTAGATATGCAAATATTTGCAAATATTTTCTCCCATTTCATAAGCTGTCTTTCTATTTTGCTGATGGTTTCCTTTGCAGAACAGATGATTTTAATTTAATGGAGTCCCACTATTTTCTCTTTAATTTTTACCCGAGGATATGTTTTTATTAATTAGAGAGAGACAACGATGTGAGAGAGAAACATCGATTGGTTGTCTCCCATATGTACCCCAATCAGCAACCTAGGTATGTGCCCTCACTGGAATTGAACCCACAACCTTTTGGTGTACAGGATGACACTCTAACCAACAGAGCCACTATGTACCCCAATCAGCAACCTAGGTATGTGCCCTCACTGGAATTGAACCCACAACCTTTTGGTGTATAGGATGACACTCTAACCAACAGAGCCATCCAGCCAGGGCTCACTTCTTTTTACTTCATTTTTATTTTTATTTAATTATTTTCTGGGGTCCCACTTATTGACTTTTTCCTTTTGTTGCCTTTGCTTTGGTCAAATCCAAAACATCATTGCTAAGACCAATGTCAAAGAGGATTTTTTTAGTTTCAGGTCGTACATTCAAGTCTTTAATAAATTTTGAGTTGTTTTTTTGTGTGTGGCTTAAGATAAGGTTCCAGTTTCATCATTTTGCATATAGGTGTCCAGTTTCCCAACACCATTGACTGAAGAACCTGTCTTTTCCCCATTGTATATTCTTGGCTCCTTTGTCATAAAATAATTGACCATATATACACATGGGTTTATTTCTGGTTTCTCTATTCTGTTTGATTGATCTATGTGTCTGGTTTTATGCCAATACCTTCCTGTTTTGATTAGTATAGCTTCTAATATTGTTTTAAATCAGGAATTGTGATACCTCAGCTTTGTTTTTGTGATGATTGCTTTGACTATTCAGGTTCTTTTGTGTTTCCATACAAATTTTAGGATTATTTATTCCACTTCTGTGAAAAATGCCATTGAAAGTTTGAGAGGGATTGCATTGACCTTGTAACAAGATTGCTTTAGGAAGTGTTGACATTTGACCAATATTAATTTTTCCATTCCATAAGAACAGAATATCTTTCATTTATTTGTGTCAATGTTTTGTCCTTTGGACATTTTAAATAGGTGCAACAGTAACGCATTAATTTATAATTTCCGAATGTTTTTATATGCTTATTTGTCATATGTATATCTTTTTTGATGAGGTATTTTTTGGACTTTTACCCATTTTTGAATTGGGTTGTGTGTGTTTTTTATTGTGGGGTTTTAAATCTTCTTTGTACATTTTGGATAACAGTCCTCTGCCAGTTGTGTCTTTTGCAAGTATTTCCCTCAGTTTGTGGCTTGTGATCTCATTCTCTTGACAATGTCATTTGCAGAACAGAAGTTCTCATTTAGTGAAGTCCAGCTTACTAAATTTTTTTATGAATTGTGCCTTTGGTGTTGTACCTAAAATGTCATCACCATACCCAAGGACATCTACATTTTCTCCTGTTATCTTCTGGGAATTGTATACGTTTGAATTTTGCATGTTAATCTTTATGAAAGGAGTAAGATTATGTCCAGATTTATTTTTTTTATACGTGAATGTCCAGTTATTTCAGCACCATTTGTGGAAAAGACTCTCTTTTCTCTATTGCATTGTCTTTGCTCCTTTGTGAATGATTAGTTAACTATATTTATGAGGGCCTATTTCTGGGTTCTCCATTCTGTTCCATTGCTCTATTTGAAATTAAAAACACATTTCCATTTACTTTTGTACCCTTCCAAAATGAAATACTTAGGGACTAATCTAACACAACTATGTATAAGATCTATATGAAGAAACTACAAAATTCTGATAAAAGAAATCAAAGAACTAAATAAATGAAGAGATATTCCATATTCATGAATAGGAGGACTCAATATTGTCAAGATGTTGGTTCTTCCCAACTTGATCTACAGATTCAATCCAATCTTAATGAAAATCCCAGTAAGTTATTTGTGGATATCAACAATCGGATTTTAAAGTTTATATGAAAAGGTAAAGACTCAGAATAGCTAATCCAGTATTGAAGGACAAAAACAAAGTTGTATAACCAACTCCACCTGACTTCAAAACTGACTATAATGTTTACAGAAATGAAGACAGAGTGTACTGGTGAAAGTGTGGACCACACTTCCAGGCCAGGGTTTGGTACCCTCTCATTTCCAAATCCTATACAGTCTTTAGTTTCTAGGGACAAGACTTAAAATATTCTTTTATATAAAAATAATTTTATGTTATGTAAAAAATTTAGTAAGCTGGACTTCTGTTATTTTATGCAGGTTTTATGTTATGCTAATTTTACAACAATTAATGCAGAATTAAAACTATTAGCAGAAAATGTTGCTATTCGTCTAATAAACTTGGAAGACATAGCTGATAGGATCAGGCCCCAGTGCCCTGCGTCTGGCGTGGCTGCAGCCCGAAGCCCAGCTGGGTGGCTGGCAGGTCCACACACAAGGGCTCAGCTCATGCACCATGAGTTCCATGGTCTATGCATTCAGTTTGGAATCTGTCCATGGGGGCCTTTAGTGGTGGGAGCGTGTGGGCTCTCAACACCCAATACAAGACCAATTGCATTTAAACTGGCCTCAAGACACAGGCCACAGTGATGGAGCTGAGGGTGGGTTTCTTGTGTGTGTGTCATTTGAAAGTTCACATGCCCTGCCCTGCCCTCGTGTACGGCCCTCCAGCAATCAGCTTTCTGTGAGCTCAGGGCCCAGGGAGGGACTCCCAGTGGTCTGTGGGCGCTGGCAGCTGGCAGCTGTCAGATATCCCCCCATCTTGAGAGAGGCACGTGCTGGGTTTCTCACCAGCTGCTCCTGGCGACACATCTCTGAATAATGTGTGTGTAGCTTCTTTGTTCCGCTGCATTAGCTGAATTCCAGTAGGGTCCCCTGCACTCACTGGGCTGCATGCTTCCTTCCACGTGTGCCACAGTGGCCCTCGGCACACTGTGCCCTGCGAGACCTGGCACTGCTGGGCACCTGCCCACGCAGAAGGAAACACCAGTTGTGAGTTGCAGGATGTGGCAGATCTTGGATCTCAAACTCCCTTCAGCACTTACAAACTGCCCAGTACATTCCAGACCCCAAACTGCCTTCGTCTGACTTCTGTTCACAAATATGGGGCCAGGAGCCACTGAGCCAGGACACATGCCTGGGGCCTCTTGCAGGGTCGGTGCGGCTGCTCCTTTTCAAGTCTGCCCATTCCACACTGAACTGAGTTGTCCTCCAAACAGTCACTAAACCCAGGAGCACCATTTAGTGAGGAAAGTGCTATAAGGACCTCATGGATGGTGAAGTCTGTGGATGCGTCCTGGACACAGGGAGGGGTAGGCGCACATGTCGGGGAACTCACAGGATGGCGGAGGAGAGCAGGGGATCAAGTCCTGGACATTTATAACTAAACTAGAGGCCAGTTGCATGAAATTCATGCAGGGGGGGAGTCCCTCAGCCCGGCTTGCACCCTCTCCCAATCCGGGACCCCTCGGGGAATGTCGGGCCTAAACTGGCTGTCAGACATCCCTCTCACAATCTGGGACACTGCATGCACCAGTGACCATACTTTTCATACAGGTAAAAGGCATCTTGCTGCTGTATGGGCAGCTCATTTTTTTCCCCCCTGATTATAAAAAGTAGCCAGGGGAATGTCAAGGGCGGGGGGGAAAAAGGAGACATATGTAATACTCTTTGTAATACTTTAAGCAATAAAAAAAAAATAAAGTAAAAAAAAAAAAGTAGTACATAACATGATCCTTCTGAGGCAGTAGTACCATTTTCCCCATCTTATGGGTGGAAAAACTGAAGCAGAGAGAAGTTAAGTAATTGGCTTTGTCACACAGTTATAAGTGTCAGAATCAGGGCTGACCACAACATGTGCAAGCCAGAGTCCATGCATGTCATCGCTGCATCATCCTGATTTTTCAGTGTTAGAGAAGCCTTGTCAGGTTTTGATTTTTAAATCTAAGAGACTGTTCCCAATATATAGGGTAGGGTCCCTAAGCCTGGCCGGCGATCAGAGCCGATCTTGGGGTGACCCGCAGGGTGATCAGGAGGACCCTGCTGGCACCCACCTTGGCTAGCCCCGGGGCCTGCAGGCTGGGGAAGCTCCTGCTTTGAGGGTCTGCGCCCTGGTGGTCAGTGGGCATCATAGCAACAGGTCATTGTGCCTGTCATTCCGCTGTTCCGTCAATTTGCATATTAGGCTTCTATTATATAGGATGAGCTTCTTCCTGGGCACTGATACCCATCCTGGGCACACTGGTGCCGGCTGTGAGACCCGCCACGCTCACAGTGGCCCCAAAGTCGGTGCCCTTCCAGGTGCAACCGTCCACGCCCCTCCCCAGGCAGCCTTCTGTGCGGTCCTACGTTCCGCTCACAGACTTCCAGGGCAGCCTGTATCATAAGTGTGCTCGCTTCAGCAGCACATATACTAAAATTGGGACATACAGAGAAGATTAGCATGGCCCCTGCACAAGGATGACATGTATATTGGTGAAGCGTTCCACCTTTAAAGAAAATAAGTCAGGAATCAAACGGAGATTCGCTGAGAAGACAAGGAGCTCGGTGAGGACAGAAACCATGAGTTCTCATGTTTGTTTTTCTGAAGCCTAGCATGATATTGGCATATATGTCATATTTGGTTGAAGGAAGGAAAGAAGGAAGGAGGAAGGAAGGAAGAAAGGAAGGAAGGAGGGAGGGAGGGAGGGAGGAGGAGAGAAGGAAGGAAGGAAGGAAGGAAGGAAGGAAGGAAGGAAGGAAGGAAGGAAGACGGGATGGATGAGGAGAGGGGCTTAGATATAAAAAGGAAAATGGCAGACGGCATAGGAATGGGAAAAAATGTTAGTTCGATACCTAAAGCTACGGTTGACAAATTTCCATTGTCCCTAATAATAGATTTGGAGCCATTCTTTTGGCACATATTCTAGAAACAAGTTTGAGGCCTCCAGTTCTTACCTAGATGCCAACCAAAGTAAGAAAAGCTACCAGTTCCATTGTTGGCCCAATTTAACAAACAAATTAGTCGTAGATTCCAGAGAGGACTCCAGGTTGGTAGGATTGACTATTGAACTTGTTTTTTTTAAATCAGACCATTTCTTTAAATAAAAAAAAAATTTTGATTGATTTGAGAGAGACAGTGATATGTTGTTCCTCTTACCCAAGCATTCACTGGTTGATTCTTATATGTGCCCTGACTGGGGTCAGACCCACAACCTTGGCGTATGGGGCTAATGCTCTAACCAACTTGGCTACCTGGGCAGGGCCTATTGAACTTGGCTTTTTAAATGAAATGCTGCTGACCTGTTCCAGTGTCTTCCAGATAAGCACAACTCGCTGAGACTATGCTTAGAAAGGAAAGAAAATAGTGGCTTGTGCTCAAAGATTAAGGGCTCATTCTTGCAAATTGACTCTACTTCAGGGATCGGGCTACACTAGGAAAATGTCTGGCAGTGCTGGTGTCTACCCAGGAGAGCAGCCTCCTAATGGGTTGTGGTCTACCTTTGTGCAGAGATGTGAGTGAGACAGCACTGCTGCCCTGTCCCCAGTCGACCTAATGGGTCAGCGGCATGACAGTATGACATGTCACCTATGACCACAGAGGGGTAAACAAGGTTCAGCAAGATTGGCTTGGCAACCTTTATCAAAAAAACCTTATGGTGCAATGTGGAGGCCCTATCTGCCTTGTCCACCCTCAGAACTGGCAGCCACATGAACGGACTAAGAGTGTAATGCAAGCATGTCAAACTTGCAGCCCACAGGCCGCATGCAGCCCACAACAAATACTTTTGCGGCCCAGCCAATATAACAGTATGTAAGAAACATTTTAATAAAAATTTCATAACTTCATTTTTACAATATCCTGTTATACATAATCCTATATAATAAAAGCCTAATATGCTAAGTATCTGACCATTCCATTCAACCAGTTGCTATGATGCACACTGACCACCAGGAAGCAGACCCTCCAACCTAGTAGATTAGCTTGCTGCTGGGGTCCGGCTGATCAGGTCTGGGCTAGACAGGCCGGACACTCCCTGGAGCCCTCCCGCGGTCCTTCCCTGGCCCTGATTGTGCACTGGTGGGGTCCTTCGGCCTGGCCTGCACCCTCACGCAATCCAGGACCCCTTGGGGGATGTCGAGAGTTGGTTTCGGCCCAATCCCCTCAGGCCAGGCCAAAGGACCCCACTGGTGCATGAATCCGTGCACCCCCCCTCTAGTTATTAATAACAAACTACATAATTCACTAATGACTGATTACTAGAATCGTGTTGCATTCATTTCCCTTACGTGCCTTATGCACAGGTGCATCATTTCTCTCCACTAATACTAGCAGCGAATATTTTAGCAGCCGATGGCCACGTCATTAGTCTTGGACTGACTTGTTTGGTGTGCGTAACAGAAAATATTTCACTTTCAGAGATTTATTTGCGTTACGCTTATTTGTGCAGTTATTCAAGTGCCTGGTAAGTTAATGTTCAAGAAAAATATTAATTTTTATTAAAATGTCCTATTATTTTATGTTAATGATTACTCATTTATTTCAGCCCTTTGTATTCAGCATGTCTCTATTAAAATAAATCTATGTTTCTATGAAAATTGAAGCTTTTGTTTTTTTGCGGCCCACATCAACTTAAACCTTATTTATTTGGCCCATGTTACCTTTGAGTTTGACATGCTTGGTATAATGGCTGAAATGAACTAGAGCAAGAGGGTGGTGAGAAGAGAGGAGGTGGGGTTTGAAGCAGGGAGAGAGGTAGCCTTGTGTGAGGGCCATTTGAAAAGTGGAGCAAAGGGCATTATCCAATCTGAATCTTGCTTTAAGAGCCGATGGGGCAAGGCCCTGGCACTGCCACGTCTCCTCTCCTCACCTCTGACCCAGTTCTGGGCACCAGTCCTGTGGCCCATGTGGCACAACCTGTTCTTAGCTACCATTCAGCTCCCCATTGGGATAGAACAGGTAGTGAAAGAGTCAAGGGGTCACCTACTCAACATAGAATCTTCTAGAATCTTCTAGGCTCAGATGAATGAAGTGGTTAAAGAGAAAAATGTTATTGCTGCAAGAAAGATCTCCAGATGGGACTTTTTTCCTTCTGTTCCCTCAACACCCATGGCGTAAGAGACCACATGACACCAGTCCCTGCTGGGATGGCCTTGAACAAACACGACCTTAGACGCATGAACCCAGAAGACTCATGTGATCAGCTTTTACCCAAAAGGTTTCCACAAGCCCCCAATACTAAAATAAAATAGAACTATAATCTGTTAAATTTGTATAAATCTAA
Source organism: Myotis brandtii (assembly GCF_000412655.1). Taxonomy (NCBI): domain Eukaryota; kingdom Metazoa; phylum Chordata; class Mammalia; order Chiroptera; family Vespertilionidae; genus Myotis; species Myotis brandtii. The sequence continues at coordinate 1,278,039 of NW_005371038.1, read as the reverse complement.
AGGGAAATGCAATATATAAAACTGAGTCTTCAGCCCAGGTTTTGGTCATGGGCATGTTGCCCTCGTGATGACAAGCAAGATTCCCTCCATTGTAACCAGGACTCACCGAGAGTATGAAGGGAAATGCACCCACAACGAAAGGAGAAATGATCATCAATGCCAGGTCCATAAGAAGTGATCAATAAATGGTCAATCTATTATTAGTGCTGTTATCATTATCAGTAGTACTCCAGGCACCCAATAGAGAGGTGTGCTTGCTCGTGTGATGTATTAGTGAGCTCAGGACGCCATAACAAAATAGCACAGACGAGGCAGTTTGAACAACAGAAATGCTCTGATCATGGTTCTGGTGGCTGGAAATGCAAGGTCGAGGTCCCAGTAACGCAGGTTTATTCCAAGGCCTCTTCTGTTGGCATGTAGAAGGCGGGCCTCTCACTGGGCCGCTTTTTTGTGCAGGTGGAGAGGAGAGAGGGAACTCCCTGGTGTCTCTCTTCTCATGAGGACACCAGCAGTATGTGCCTCTATGAGCTCATTTTACCTTAATTACAACTGTAAAGACCCATATCCACATACAGTCACATTGGGGGTTGGGCTTCGCATATGGATGGGGACACAAACATTCAGTCCCCACACCTGGGCACAGTCCGTGAGCGCTGCTCAGAGGTTATCTGATGATGGACATCCGAGTGGTGACATCTCATTCACACCTTATCCCTGGGACTCAAGCCAACTAGGCATGAATTATCAAAGGAAATCTGTCTTATTTGGTAAAATCTTAGGATATGATAGGATTCTTGGAAGATGATGAACTAGATTTTGATCCAAACCATTTTTGGCAAGGCAGGCTGAAGGGGATGTGCTCTGGCTCTTTCTATAAGTTGGTCTCGGGTGTTCAGGCCTGTCCTTGAAAACACTTCACCCTTGCTTCTTGGTCATCAGGGTCACATTTCTCTGAAAGTAGATTCCCAGAGAGACATTCTGTCCTTTAACTGCATTTTGTTTGTTTTTGTTTGTTTTGTTGTGTAAGTACTGGGTCTGCCAGGCCTCCCAGCACTGAAACCCTGCCCTGGGCTCTGCCCATTTGGCAGCCACTGTACACCCCTGGACAGGGGAAGGAGGCAGCTGCTCAACTCCCCTCCCAACCTGGAAGAGTTTATTTTTTAAAATATGGGTTTTATTCATTTTATATACAGAGGAAGGGAGAGGGAGAAACAGAAAGAAACATGGATGTGAGAAAGATCCATCAACTCTCTCCTACTGGGGATCAAGCCCAGAAGCAGGGCATGTGCCCTGACTGGGAATCAATGCACGGGACAACACTCAACCCACTGAGCCACACGGACCAGGGCCCCGCCTGGAAAGACGTTTAAGTCGGCGCTAGCCCCCGGCAGGATGGAGAACTGGGAGCCGGTGGCACTCCGAGCCTCTCCTCCCAGCCATGTCCTGAGCAGAAGAGTGGCAGGCTATTTATGCCTTTCTGGAAATAATGTCCTGGGACGCGATCCAGGAAGGACCTGCAGTACACACTTCAACGTGGTGCATTCCTGGGCCTTGAGCCGTTTCAAAACCACCGTGTAACCTTGTGTGTTCTTAGAGCGATTCCATGACCTGCTCAGGGGTGCAGTGAGCAGCTGCAATACGATCCTGGATGTTTTCTTCCTCCAGGGAAGTTTTGTTTCCAGATTACTTTGCACGCCCACCGTGAAAGCCTGCTCTGCTGTCCTTCCCGGGCCATCCTCACACCCCACTGCTCGGTGGCACCTCTGATGTCCGACTTTATCCCTTTGCCCACCTACGCTGTTCAAACCTGCAAAACTTCACACACACACAGAAAGAAACATAAATTACTGGGAGGTAATCAAAAGATTCAAACCTTCATAAAGCTGCATGGCATAACTGCTTTTATTTCATTTATTATAAAAATGTTCACAGTTAAGCATGCATCATTTGGGTGGATGAATTGAAAAAACACATTATCAGCAGATCTTTAACAATTTGCAAAGAATCCTATTGTTGATTTTCTTAAATACTCACCAGATCACTGGGAATATTACGATCAAATGTCGTGTCAGGAAACGGAAACAAGGCAGCCCTGACAGAGGACGGGCAGAGCGTGCGCATCGGTGCACGTGAGCCTGGTCTTAGAGCCGCTGAACAGCGGGCAGAAGCCCAAGGCCGGGGCGGCCCCTCCCCATAGGGAGCACCACGGGGCATGTCGTTGAACGAAAAATCTTTTAATTCTGACTCCTGACTAGGAGAGACAAAACCCCGAGCTGCAGGCTGCGCCTGTGGCAGGAAGCCCTCCGGCATGTCTATGTGACCCTGGGCCCTTCTAGGCACTCTCAGGTTTGAAAGGCCTGTCCAGGCCCCGTAGTAGGTGTGACTCAGACCACTGTGTGCCTCTGCTGAGCCGACAGCGCTTGCTTGTAGGGATGGGCCATGGCGGGGGAGGGGGGGTGCCCCGAGGACAAGGCCTTCTCCCAGCTGCTGGTGAGGTGTGGGCGGCGCTCAGCTGCCAGGCAGAGCAACCCATTTCTCCTTGTTATCAAACATTATGGAACGCATTTGGCCATAGACTCTTTCTTTATTTTTTAAAACTCCTGTTACATCCTCTGAACTAGAGTCCCCAACAACACATGGGTGACTTCCAGGCCGGTAACTTTAAAATCCTAACATGATAGCAAAATCCTCAGTGAGCAGAAAAGCCACAGACCTGAATTCACCTGTGGTATTTTTTTTAACTTGTTAACTTTTTAAAATTAATTTTAGAGCCCTAGCTGGTTTGGTTAAGTGGATAGAGCATCAGCCTTCGGACTGAAGGGTCCCAGGTTCAGTTCTAGGTCAGGGCACATACCTGGGTTGTGGGCTCAATCCCCAGTGTGGGGCAT
>NW_005371038.1:1265392-1275029 GCF_000412655.1 Myotis brandtii | reverse complement strand
GAGAGAGAGAGAGAGAGAGAAAGAGAAACATCAACTGGTTGCCTCCCGCACATGCCACCAACCAGGGATCAAACCCACAACGAGGGTATGTGCCCTGACCAGGAATCGAAACCACCACCTTTTGGTGTACAGGCGATGCTCCAACCAACAGAGCCACCCGGCCAGGGCTAACTTGCTAAATTTTTAAAGGTTTAAAGGCACTAAACATTGGAGGTTTATTTTTATAGAGGGTGACTATAGCACTTAGAAATTTGAATTTTTTACCCACATGTTTGGCAGACATGACAGAGGGCCTCGCCAATATAAGCCTTTATCAGGCACTGACCACGCCAGCAGCTGCGCGGCTCTGAGGGGCAGGTGTCAGGAAGGCAGGCAGCCCGCCCCGTGCTCAGGGCAGCTGCCGTCCACGCAGCCCTGTGCCAGCACAGCTCCGGAGGCATCGGGGATCGACATGCTATCACAGACTTCCCAACAGCTCACAGTGTGGTCATTTGCTTGGCTCCCTACATCTGTTCCATCCTCCAAAACAGGGAAACCCATTCTTCCCATCAGTCGTTGGCTGAGGAATAGGCACCTGACCCAAGTCTTTCCCATCGGATTGGGGAGATGTTCCCCGGGGGAATTTATGGGTGAGAATCCAGAATAATCCTAGATTCTTCTCACTCTTGACTAGCACCCTGAGTAGAATTCACTGAGTAAACTGCCACAGACCTTTGGGGAAAGATTAGCACAGAAGTCAGCAAACTTCGTCTGTAAGGTCAAGAGTGACCCTGATGACCAAGAAGCAAGGGCGGAATGCTTCCAAGGACAGGCCTGAACCCCTGAGCTGTATTTACAGAAAGAGCCAGAGCAGCTCTCCTTCAGCTGGCCTTCCTGGGAGGAAAGGAGAACACAGACATGTTAAAGGTGTCTGGACACAGGTCCTGGCTGATGCCAATAACCAACATCTGAAGTCTCACTGCCTATGGGATGCCCCACAGCTGGATCCCAAGGATGGGCACAGCCTTGAGCAAGGCAGCCTCCTTCCAGCAGTGCAACCCTGGGAGGCGTGAGGGACATCAGTCCACACTCCTGGCAGCTGGAGGTGCAGTCTCTGTCTTGAAAGGCAGTGTCTGGTGGCAACTCGATTGTCCACTCCAGGTCCCTCACTCGTCAGAGGAAGTCGTGGCAGAGGCGTGCCTCTCCCCTGGAAAGGGCGTGTCTGGACGTGGGGCTAGAGCCACAGGACACACGCTGCTGCGAGGGGAGCTGCTGCGGACGACCCTGCGGACAGGGCCGGGCCCTGTGCCCTGAGACCTCGCTGAGCTGTGCATCAGCCTTGCGGCAGCCGCGGGCCAGCCGTGGGCCTGCTCCAGTCTCTTTGAACTGGTTTCCTATTTCTCCTGGAGGCTTGCATTGTAACCACTGTATCCAGTTTCAAAGCGAATTTATGGAAAGTTCAAGTGACGGATAGAGGAAATAGAAGAGGGAATAAGTAAGATTGATTGATTTTTTCCAGAACATGTCTTGCTTTTCAAAAAAATAAATAAAGACTATAATGAAATGGAGAGCAATATTGCAATATTATTGAAATATATTAGTGTTCGTTTCTCTTTTGCCTGTTTGTACTGACCTCGCTCTTACTCTGCTGAAGACATTCATTTCCTTCCGGGATCTTTAGGTTTCCTGCCTCACATTACATTCTGAAATCCAGAGAAAGATTTTCAAATCTGAAGAGAGGAGAGAGAGAGAGAGAGAGAGAGAGAGAGAGAGAGAGAGAGAGACAAAACAGCAAACAGACAAATGTGCCGGCCATTCCTCCAAGGTAATCAGGGATGTGAGGAGGGATGGTGAGTGACTGAAAGAGAAAACTCAAATCAAAGAAACATCCGCCTGTGAAACCCAGGGCACTGCTCATTTAGCCAGGCACTGGTGCAGCGAGAAATAGCACCACACTGGTGGAGGGTTATGGGTAGATGAATGAGCCCTAAGGCAGTGTTTCTGTCTCCCTATGTGTGTCCTCAAAGGGACCTGAGGTTCCCACATGCTCTGGCGAGGAGATACAGCTGGGCTTGGGGAGGCTGTGGGCCTCAGACCCAGAGCTCAGCAGTCAAGGATACCTGTTCCTGGAACCAAGGACCCCATGGGCATGTGGATACAACAGCTCAGGGAGCCAGATGCGGATAAGGAGAAGAAAGCAGATGGGAGTTCAAGGACACCAGATCTAAAGTCCTGTCTCCCCTTCCACTCAGAGGCCTCAAAAATGTATGTGCCTCATGTCATACCGGAGAGAAAAAGGGAGAGGAGAGAAAATATGGAAGGTGAAGCTCTCTTTCAAAAAAGACTCTACCATCAAAACAACACAACTGAAATCTGAAGAGACAGTGGGAGTTAACATTTGCATTGTAACAGCCAAGTGCTATACTCAGGTGCACACCCTGCTCACCCCTCCTCACCCCTCAGGCCGTGCGTGCCTGCAGGCCTGTCTGGGGCACTGTGGGCAGCAGGGAGCAGGTGGAAGTGCCAGGAAACCAGCAGCCATAGAGCAGCCCTCGGCAAGTGTGTTACCTGCACAGCCCTCCCTCTGTGGGTACTTCTCAGCAAGCGTCCTACATGGGGCCCTGAGCTCCCCGGTGGAGCTAAGCCCAGCACCCACTGTGGTTAACGTGACTGGGACACGCATCACTGGCAGCCCGGCCTCTCAAATTACTAGCATTCACACTTTTCCTTCTCGGGAGCCTAAACTAAGATCTCTCCTTCACTGTGAGATGGCAGCGTGAGGTCAGGGGGCACGCTGTAAAACCAGGAGCTATGTTGGCTGTGAGCACTCAAGGTAATGACAGTTTTCAGCATTAGAATCGTGGCCACTGAAAGCTGCTGTTATGTTCTGGAAGCATCAATCATTTAGGCAGCAAATGTTGATTCAGTTAAACTGTGGTCCAAGGAATTCTCTAGGCCAGCGTGGGCTGTTCTGTGGAACCAGGAGAATGGCATACACAGAAACCTCTGGACCACACTGACACGGAGTCTGGTCTCCTTCCCCACCACTGTCTTCTGAACTAACCAGCGTGAGCTCATCGCCTCTTACTTTGCCTCTCACCTCCGGTAAAGATGCCACCAAGGTGTCTAATCTCAAAACACCAAAACTAAGTAGAGAAGAAAAGTACGAGTACTGAAGGTCGTCAACTCCTAATAGAATCATGCAGTACACAACCAGTTATCAAAGACCTGCCTGGTAGCAAACTCTCTCACCCTGAAGTAGCTGCGAGCGCTGACGATAAACTGGGTGCAGCTCAGCAGGCGCTCTGATGGGCGCTCACAGCAGAGAGAGAGGCCTGCCCATCCGGACTTAAAACTGCTGGGGACACGAGCCAGCAGGCGCTGTCTCCAGTGATGCTGCAGGTCATCATCCAGACTCTGTGGCAGCGACAGCATTTCTCTGGCTGGAGTGAGCAGGCTGTGGCTTGCCGGCCTTGGCCAGCGGCCAGGCTTGCATGCAGGGCTGTCTGTATGCTGTGCATACTCCTTGGGTGAGTGGCTCGATGAGGCATTGTCACTGTGGGACAAACAGCCAGCACCCAAGGGCATGCAGAAACTAGTGGTGACTCTCCATGTGGCTCAGAACCTGCCCTGCCTCTGCCCACAGTTCATTGGCCAAAGCCCAGGCCTGCCAATGCTGAAGTCCCTGAGATAAGATTGTGAACTCCACACCAAGTGTGCAGGAAGGGCAGGGATCTGTGTGCAATAACCCAATCTACTCCAAGTAGTGAAGGGGGAAGAACACCCAGAGAGAGGCAGCAGTGACCTGCAACTATCCTCAATGCCCAGGTCAGGTACTTAGTAAAAGCACAGGAGGCATCTGCCAGCAACACAGCCATCCTGTAGCCTCCTGCACACATGTGGCCGCCGCAGCCCGAGATCCAAGACGGCTTCTCAAGATTAGCTTCAAAGGCCACCTGAACCCATAGAGGCAGACACATGGGCCCATCCTGTCTGCCTGGTAACTTATGGAGAGATTTCCATCTCAGAGACCTTGAGGAATTCAGCATTTCCAAAGATGGCCACTGAGATACACTAAGAATATGTGTTTGGTTGTTGTCCTCAGTTCCTGGCACACTGCTCCTAAACCCTGGGGATCTGCAGAGTCCTAACAGTGTCTTTTCTTTGCAAATGAGATAACTGGGCTTCAGGGGCCCATAGGTAGTTTCAGCATGGGGAGTGGCTGCCAGAAAGATACAGATTAGAAGGTTGGAACTTTCAGCCCCGCCCCCTGCCCTCCCACCAAGAGGGGCCTGAGGGCAGAGATTGAGTTAATCACCAATGGCCAATTATAGTACTTAATCAATCATGCCTATGTGATGAAGCTCCATTTTAAAAAAAAAGGTTTTAAAAACCCTAAAGGACAGGATTTGGTGAGCTGCTGGGCTGGTGGCCACAGGGAGCGCTGGGCGGCGGTGCCCCCGGGGTGAGTGTCCCTATGGCCCTATAGCTCCCTTCCCTCTGGCTCTCTGTGATGTGTATCCTTTACAAAGAACCACTAAGAGCAAGTAAAGCACTTTCCTGAGTCTGCAAGCCATTCCAGCCAATCACCACGCCTGAGGAGGGCCTACAGGAACCCCAGTGCAGGTGACAGCCTGGGACTGGTGGCTGGCATCTGAAGGGGGCAGTCTCAGGGGGCTGAGCCCTTAACCTGTGGGATCTATACCAACTTTGCCAGTGAGTGTCAGAATGGAATGGGATCGTTGGTACCAGCTGCGTCTGCAGACAAGTGGAGAATTGCATGTGTGGTTGAGGGCAAACCCCACAGTTGGGTCAGAGTGCTGTGAGAGAAGCTCAGAGTCCCTTTGCTGAGAACCAAGATCAAAAGTAATTAATATAAATACAAGAAATCAGGTCAAAAGGCTGAATTGGGCTCTTTGAATATTCCAGGGTGAATATTTGCATTTTATTACCTACTGCTGACTCAATGGCCTAAAGCAAACTCCCCCAACCTGATAATCTTACCGTTTACTAAACATTACCATTGATATGTCTGTTTGCATTCCTAAAAGGCAATTGTGTAAATAAAAGCAGATGGGAACGGGAGATTCAGTGGAACTTGGCTACTACAGCTAAGCTTTCCCTGGCTTCCACCATAATGTCAAATTTATATTTCTTGTCTTGTGTATCAATTTGCACGTTAGCCCTTTCTCCAAGCCTTTGAACCCGAAAGCCACGGGGCTGTGGCATTTCACACCCCTTTATGAGTGTGAAGGCTCCTGTGAATGAGGGCAGTGAGGCAGGAGCCCCGTGATGAAGGATCTCCTGGTGCCTGACCTTGTTTTCCACCAAAGGGAACGGCAGCAGCCAAGCAGCAGGCGGGACGTGACCATGAGGGCACGTAGCCCGGACTGTGACCTGAAAACTTCAGTGAAAAGAGGTTTGGCTGGAATTATCTTAGGGTCTGATATTTCAGCATCAAGTCTCCCCCGCACACACACACACACACTGTGTACCTACAGCAGCCTCCCGGGAGGCAGAGGCTCAGATCTCAGGACATGAAGGGAGGAGTCGGTGCATCCAGGGGGCAGGAGTGCGTCCTCCTTCTCTGACGGCAGAACGGCCGCCCCGGGAAGGCCATGCCCACCCTTTGCACCTGTGACTGAAGACCAGACCACTCAACTCCTAGCTGGTGCCTCATAGCAGAACCCTATTTCCCAACGGAATGTCATGTCAGACCTTCAGACAGACAGCATTCCGCATTTCCATTGGGAGAGAGTTGGACAGACTGAAGCCCTGGCCGGCTCACCTGCCCCCCATTGGGAGGCGATGGTGGGGACCCCATAGAGCCCCAGGCAAGGCCTGCCGTGGACCTGGTCCTGCCGGGGCTCGGACGGCAAAGGGAGAGACGCTGGGCTGAGGGGACCCTCAGCTCGGGATCTCCCTGCCGCCTATGCCAGGTGACTGGTTAACTAACCTCATGTCTAAACACCATGGTCTGTGCTGATTCTTGCCTAGAGCTCTCAAATCCTAGGACGTCTAATTAGCATATAATCTGATTAATATATTTTAATTTCCCCCAACTAGCAAGGGTTTCATGAGGAGGAGGATTAATCTTGCTAGTTACGTATTACAAATCTTAGTTTACAACATTAAATGAGTTTATGTAAAATATTTGTGATTACGGAACAGGAAAACTGGAACACAGTTCTTTTGATTCACAAGCGTAGAATTCCCTCAACATGCATGGAACCAAACAACATATTATAGGCACAAATGCAGGGCTAGAAGGTGCCAAGTTTCAGCCCACCCCCGGTTAAGAGAGACAGGAAAGGAGTGGATATAGTCACGAAGGCTAAGGGGACATTGCTCACGGGAGTGGGAACCGGAGCGGGTTCTAAGGTGGGCTCCACTTGGCTTTGAATATCCGGCTGGGCTTGTGCTACTTTAACCCTTTCTTCTGTGGCCAAGGGGAATCATTAAGATTTGGAACCATGGAGGACCCAAGTGAGGCTTCTAGAATCTGGGAGGAGAGAATCTGTTAGGAGGGATGATTGCCTCTAGGGTTCTCCGGGCCAGAAAGCACCTGTCCCGTGGGGCTCTCCGCCCCAGTCTGGCCAGTGAATGCCGAGCCCAGGAGTCCTGTTATCTGCCTGGGTGTGCCCCATCCAGAGACAAATGGTAGAACCGGAAACACAGAAGCCATGTGGGGCCAGCAGGGCCTGGCCTGGGAAGGGGCCGGAGCACAGGTCCTGTGCACCACGAGGGGAGAAGCTGCTGCTCTGTTCGCTGCAGTGAGATGTCAGCAGCAACGAAGCCACCTGCGAGCAGGCAGCCTCATGCACGAGGCCACAGCTGCAGGTGCGACGGGCCTGTCGCCCTGTCTATACTGGGCCCGTGGGTGCTCCCTGCCCCCAAAAGGGATGTAAGGTGGCTCACCAACAGGACAGCATTCCAGGGACAAGAAAGTACAATAAGCACAGTAAACGCAGCCGGAGGTGAGCAGGCAGGGGTGCGAGAGGGGGAGGCAGGTTTGAAACCTCAGAAGCACTGGGCACTGCGAGGAACTCAGGGTCCCAGGGCCGGGATGCCCCGCCGCCATCCAACACCCGGGAACAACGCACTGGGTGTGGGGGAAGGGAGCCACGAGTTACTCGGCTGTGGGATCTTCATGTAGGATTTGAACTTCTGAAGGGAATTTAGAAGTGTGTGTTTACATGCACTTTTATTTTTTAACCAGAGAATTTGAAAGCTCATCTGCTGCATTATTAAAGCCTGCTCACCTGTAACACCATTGCTGATGGTCTGGAGAGCCGCGGGCAGGTGCCCTCAGACCTGGAGTTAGTACAGCTGCCAAGTACTTCCGCGGGCTCAGTGTCTGGGCTGAGTGTGCCGAGGCAGGCACTGGGGGCAGGCATCGTGCCCGCTGCCACTGCACAGATGAGGGAGCAAAGAGGTGAGTTTCCCCAGATAATGCAATTGGCCAGTGGCCATGCTCATTCCCAGCTGCCAGGCTCGAACACAGTGGTGTAACTACCGAACCATGCAGCCCAGCCACTTTGCAGAGGGACCACATCCAGATGTGCACACAGGGGTCTCGGGAGGTCCTACTGTTTCTTATTTGGAAACCAAAAGGCAAGATGGGCTACTGCCGGGGACACTGTCCTCTGCATTCTGGTGTCTGTGATATCTGCCCAATTTTGTGAGTGAAATTGGCTGTATTCGGTAATTTTATAGCAGCTGGAATATCTTTGACATTTCTTAAAAATCATGATCAAGGAAAGCTGCATTCCTAGGACAGCTCATTCAAGGAAATAGCCACGCCACAGCTCTGCCACTTACTGGCAGCCTGACTCTGGGCACGCTACTTGGGTTTTCTGTTCTTTTCCTATTTTTTGTATAATTATTACTTCAATGCTGGGTGCATATATTTTCCAGTCAAACAAAAAAATCTACTCACTTCATTTTTTTGAAATATATTTTTTATTGATTTCAGAGAGGAAGGGAGAGGGAGACAGAGGCAGAAACATCAGTGGTGTGAGAGAAGCATTGGTTGGCTGCCTCATGTATATGCCCTGACTTGGAATCAAACTGTGACCTCCTGGTTCATAGGTCAATGCTCAACCACTGAGCCACACCATCAGGCACTACTCACTTCATTTTATGAAACATATAAAACTCAGAAACCAAACTAGTTCTTAAAAATGGAAAGATGGCCCTAGACAGTTTGGCTCAGTGGATAGGGTGTTGGCCTGTGGATGGAAGGGTCCCAAGTTCAACTCCAGTCAAGGGCACATGCCTGGTTTGCAGGCTCCATCCCCAGGAGGGAGCGTGCAGGAGGCAGCCAATCAATGATTTTCTCTCATCATTGATGTTTCTATCTCTCTCTCCCTCTCCCTTCCTCTCTAAAATCAATAAAAAATATATTTTTTAAAAGATGTAAAGATAAATTTAAACCCCTTTTAATAGAAAAATAACTTGTGTGTAAAATCCTACACCAAAAGAAGGAAGTCAAAGTATGTAGCTCATTATCAGAGCAACCCCTACTATTCAGTGAGGTCCAGTCTAGACATACAAGATTAGAAACTGCATTCTATAAGCCTCAACGAGTGTCAAGAAGCACATGGCATAGCGATATCATGATAAATTCTGAAAAAATAATGAAATTCAATACCCAATCTCACTTTTTAAAAAATGAGTGAATTATGTTCACAGGGACCCTCCCGAAACAACAAGATGAACCTGTTGTGCTCCGGGTGCTGTGGAGGCGCTGGGACACGTCAGGGAGAAGGAAGCCGCTGCGGGAGGTCTAGGCCAGCTCCGGAGGAGGCAATAACGATCAGCATCATGTATTGGCAAATTACATAGTATTTCCATGCATGCACCCTACTGATTTACAAAACACCCCAAAGCTGGTGGCTTAAAAAGGCACTGCTGTACCACTCCTGCTGCAGTGGGTCGCCTGGGCACCGCAGGTCTTGTCCCGCATGTGGCCACTGGCGCCCGGTGGCCGGCTCACTGGGATGGGCTGGCAGCAGGTGAGCTCGCTGGTGCTGTCCCCGCAGCTGCTCATGGGTGATTATAAGTAGTCGCATCCCACAGACCCTCCCACCTTACTGTCCCTACCACAGACTGCGGAAGGATGCTGACAGCGTCCCTGTTCCCGCTGGCCTCTGGAAGCTTCTGAGCTCCAAGTGCCTAGAGCAGCCTCTGGGGGAGGGAGGCGCTGCGGCCCAGTCCAGTGCCCCTGGGGTTTCTTCCTCAGCCCCTGGGCCTCTGCTACTCCTTCCCAGGCAGGGAAAGCAGTGAGTGACCAGTCCAGTCTGCTAAGCGGGCTCTTCAGCACTCACCGTGCAGCATGCAGCTAAGCCGCCCTCTCTACGCGCTCCCCACAACCCAGCCAGGGGGCTCTTAGTGATCCTAGTGTCTGCCTTGAGAGGAGCTAACACCCCAAAATGCTTAGAATCGTTATCTGTAGGTTGGGAGATTATATGTCAACTAGAGGCCTGTTGCACGAAAAGATTCGTGCAATAGGCTTTCCCTCCCCCTGGCTGCTGGCACCAGTTTTCCTCCAGCACCCGGGACCCAGGCCTTCGCTCCGGCCAGAGCCGCCTTCAAGCCTTCACTGCTCTGGCCGGAGCCGCCTTCAAGCCTTCGCTGCCCCGCCTGGCCACCCCGG
>NW_005371038.1:1254446-1265262 GCF_000412655.1 Myotis brandtii | reverse complement strand
CCCTGCCTGCAGTATGCAAATTAGCCGCCATCTTTGTTGGCAGTTAATTTGCATATTGCACTGATTAGCCAATGGGAGGCGTAGCGAAGGTACGGTCAATTACCATGTTTGTCTATTATTAGATAGGATTATGCATATTCTTACTCTTCTGTATTTGCCTTGTTTTCCATGAGTTGGTGGCGTTTTTAGATTTAAAAAAGAAAAGCATATTTCGACATCGTCCAAGTGCAGGAAACCACAAGCAGGCAAGGGCGCCTGGTCCCACCTGAGACCATGGGAGAATCGGGCTCACAGTGGATAGACGTTCACCAGGTGCTGCCTTTCTGCTACTAGGAACCCCCGAGGCCTAAGGACTGGGGTGAGCGGCACAGGTGAGGTTCCTTCCCCGGAGGCTCTCCCAGAGGGGGAGCTGCCCCCTCTCCCCCGTGTTTTTCTGGGGCGTCCATTTGTATGGCAATGTTCTCTGCTGACGTTTCTAAGCTAGCATTCCCTGTTGTACAAAGTTCAGCAGAAAAGGCACGTTTCTGTTTGTCACTCACATTTTGTTTTCCAAACTCTGCCAACGGCGAGTAAACACACTTACTCATCCAGAGCATCAGACTGGGTCTGTGCGTGGTGCTTCCGGAATGCTGGCCGCTGGCACACTGGCCTGGCTGGTTTGACATTTTGGTCTCCAAGCTGAGGCAAGGAGCGCAAATCCTTTTGATCCTTTTCTTTAGCACGTGAGGCCCACGATAAAGGCAGATTCTGTTGTTCTTCAGAGGAGGATAAGGTTTCAAACGCTCCAACCCCTTCATAGATGAAAACGAAGCAGCTGGCCCCGATAAATCCAGGTTTGGGGTTTGGGTCTTAAGCACAGCACCTGTTGCCAGCAGGCAGGTGCCCGGGCCTGCAGCTGAGGGTGCTCTTACGTAGCCAGCTGGTATCACAAGCACAAGGGCCTGTCAGCCTGACACGTGAGGACAGAGGGATAAATGGATTTGTCTCACCTTCTGCCGCAGCAGCAGGAGGCCAGCACAATGTAACAGGACCAAGCAATAAGTAACGAGAGATGTAAGAGAAGAACATGCATCTGCCTGGGTCAGCCAGACTCCAGGGCATCTCTCCACGGGGTTTCTATGGTAACGATGTTCACTGTGCGTGCCCACCAGTTAGTGATTCAGTCTCCAGACCACACCCCTCACAGGCTGCAGGCCCACCCCTGCTCCCCACTTCCCTGGAGCATTGGGACCACTGCAGAAGAACAGGCCCAGAATGAAACAGCTGAGCTTTGGGGCACTTGGCGGCAGCACCCTTTGCAGCGAGGAGCCTGCGGAGTGGAAGGAACAGGCAGCAGGGGCGCCGGGGCGCGGGCAGGGCTTGTGTGGAACCCGTTCACTGGGGATACAAGATATTCAGCTTGTCCTGGATCTGGGTGGTATTTTTTTAAAATATATTTTATTGATTTTTTTACAGAGAGGAAGGGAGAGGTATAGAGAGTCAGAAACATCGATGAGAGAGAAACATCGATCCGCTGCCTCCCGCACACCCCCCACTGGGGATGTGCCCGAAACCAAGGTACATGCCCCTGACCGGAATCAAACCCGGGACCCCTCAGTCCTCAGGCCGACGCTCTATCCACTGAGCCAAACCGGCCAGGGCTGGGTGGTATTTTTATCCTTCCCCCACTGTTGGGATTTTAGTTAGGTTACTCTCCTAATGAAAACGTTTACTAAAGACTTGCTTTCGAAACAGCCTTGGGGCCACTCCGAGCCTGTAGCAGGCAAGCCCAGGCAGCGCTGGGAAGGGAGGGGAGCCTCTGTGAAGGGCACGGGCTCCGTCAGCGTCGTCAGCTGCCTGCTACGCGGGGGCAGAGCGCTGGGCTCAGGGAGCAGGGGCGGTCCTGCAGGCCATGACCCCGCAGCCAACCCAGCGGCTCTGGAAAGCAAACAGGAAAGACAGCATGCAGCATGGCAGGGGCGTGGTGCCCCCTGTGCCCACTCCTCCGGAGTCTGTGTGGTCAGAGAAGTGTCCCCTGACAGGGAGGGCAGCCTGGCCCTCTCACAGTCCTATTCTTGTTACTGTTACTGCTTTTTCATTAAAAGTAACAATGTAAGGGTCCTATCCTTTATGAAAAGTTGTTCCTATTCCCTGTGTATCTTAAGTTCCATATAGAAAAATGAGATCTTTTATTATGTCTTTAAGCCTTGACTTTTAGTTTACTTTGGCAATGTCGAACTCAAGCCAGATTCAGCAGGTCACCCGCCAGAACACTGGGGGTTCCGTTGGGTCGCACCCACCCCCTGACATAGCTCACGGTGCTAATGGAGTGGGGCACCCAAGAGGAGGTGTGTGGTACTTGTTTGCTCTCTGAAGGTCAGGCTTTGCCCGGAGGAGGCAGGCCAGCTGGCGTCGCTGGGCTCTCCTTGTTGGCCTGAGCACACGTGTTCCAGGAAGCTGCTTCGAGCTTTGGCCTATGGCTGTTCATCCTGTCACTTGGGGTCAAGGGTTTCTGCTGCAGGGAGTGCTAACAGTTCCTGATATTTACCTAAACAGGCCTTCAAATATTGACTGAAGGTGTAACGTGGGAAAGTGATTTCAACCCAGTGGGGAAAGACGACACATAATACTGATGGGATCAAAGACTCCGGAGGGTGCAGTCTATTTCCCATGAGGATTCTCAGAATCAGCGTAGCAAGCTGCTGCCTGCTTTTCCCTTCCACACAGAATACCTCAGGTTCAGGAAGTCAGCACAGACGACAGCTACAGTGCTTCGAGAGTGTGACCTATAAATCCTAACACACGTTAACAGTTGTGGTATATCCTGAACCACAGATCAAGTAAGGAATGACTTTTTCTGGGAAAGAAAATTAAGAACCATTATTTATTCTTCGTTATTTTACACAGATTTTTATGTAAAGTTACTAGAGAAAGTAATGTAGGCACAACTCCTAGGACAGCAAGGGACATAGGAGGCACTTCATAAAAAACAGCTTCCTGATCTTACTTTTAAAAACCAATACCAGGCTGGTGTGGCTCAGTGGTTGAGCGTCTACCCATAAACTAGGAGGTCACGGTTCAATTTCTGGTCAAGACACATGCCCGGGTTACGGGCTCCATTCCCAGTGTGGAGCGTGTAGGAGGCAGCCAATCAATAATTTTCTCTCATCATTGATGTTTCTCTCCCTTTTCCTTCCTTTCTGAAATCAACAAAAATATATTTTTAAATAAATAAATAACCAAACCAAGCCAAACAAAAATCTGGCCAAAATGATTATGAAACAGCAGAAAAATTTTTACCTTCAGAATTACAGATGAAATAAACCACCCAAAAGAAAAAAAAAAGCAAAGAAATGACCTTGTAAATACCAGTAGTGTGGCCTTATTAGCACACAAGGATGTGATGCACTTGGCCTTCAGTCAGAACAGCACTTGCCTGCCCTTAGCAAGTCCCCTGGGGAGCCGGTGGCACACCTGGCCAGCCTCTGTAAGAAACAAGCAGCAGGATTTACACGTGCTGAAAACAGCTGGTGGACCTGAGGCCGCCCGGTGCGCAGCACAGCTCTGCCATTGCCATCACCATCGCCATCGCCATCGCCATCGCCATCGCCATCGCCATCGCCACCGCCTTCGCCTTCGCCAGGGCCAAGCGGCACTGGAACCTGGGAGGACGGCCAGGCCCTGGGCAGTGCCTCCTGAGTGCGAGCTCTGCTGCTTGGCCTGCTCCCACCTTCTCCTCTGGGGATCTAGCACGACCCCTGGATCTGGTCCTCACTGATCCCCCAGTGACTCTCAGCCTGTTCCAAACCATTTTCACTTTCTGGGCAAGAAAGCAGCACTGTTTTCTCAGCCCCCAAACTCGGCTGTCCCCAGGCCTGAAAGGGAGCACGCTCCTGGGAGGGTCTGCTGCAGGCGGAGAGTCTGGTGTGCACCTCCTCGGGAGGACGGGTGGGGGGACCAGGGACCTCAGCACCCGCGAGGAGCACTATGGGGCCCAGCCTGCTCCCCCGCACACTCGGGAGCCGAGACCCACTTTCAGGAGGGTAGTCCCCACCCGATGGTGCGGGCTGGGCTCTGCCCAGCAGCACCGCTCCCTTCAGAGGGGGCAGGGGAGCACTGGGACCAGTCCCGGCCTGGGCAGTACTGCCAGGCCTCGCAGCCTCCGTCACAGAAGGCAGCTGGGCACAAACCTTTTGCCAATGCAGATGGTTATACTTATGTGTCCACATAAACAATGTGCACGCACATATAAATATACACACATGTACACACACACCAGTATATACATATATTTGTGTATATGAACGTATATTTAACGTCTCATTGTTAAACATACCACAAGTACAGAAAGTGCACAAAGCTAACTCGAAACTTAATGCAGTTTTATGAGACCACTTGCTGCTCCCCCACAGCCTTCCCAGACCCGGCCTGCCCTGACCACCCTCGCCGGAGGAGCCAAGGCTGGCTGGGTGGTCACTACTCTTCACTCCTCTTTGTCGAATCAGTACCCTGGCCCGGGGCATTCCTACACAGTGGAATTTAGTGTTGCCCTTTTTCCCGGTTATGCCTTAAGAGTCCGAAAGCTCCCACCCAAATATGCATATACATATGTAAACATGCATGTGTACATACAAGAGTATACTTACAAATGCCTTAATATGTTCAGAAAAAAAAATCCAGGCATTCCCTCTGCCCATCACGTCAGCACACTGCACCATTGGATGCCGTTAACGGGAGAAGCAATGGACAAGTATAAATTAATACCATCGTGTAAAGAAATGAAAGTGCAATGGAGGCTCAAGTAGGAGCCCCCGAGAAGAGTTCCTGGAATAAGCACTAGGCCACCCCCAAGCCACTGGCCACCCCCTGCTGCTGGCTCTGGTGCAGTCCACCCAGGGACCCAGGAAACAGCCATGCTCCCGGCAGCCTCTCGTCTCCTCAGGGACAGAGGCCACTGTGGCTCCGTGAGCACAACCAGACAGCGCCTGGCAACTCGGGCTGGCGTGGGCCAGGGGCTGGAGCCCATTGCCTAATGCTCATGGATTTGGGGACCAGCTGTTAGGCATGGCCATTATTAAAAATTAAAATGTAGTGCTAGCCCGTTTGGCTCAGTGGATAGAGCATCTGCCTGGGGACTTAAGGGTCCCAGGTTCAATTCTAGTCAAGGGCACATGCCCGGGTTGCAGGCTCAGTCCCCAGTGCGGGGGATGCCAGAGGCAGCCAATCAATGATTCCCTTCATCATTGATGTTTCTCTCTCTTCCTCTCTTAAATCAATAAAAATATATTAAAAAGAATTAAAATGTATACACCTGCAATTAAATACATTATGTTAAAATCCAAGGTAATAAGTTCTCACACGTCATCGCCCCACCTCACCTGCTGGGCTGCTATTTGTGTCTGTCCGCGGCACTGTCCAGTGGCACACTTCATGACAGTGGGCACTGCAGGCCTCTGCCCACTTCCTGCTTGGACACATCAGGTTGGGAGCGGGAACTCAGCCACGATGGATCATTTACAGCCTGGAAGCTGGTAAACGCCACAAACTAGGTGCCCCTCCCCACCCCTCACATGCCCCACTGGTCTGTCTCTAAACATCGAGAACTGGAACCCAAGTATCTTTCAAGACAGCCTTCCCAGCTTGAGCCCTCCGGTGGCCCCCCCACTTTAGTGTGTCTCCCGTGTAGAGAGGAGAGGTGGTGGGCAGGGCCCAAAGCTGGACAAGAGATGTGGCCAGACCTATTGACGGCTGTTGGGGGTCGGGGTGGCCTCTGAGGGGACCAGAGAGGCAGCTGCTCACCCCCAGGCTCCTGCGCAATCTTTGCCCCTCAAAACATCTACTCCCTCTGGAATCAAGGGTGGGTCTGCCCAACCACCAAGGCTCTCAACCAGTGTGTGTCTGCCATGGCCACACTGCGGTCTAAGCATCACTCAGGGGGGTGTGCCCGGTGCCAGGATTAAATCAGGCATCTGCCTCCTGCTTAGTGGCTTCTAGTCTCTTCAGGATGTAATATTGTGGTGGAATAAGAAATAAGAGTAAGAGGGGCTGGGTATCGAGCTATGCAACAATGGCCGAGGATTTAAGCAACCATGTCTACATGATAGAACCTCCAGAAGACCCCACTGCGGACTCAGTGCTGTGGTGGTGAGCACCGCTGTGTGCTGGGAGGGGTGTGCCTAGACCGAGACCGAGCCTGCAGCCCCACCCAGGACCTTCTCCTACGATCTCTTCTTTCATCTGCAGCTCCCAAGTTGTATCCTATGTAATAAAGCAGTGGCAGTAGGAAAGCACTCTTCTGAGTTTTGTGTGTAGTTCTTGTGAATTACTGAGCCTGGTTCCCAGTCTTGGGAGCCTGTGAATGTATGGCTGGTTGATCAGAGGTGGTGGCCCTGATCCGTGCCTGGCATCTGAAGCAAGCAGTCTCGGGCCCTGAGCCCTGGGCTGCAGAGTCTGGGCCAACTTGTTAGTGTCAGGATGGAACTGAATCACTGGACACACCGCGGGGTTGGAGAATTGAGAGCTGTTGTCCAGAATGGCACCAAAAGAGCACAGAGGCAGGGAAGCCATGTCCTAGGAATGTAGTGTTCGCTGTCATGCTTTAGCCCTGCATTCATGGGGCCACCTGTCCTCTGCGAGACTCTGCAAGGCAGCCCCCACCCAGGCCCCGAAACATTCCCTCCCCTCCATCACTGCCGAGGGCCTCTGAAGGCCCAGAGAGCTGCAGCCCACCTTCTGTGCCCCCCACCTGTGTCCCACCACAGCTCCAGGTCCCCAAGCCCCTGTCCTCATGGTACCCGAGCCCCAGTCTTAGCACATTTTCTGCAGCTTCTACCCAGCAGCCTTCCCTTCCATCTCTGCCCCGGGTCAACACCCACCAAGTTGTCCTGACCACAGGCAGGGACAGTATGGAGGCGGGTCCAGGCAGAAAGGAAAACCCAAGCCTGGGGGTGAGCCGGGGGCACCCCCTGCATTCAGCTCCCTTGGAGGAAGAGGCTCGGCCCCACCCCACAGAGTCGCTCAGCAGCTTCTGCAGTCGCAGCCAGTGCTTCTGGACACGCTGTGCACGCCTGTCACCAGGCCGCCCTCACCCGCCCTGGGCAGGGACCTGGGTTTGTGGGAGAAGCGGGAAGTCACCTGGAGAGAAGAACACAGCGGAGCGGTTGAGGGGAAGGAGAGTGGCAGCAGGGCAGGACCGCCCTTGATTCCCAGCCTGAGGATCCGGTCAGGACCAAGGCTGAGCCTGGGCGGCCTATGTTCTCAGATTCTCAGCGATCCTTCTCGTGATGAGAGAGGAGAACCCAGAGACAACTTTGTAGATGTGTGAGCACACATTACAGAGGAAGGCCAAGGGCTTCCCACGACCCCACCTGGGGTGCCAGGACCCCCTCTCTACCCCGGCCCCGACCCCGCCCTGCTCCTGTGTGGGACCTGGGGCAGAAGCAGGGCTGGGGGAGCTGGGAGAGGACACTGGGAATGAGATGAACGAACAACTAGGAAGGAAACACAGGCTGGGAGAGGAGGGTGTGCGGAGGGAGGCCTGTCCTCACTGAGGGAGGAGCAGGGAAGGGCCGCGGCCTGCGGGGGAGACGTCTCTGAAGTGGGGGAAACATTTCAAATGAGTCTTCTCCCCAGCGGTTCTCCTCTTACCCAGGGAGGGGGCATGAAGACATGTTTTCAATCCAGAAAAGGAGACTTTTATAGAAATAGAGCAAAGTAATCCCTGGAAGTCCAGTCATCTGCCTCAGAACGTCTCAGAAACAGCTTGTTTTTGTCTACAAGGCAGAGCTGTCCCTGCAGGCCTGTCCCCTGCATGTTCTGTTCCTTTCACTTTGGAACAAACAAATGGCATATCAGTGGTTGGCTGTGTTCTGTGAGGGCTCGGTTGCTGGGTCCAAATGGAGTGGCTGCCACAGCTCCCGGGTGCTCGGCATTGACTCTGGACAACTGATTACGTGCTCAAGGGCATGGTGACCCATCCAGGTTCCCACCCCTCAGCCTGCTCGGCAAATGCCTGGGCGGCCCCAGGGAAGGCTGCAGAGGGCCAGGCTCCACAGGAAGGTCAGGGCTGGCTGGGCAGGATTCAGGCAGGCTGCACACCTGGAGCCAGATGCAGGCAGCAGGCCTTGCCCCCAGGAGAGGGAGTCTGCCTCCCCACACCCTACGTCTCCCTCCCAGGCAGCGACGGGGAGCCCTGCTCAAGTCACCTGTTCCCACGGGGCACCGACAGAGGCTGATCAGCCAACCCAGCCCTGTGTCCCTCCTCTGCCCATGGGAAGCCTGCCACCTCTACCCACAGCTCTACAGGGACCATGTGGGGTACAGGGTGGCACCCCAGTGAATAGGGGGGTGTTGCTGCTGGAGGGAGGGGAGAGGTGCTGAGACCACACACACGTTCATGCACATGCATTCACACACACTCACAACACACTCACATTCATGCACACACATTCACACTCACAATACTCATGTTTCCACACACATTCATGCACATGCAGTCACACACACACACAATACTCATGTTTATACACACACTCACATACAATGTGCATACTCATTCATGCACATGCATTCACACAACACACACACATTAACACACAAAACACATTTGTACACACTCACACACACAATACTCACATTTACACACACACTCACATACAATACACACATTTATATACCCTCATTCTCACATAGTACACACCCATACATTCATACACACACATTCACATTCATATATTTATAGTACATACACTCACATTCATACACAAGCATTCATACACACTCACATACAATATATACACTCACACATTCACTGGTACCCTCACACACACTCACACACATACCCTCACTCATACACACATGTATACACACATATACACTCATACATGTATGTACACACACCTATACACTCACACACACACCTGCACACACATATGCACACACACATATGCACATACACACACGCCTACGCACACACTCTGACACTGCCCAGGTGCAGGCTCAGTGGCAGGGCTGTGAGGGGAAGCTTGCCCCTCACAGAGGGTGTGTGGAGCTGGCGGCTCAGCGGCCCTAGAGGGGTACTGCCTACTCGCCAGTCTTGAGGACAGAGGAGCTGCTTGTTTCTAGCACAGGAGAAGCAGACGAGAGCAGGATGGTACTGCTCTGTCTCAGGAGACGGGAGGGGCCACACAGATGTCTACCTTGGCCTACGGATGGGTGAAGTAGCCATGAGCAGCCCTGTTTTCTGAAAGGGGATTGTCTCAGGCCTTCTTCCCCTTGAAGCAAAACCTGGGACAGGGTGTGAACATGAGTCCTTAATGGAGGCGGCCCTGGGACGCAGGCCAGTGACGAGGACGGACAGAGGCTGGGATGGGGAGAAGTGGGAGCAGCTCGTTCAATTGTCCTGGTTTTGTGAGCTGGTTGCTAGGCCAGCTCTTATTAAAAACTAGAGGCCCGATGCATGAAAATCCATGCAAGAGTAGGCCTTCCTTCCCCCAGCTGCCGGCACAGGCTTCCCTTCGGCACCCAGGACCCGGGCTTCCCTCTTCTGGCCACCGGCAGGCACCCGGGACCCCAGCTGGCTTCCCCTGGGCCGCCCACAGGCACCTGGGACCCGGGCTGGCTTCCCTCTGGCTCCGGCTTCGTCAGGAAGGACGACCAGAAGATGTATGGTCTAATTAGCATATTACCCTTTTATTATAGATTAAATTTTACCCACAGGCAATTAGGTAAATTATATGAAAGCAAAGGCACTGCTACAGCGCTGGCTCCTGGCTCTGTGGTGTGTCTCCACCAGCCATGCTTAAGGTCACAGCCTCCCCACAGTGCTGGTGAGCAGCAGGGCCACTCATAAGTGGACGACCGACCCTGCCATCTGGAATCAGCCAGAGGGGGCGCATTGCATCCTGAAAACATGCAAATGTTGTAAACCAGGCCTTGGAGCTGTTGGAGAGCTGACTGTCAGCACTTGCCTGGTGGGAAGGCATGCTGCTGAGCAGGTGACTGTGAGGATCCCTGGGTTGCAATCCCACTGGGAAACCCTCTAGAACATTAGCTCTGAGTGAGGGCATTTGTCCACCAGCTCCCACCACTCATTGGCTAAAGCTGGTGCCGAGAACAGTGTGGGTGCTAACTTCCTGGTACCTCCACCTTCCCCACACACAGGCCGAACTGGCTCCATCATCAGAGACACTCAGGGAAGACAGGCTGTGGACACTGGCAGTCCCCTGCGACCTTGCATGGTAGACACGCACAGTGTGCCTATGGCAGCATCTCCATGGCACGCTTAGCTCTGACACCTCACCAACCACTGGCCACAGCGCCGCCCTTTCCCTGAGGGAACATGTTAGATTTTTATCAGGACTGACAGACACGTTACATCAGACTCCACTTCATCCCTGATTTCAGTTCGCAAGAGGTCCTGTTTAAGTACGATGTCTATCTACACTAATAAAAGAGAAACATGGTAATTAGCGTACGACCGCTACCCTTCCCATTGGCTAATCAGCATATCCTTATGCAAATTAACTGTCAGCCAAGATGCCGGCCAGCAGCCATGCACTGAAGCGAACAGGGAGGCTTGCTTGCTCCAGTGACAGCGAACTCTGTGTTCCCTGCCTGCCGCTGCTGGCCTCTCAGCTGCAACTCTAAGCAACTATGTTGCAAATATAGAAGCTAAACAAAACCCCAGAAACCGGCTTTCAGTCAGCCGGGCTTCAGCCAGCCGGACCACAACATTGTATCAATGTTTTCAGCAGCGAGGCCTCGGAGCTAAAGCTGGCCCAGAAAAAAAAAAAAAAAAGAAAAGAAAACAAGGAGCGGTTAGAAGCTTTAGTCACTC
>NW_005371038.1:1249000-1253481 GCF_000412655.1 Myotis brandtii | reverse complement strand
AGTGCACAAATTTTTGTGCACTGGGCCTCTAGTCTATAATAATAAAAGCGTATTATGCTAATTAGACCAGACATCCTTCCAGACGTCCTTCCTTCCAAATTTCATGCCTCGGGCCTCTAGTGTTTTATATAAACATGCTGGCATGCAATCGATGATAATTTCAACTTATTGATGTGAAAGGCAACGTGTGCCCTGTGGTCCCAGGAAAGGCTGACTCACGACGCTGTGCAGGTGAGATGGGAGGAACTGAGCTCTGAATTCACCAAGTAGTTTCAGATCACCGTAGACCAGAGCCCAGAAAAGCCTCTTCTTCATGACCTTTAACATGGCCTAACACAGCACATGCCCAGGCCAGAGGCAGCAGGCAGCACAGGAACTGTGGGACCAGCACTCTCCCGGCAGCTCCTGGCCCTTCCCAGCCTGACTCATGTCTTCTCAGGATGTCTCCAGACACAGGAGCCCAGCCTCCAGCCCTGCACCTGAGTGAGAACTCAGACTGTTTGTGAAAATCGAGTGTGCCCTCTGAATGTACATTTTCATCCAAAAGCACAAGTTTAAGATTATGTCCTGACTCTCCATTTTCTTGCAGCTCCACAGTGAATTGTGTTAGCAAGTTTATTCCATTGACTATTTTTGTAAAGAAATAGCCTTGACCCTGGCCCATGTAACTCAGTGGTAGAGTGTCACCCGTGCACAGAGGATCTTGGGTTTGATTCCCAGTCAAGGGCACATACCAGGGTTGCAGGTTCGTTCCCTGATCCCAGTCAGAGCACGTGTAGAAGGCAACCAATCGATGTGTCTCTCTCACATCCGTGCTTCTCTCTCTCCTCTCTCTCTCTCTCTCTCTCTCTTCTCTCTCTCCCCTCTCTCTCTCTTCACCCCCCCTCCCTTCCACTCTCCCTAAAAATCAATGGAAAAAAATCCTCAGGTGGAGTGAAGAAATAGCCCTGGCTGGTGTGCCTCACAAGCCTCAAGCCTCAGTTGCTTGTGCATTGTCCCATGCACCAAAAGGTTGCAGGTTCAATTCCTGGTGAGTGCATATGTCCAGGTTGCAGGCTAGGTCCCAAGTAGGGAGTGTGCAGGAGGCAGCGGATAGGTGTTTCACTCTCACAGGGATGTTTCTCTCTCTCCCCCCTCTTTTCTCTCTCTCTAAAAATCAATTAAAAAAGTTTTAACAACAACAAAAAAAAAGAAATACAGTAGCCTGGGAAGAAATGAAAGAATGAGGCCGACTCAGGGGATCCCCACTTGGGTTTTCTTTCTATGTAACTGTAAGTAGCACATCTATCTATATAAGAGCCTAGCAACCCTTACGGTGGAACGACCAGAATGACTGGTCACTATGACGTGCACTGACCACCAGGGGGCAGAAGTTCAACGCGCTGAGCTCATGGCTGGCGAGTGCAGCGGCTGTGGCGGGAGCCTCTCCTGCCTCCAAGGCAGCACTAAGGACTGGTGAGCCAAGGGGTAAGGAGTGAACAAGCAGGCGGTAAGGAGCAGTGAGCCAAGCAGTAAGGAGCGAGCAGGCAGGCAGTTAGGAGCAAGGGGTCCCAGACTGTGAGAGGGCGCAGGCCGGGATGAGGGAACCCCCCCCACACACACACACACACATGAATTTCATGCATCGGGCCTCTAGTCTATATATATAAAAGTTCAGCGACTGGAACAGTGGAGAGACCAAAACGACCGGAACGACCCATGGCTATGACGAGCACTGCGGCAGCCAACCAGCCTAATCCAGGCCCTGATAGCACACCCCTCCCCCCCCCCTCCCAGCTGGCCTGGCCCCAACACCCTGATTGGGGGGGGAGGGCAGCCAGCCAACCTCCCACAGCCCCTCCCCCCACAGCCCAGCCCAATGGACCCCAATCGGGGCAGGCCAGCCAGACCCCACCCGTGCACGAATTCGTGCACCAGGCCTCTAGTAGAGAAATAAGGCCTTTGGATAGATTTGCCTAGGGGAAAATGTGGTTCAAGTTTCTTGTTTTCCAGATGTGGCGCTGGCTCTGGGCTGGCAAGGAGTCAGAAGGGTGCTGAGCAGTTGGTGAATGCCCAGAGCCCAGCTCCCAACTCAACAACAGGCTGCCCTGAAACTATCACCAGAGGCTGCAAACCCAAACAGGCCTGACCTCCCTGACCCACTCCAGACCAGTGCAATGCTGGGCGGAGAGTGCCGGGAGCAGGCGGCCTGTGCGACGGTCACTTCCGCGAGGTCACACACTCCCAGACAGTCACCATTCCCGTCCCAGCAACAGCAAGCCAGCCACGTGGCTCTCCCCACAAGTGTGGCCTCAGTCCACCTGGGACCCTGACTTTGCAGATGGGAAGGCAGGGAAGCTTTCTCTGCTGGGATGATTCAAAGCTGGAGCTGATGCTCCACATTCTCAGACTCCACAGAGGTGAACAATATTTGGGGAGAAAAAAATCTTAATTTCAAAGAAGAGGCCGGAGTTAGATTTTTATCAGGACTGACAGACACGTGTTACATCAGACTCCACTTCATCTCCGATTTCAGTTCCCAAGAGGTCCTATAACTGTTTATGTATGATGTCTATGTTGTATATAAATATGCTGGTGTGCAACCGATGATAATTTCAACCTATTGATGTGAAAGGCAAACAGTCACTAGCACAGGCCATTCGCTCCGAGCCCCGGCCATGAGCCAGGCTCTGGTGCCCAGCAGAGAAGGCAGCCGCCCCATGGGTGCCGATTCCCTGTTTCTTCCCACAATGAGATCAAATTCCTTCCAGTTCAAACCTCTTTGGTTTTCTACTTCACCTTCATTCTGTCCTTTTGTTTTTCCATGTTCTAAGCTTTTAGCCCTTATCACTATATTTTGTTGATACAAGAACAGGTTGACTCAAGGGGATGTTGTGGAAATGCATGGAAATCTGAAGGAGGTCTCGGAGCCTATTCCACATGCTGTACTTCTCCGTTTCTGATTCCAGGGGAAGTGCTGCCTCTCCTGAGAAAGGTTCACGCATCACAACACGACAAAGTCAGAAATCCCTCCAAGGGTGAGCAGCGCGCACTCCCAGGCCCCCCAGCCAGGGAAGAACCCCTGCCCCCTCACGGGTGCCAATGGGAGGGAGGGAGGGAAAGGGAGAACTTGAAGGCATGGAGCTTCCCTGAGAGGAAATCCCCAGAATTTAGGGGGGCTGTGAGTCAGGGGGCTCTCAGGAGCTGTGGAGGTCAGTGCTACAGCCCTTTGAAACCCAAGGGGACTGGTAGGAGAAGACAGACAGGTAACCATGCGGACTGGATTGGGCTGCTGGACTGCAAACCTGGCCCATGGCCTCAGTGCCCAGCCCAGGCCTGGAGCTCTGGAGTCATTTCTGCCTCCCTCCGGATGGGCACCCAAGTGAGCCAACTATCAGAAGTGTTCACCATATTTTCTGGGCAGAACAAGAAGCCGGAGACATGCAGGAGAGCTCCTGAACGCTGCTGACACTGTATTCTTACCAGTCAGTTTTGTGGCACTTGAAATGCATTTTCATTGGCTAAAAAAAATAACGTGACATTTCTTGTACTTGAATGTGGTGCCATGAATCAGCTAGCATCAGATCAAGTGCACAAAACAGAAGTCATATGTCAGCAGTTAAGGAAGATAGGGATTATTTTTAACTTGCATAAACAAATCCAAAGAAGACAGCCACAGGCTCCTTCTAGTTCCACTTCATTGCTCGGTGAGTGACTTCCCACTGCAAGGCACCTACTGGCCCAACATGACTGCTGGAGCGCAACCATCGTGTCTGCGTTCCAGGCAGGGAGAAGGACAAAGGCGAAAGGGCGAAAAAGAGGGAGTCTGTTCTCCTCCCTTCTCTTAAGGTGCTTTCCTGGAAGTCCCAGAACATCTGCTGCTTCAATCAGTAGCCAGAATTCAGGCAGGACCCAACTGAAGGCTAAGAAATGTGGGTTTTAAAGCTATGGCCCACTCATCTCATTAGCAAACAAGGCCCTCATCACTTGGGATATCCCCAGGCTTTAGGAGCTGAATGCTAAGATCCAGGACAGAGGCCAATTATAAATTTATTACTATGCCTCAAGCTCCTAAACCCCAAAATTGGTTTTTTCCCCAGAAAAACTGGAAAATGTGAATATTTATGCTTAATAAGCTATTTTAGCTAACTTTTCTTTCTCTTTGTTGATTTTATTTAAAATACCTCCCATCATTATCTTCATGTTCAATCAAATTCAGGAAGCCACTAAGATTTGTCTAGCCCATCAGTGAGGACCTGCAATACATTTTAAAAATATAAGTTACGCCCTGACCCGTTTGGCTCAGTGGATAGAGCGTCGGCCTGCTGTCTGAAGGGTCCCAGGTTCGATTCCGGTCAAGGGCATGTGCCTTGGTTGCAGGCACATACCCAGTAGGGAGTGTGCAGGAGACAGCTGATTGATGTTTCTCTCTCATCGATGTTTCTGACTTTCTCTATCCCTCTCCCTTTCTCTCTGTAAAAAAATCAATAAAATATATTTAA